>NC_052323.1:29841343-30153843 GCF_016432855.1 Salvelinus namaycush | reverse complement strand
AGTTTTAATAAGAGATGGAGCAACAGGCTCTGTGGTAGATAGATACTACTAAATGAGTTTTAATAAGAGATGGAGCAACAGGCTCTGTGGTAGATAGATACTACTAAATGAGTTCTAGTAAGAGATGGAGCAACACGCTCTGTGGTAGATAGATACTACTAAATGAGTTTTAATAAGAGATGGAGCAACAGGCTCTGTGGTAGATAGATACTACTAAATTAGTTTTAGTAAGAGATGGAGCAACATGCTCTGTGGTAGATAGATACTACTAAATGAGTTTTAGTAAGAGATGGAGCAACACGCTCTGTGGTAGAGAGATACTACTAAATTAGTTTTAGTAAGAGATGGAGCAACACGCTCTGTGGTAGATAGATACTACTAAATGAGTTTTAATAAGAGATGGAGCAACAGGCTCTGTGGTAGATAGATACTACTAAATGAGTTTTAATAAGAGATGGAGCAACACGCTCTGTGGTAGAGAGATACTACTAAATGAGTTTTAGTAAGAGATGGAGCAACAGGCTCTGTGGTAGATAGATACTACTAAATGAGTTTTAATAAGAGATGGAGCAACAGGCTCTGTGGTAGATAGATACTACTAAATGAGTTTTAGTAAGAGATGGAGCAACAGGCTCTGTGGTAGATAGATACTACTAAATGAGTTCTAGTAAGAGATGGAGCAACAGGCTCTGTGGTAGATAGATACTACTAAATGAGTTTTAATAAGAGATGGAGCAACAGGCTCTGTGGTAGATAGATACTACTAAATTAGTTTTAATAAGAGATGGAGCAACAGGCTCTGTGGTAGATAGATACTACTAAATGAGTTTTAATAAGAGATGGAGCAACAGGCTCTGTGGTAGATAGATACTACTAAATGAGTTCTAGTAAGAGATGGAGCAACACGCTCTGTGGTAGATAGATACTACTAAATGAGTTTTAATAAGAGATGGAGCAACAGGCTCTGTGGTAGATAGATACTACTAAATTAGTTTTAGTAAGAGATGGAGCAACACGCTCTGTGGTAGATAGATACTACTAAATGAGTTCTAGTAAGAGATGGAGCAACACGCTCTGTGGTAGATAGATACTACTAAATGAGTTTTAGTAAGAGATGGAGCAACAGGCTCTGTGGTAGATAGATACTACTAAATGAGTTTTAATAAGAGATGGAGCAACATGCTCTGTGGTAGATAGATACTACTAAATGAGTTTTAGTAAGAGATGGAGCAACAGGCTCTGTGGTAGATAGATACTACTAAATGAGTTTTAATAAGAGATGGAGCAACAGGCTCTGTGGTAGATAGATACTACTAAATGAGTTCTAGTAAGAGATGGAGCAACACGCTCTGTGGTAGATAGATACTACTAAATGAGTTTTAATAAGAGATGGAGCAACAGGCTCTGTGGTAGAGAGATACTACTAAATGAGTTTTAATAAGAGATGGAGCAACACGCTCTGTGGTAGAGAGATACTACTAAATGAGTTTTAATAAGAGGTGGAGCAACACGCTCTGTGGTAGATAGATACTACTAAATGAGTTTTAGTAAGAGATGGAGCAACATGCTCTGTGGTAGATAGATACTACTAAATGAGTTTTAGTAAGAGATGGAGCAACACGCTCTGTGGTAGAGAGATACTACTAAATTAGTTTTAGTAAGAGATGGAGCAACACGCTCTGTGGTAGATAGATACTACTAAATGAGTTTTAATAAGAGATGGAGCAACAGGCTCTGTGGTAGAGAGATACTACTAAATGAGTTTTAATAAGAGATGGAGCAACACGCTCTGTGGTAGAGAGATACTACTAAATGAGTTTTAATAAGAGATGGAGCAACACGCTCTGTGGTAGATAGATACTACTAAATGAGTTTTAGTAAGAGATGGAGCAACATGCTCTGTGGTAGATAGATACTACTAAATGAGTTTTAGTAAGAGATGGAGCAACACGCTCTGTGGTAGAGAGATACTACTAAATTAGTTTTAGTAAGAGATGGAGCAACACGCTCTGTGGTAGATAGATACTACTAAATGAGTTTTAATAAGAGATGGAGCAACAGGCTCTGTGGTAGATAGATACTACTAAATGAGTTTTAATAAGAGATGGAGCAACACGCTCTGTGGTAGAGAGATACTACTAAATGAGTTTTAGTAAGAGATGGAGCAACAGGCTCTGTGGTAGATAGATACTACTAAATGAGTTTTAATAAGAGATGGAGCAACAGGCTCTGTGGTAGATAGATACTACTAAATGAGTTTTAGTAAGAGATGGAGCAACAGGCTCTGTGGTAGATAGATACTACTAAATGAGTTCTAGTAAGAGATGGAGCAACAGGCTCTGTGGTAGATAGATACTACTAAATGAGTTTTAATAAGAGATGGAGCAACAGGCTCTGTGGTAGATAGATACTACTAAATTAGTTTTAATAAGAGATGGAGCAACAGGCTCTGTGGTAGATAGATACTACTAAATGAGTTTTAATAAGAGATGGAGCAACAGGCTCTGTGGTAGATAGATACTACTAAATGAGTTTTAGTAAGAGATGGAGCAACACGCTCTGTGGTAGTGTAACGGTGTTCCTCCTCCTCTTCATACGAAGAGGAGGAGTAGTGATTGGACCAACGTGCAGCGGGTTGTGAATACATAATGATTTATTTGAAAGACTAAGACAAACACGAAAAACACTTGATACTTTTACAAAACAACAAACGAAGTAGACAGACCTGGACTACGAACTTATATACAACGGAGAACGAACGAACAAGTACTGATTACAAACAAAACGAACTCACGATACAGTCCCGTGTGGTGCGAACATACACTGACACGGACGACAATCACCCACAAACAAACAGTGAGAACAACCTACCTTAATATGACTCTCAATCAGAGGAAACGTCAAACACCTGCCTCTAATTGAGAGCCATACCAGGCAACCCAAAACCAACATAGAAACAGAAAACATAGACTGCCCACCCAAAACTCACGCCCTGACCAATAAACACATACCAAACAACAGAAAACAGGTTAGGAACGTGACAGAACCCCCCCCTCAAGGTGCGAACTCCGGGCGCACCCCTACAACTCAAGGGGAGGGTCTGGGTGGGCATCTGTCCGCGGTGGCGGCTCCGGCGGTGGACGAGGACACCACTCCACCACTGTCTTTGTCCCCCTCCTTAGCGTCCTTTGAGTGGCGACCCTCGCCCCCGACCATGGTCCAGGAACCTTCACTAAGGCCCCTCCTACATAGAGGAGACAGCTCAGGACAGAGAGGTAGCTCAGGACAGAGAGGTAGCTCAGGACAGAGAGGTAGCTCAGGACAGAGAGGTAGCTCCGGACAGAGAGGTAGCTCCGGACAGAGGGACAACTCTGTACTAATGGCAGCTCCGGACTGAGTGGCAGCTCCGGACTGGGTGGCAGCTCCGGACTGGGTGGCAGCTCCGGACTGAGTGGCAGCTCCGGACTGAGTGGCAGCTCCGGACTGAGTGGCAGCTCCGGACTGAGTGGCAGCTCATGACTGGAGGGCAGCTCATGACTGGAGGGCAGCTCATGACTGGAGGGCAGCTCATGACTGGAGGGCAGCTCATGACTGGAGGGCAGCTCATGACTGAAGGGCAGCTCATGACTGAAGGGCAGCTCATGACTGTAGGGCAGCTCATGACTGTAGGGCAGCTCATGACTGTAGGGCAGCTCTGGCAGCTCCTGACTGGCTGGCGGCTCTGGCAGCTCCTGACTGGCTGGCGGCTCTGGCAGATCCTGACTGGCTGGCGGCTCTGGCAGCTCCTGACTGGCTGGCGGCTCTGGCAGCTCCTGACTGGCTGGCGGCTCTGGCGGCTCCTGACTGGCTGGCGGCTCTGGCGGCTCCTGACTGGCTGGCGGCTCTGGCGGCTCCTGACTGACGGACGGCTCTAGCGGCTCCTGACTGACGGGCGGCTCTAATGGCTCGGGACAGACGGGCGGCTCTAATGGCTCGTGGCAGACGGATGGCTCAGAAGGCGCTGGGCAGACGGATGGCTCAGAAGGCGCTGGGCAGACGGATGGCTCAGAAGGCGCTGGGCAGACGGATGGCTCAGACGGCGCTGGGCAGACGGATGGCTCAGACGGCGCTGGGCAGACAGATGGCTCAGACGGCACTGGGCAGACGGATGGCTCAGACAGAGCTGGGCAGACAGGCAGTGCAGAAGGCGTTGGGCAGACGGCCGACTCTGACCCGCTGAGGCGCACAGTAGGCCTGGTGCGTGGTGCCGGAACTGGTGGTACCGGACTGGAGACACGCACCTCAAGGCTAGTGCGGGGAGCAGGAACAGGGCACACTGGACTCTCGATGCGCACTATAGGCCTGGTGCGTGGTACCGGAACTGGAGGTACCGGGCTGAGGGCACGCACCTCAGGGCGAGTGCGGGGAGAAGGAACAGTGCGTACAGGGCTCTGGAGACGCACAGGAGGCTTGCTGCGTGGTGCCGAAACTGGAGGCACTGGGCTTGAGACACGCACCACAGGGAGAGTGCGTGGAGGAGGAACAGTGCGTACAGGGCTCTGAGGACGCACATGAGGCTTGGTGCGTGGTGCAGGCACTGGTGGTACTGAGCTGGGGCGGGAAGGTGGCGCCGGATATACCGGACCGTGTAGGCGTACTGGCTCCCTTGAGCACTGAACCTGCCCAACCTTACCTGGTTGTATGCTCCCCGTCGCCTGACCAGTGCGGGGAGGTGGAATAGCCCGCACCGGGCTATGTAGGCGAACCGGGGACACCATGCGTAAGGCTGGTGCCATGTAAGCCGGCCCGAGGAGACGTACTGGTGGCCAGATATGTAGGGCCGGCTTCATGACATTTGGCTCAATGCCCAATCTAGCCCTACCAGTGCGGGGAGGTGGAATAACCCGCACCGGGCTATGAACACGTACAGGAGACACCGTGCGCTCTACTGCGTAACACGGTGTCTGCCCGTACTCCCGCTCTCCACGGTTAGCCTGGGAAGTGGGCGCAGGTCTCCTACCTGCCCTCGGCCCACTACCTCTTAGCCCCCCCCCCCCAAGAAATTTTTGGGTAGTACTCACGGGCTTTTCGGGCTTCCGTGCTAGACTCGTCCCCTCATAACGCCGGTTCCTCTCTCCGGTTTCCTCCGCTCTCCGAGCTGCCTCCAGCTGTTCCCATGGGAGGCGATCCTTTCCAGCCAGGATCTCCTCCCATGTGTAGCAACTCTTACCGTCCAAAACATCCTCCCATGTCCATTCCTCCTTCTTGCGCTGTCGTTGCTGTCCGTTAACCCGCTGCTTGATCTGGGTTTGGTGGGTGATTCTGTAACGGTGTTCCTCCTCCTCTTCGTATGAAGAGGAGGAGTAGTGATTGGACCAACGTGCAGCGGGTTGTGAATACATAATGATTTATTTGAAAGACTAAGACAAACACGAAAAACACTTGATACTTTTACAAAACAACAAACGAAGTAGACAGACCTGGACTACGAACTTATATACAACGGAGAACGAACGAACAAGTACTGATTACAAACAAAACGAACTCACGATACAGTCCCGTGTGGTGCGAACATACACTGACACGGACGACAATCACCCACAAACAAACAGTGAGAACAACCTACCTTAATATGACTCTCAATCAGAGGAAACGTCAAACACCTGCCTCTAATTGAGAGCCATACCAGGCAACCCAAAACCAACATAGAAACAGAAAACATAGACTGCCCACCCAAAACTCACGCCCTGACCAATAAACACATACCAAACAACAGAAAACAGGTCAGGAACGTGACAGGTAGATAGATACTACTAAATGAGTTTTAGTAAGAGATGGAGCAACAGGCTCTGTGGTAGATAGATACTACTAAATGAGTTTTAATAAGAGATGGAGCAACAGGCTCTGTGGTAGATAGATACTACTAAATGAGTTTTAGTAAGAGATGGAGCAACAGACTCTGTGGTAGATAGATACTACTAAATGAGTTTTAATAAGAGATGGAGCAACATGCTCTGTGGTAGATAGATACTACTAAATGAGTTTTAGTAAGAGATGGAGCAACAGGCTCTGTGGTAGATAGATACTACTAAATGAGCTTTAGTAAGAGATGGAGCAACAGGCTCTGTGGTAGATAGATACTACTAAATGAGTTTTAATAAGAGATGGAGCAACATGCTCTGTGGTAGATAGATACTACTAAATGAGTTTTAGTAAGAGATGGAGCAACATGCTCTGTGGTAGATAGATACTACTAAAATGAGACATACTTTGATAACTGTATTTGATATTCAGTCATCAAGACATCAATATCACAAACACCATCAGATATACAACAGCGATGGAGTTAAAAAAAAAAAAATCTGAGATTTTATTAAAAACACAGAGTGTAGCGATGGGGTATTCAATTTCAATCTACTTGTTTTATAGCCTGATCCCAGATCTGTTTGTGCTGTCTTGCCAACTGCTTTGGTCAATGTGCATGACAAACTAGGTATGACAATGACCACAGGAGTTTGATATACAGTAAAACAGATCTGGGACCAGGCTACTTGTTTAACTGACTTTGATATGAGGATAACAGGCACCACCCATTGGGGATGTTGTAATGCAGTGGCCTTTAAGCCCAACAGTTACAACCTGGTGTACTCCTGGGCCTGTTAGACGATAGATTATGTCAGACTACGTTAAGGTATGTGGGAATAATTCCATTGTTGTGAATCTGATACATACAGTAGCTCATTCTTCTGTTTGGGCTTTGTCCATGGGTGTGTCCCAAATGGCATGTTATTCCCTTTTATAGTGCACTACTTTTGACCATAGCCCTATAGACCCTGGTTAAAAGTAGTGTACTATATAGGGACTAGGGTGCCATTTGGGATGCATCCTAAGGGCTTTAAGGATTCTCAATACTCCCCCAGCATTACATATGAACTGTTGTGTACTTTTAGAGAATATGAGAAACCAAAAAGCTAAATATTGAACTGAGACTGGCTCTGGTCTGAGAGGAGGGGGCAGGAGATAGGAAATGTTCCTGTGAAAAGTGTTCGTCTAGTCTATGATTAGATCATAAAAAGTGAATCCTAATAATAATTTTAAAAAGCAGTTAATTGACCTTCATGTGTCGCCTCCTTCTCCTGAAGCGCAGCAGTTCCTTGTGTTGCCGAGCGATGAAGTTCACAGCAGCGTACTCGAGCAGGGCCGAGAAGACAAACAGGAGGCACACGGCCATCCAGATGTCAATGGCTTTCACATACGACACCTGTGAGTGGGCAGGAGGACACGGTGGTAAGTAGGAGGAGGACAACAACAACAAAACAAGAATAGAAACAAGAAAAACAACACCAACAACAACAACACCAACACCACCAACACCAACACCACCAACACCAACACCAACAACACCACCAACAACAACACCAACAACAACAACAACAACACCACCAACACCAACACCAACACCAACAACACCACCAACAACAACACCAACAACAACAACAACAACACCACCAACACCAACACCAACACCAACAACACCACCAACAACAACACCAACAACAACAACAACAACACCACCAACACCAACACCAACACCAACAACACCACCAACACCAACACCAACACCAACAACACCACCAACAACAACACCAACACCAACACCACCACCAACAACAACACCAACAACAACACCAACAACAACAACAACAACAACAACAACAACAACACCAACAACACCAACAACAACACCAACACCAACAACACCACCAACAACAACACCAACACCACCACCAACAACAACACCAACAACAACACCAACAACAACAACAACAACAACAACAACACCAACAACAACAACACCAACACCAATACCAACACCACCAACACCAACACCAACACCAACAACACCACCAACACCAACACCAACACCAACAACACCACCAACAACAACACCAACAACAACAACAACAACAGAAGGTGATTTTTTAACTGGATTCTGTAGACTATTCAAATGAAACTGACCTTGGTACCATCTATATATGTATCTGTATCTAATAATCCTGTGATGTCTGCTACAAAGACAACATTTATCTTCTAACTCTAAGAACTGTCCAGTACACAGTAGTCTGTATGGTCAGTTGGCTTGGCAGGACGCTGCTCTGCCTGGGCAGTGAGATAGAGAGATGTATGGAAACCACATCTTTGGCCTGGAAATGGGGCTAAAGCAAGACTGGGTTGGCTTGTCAGTTCAGCTGAAGCTCACTGTATTTGACAAGTCAGTGACCAAGTGGCCCTGGAATGCAGTTTAGGTGGCATTACAGAATGCATGGTTCACAAGACATTGTTCAAATGATGAGGCACCAGCAGCCAGAGACAGACAAGGGCAGACTACTGTTTTACTCTTTCCTGGTGCCGTTGGATTGTGGGATTTCTATTTCTCCACTCCGGATCAGATATTTTGATGTGTTTTTTTTGTTTTACAGCACTTAGATCACTTAAAGTGGTGAAATGTATTTATATGCTGGACATTTTCTTCACCTATTTGTATTGAACGTAGAGCACTACAACAGGGGGATAGAAAATAATGACAGCAAAAAGTAACTTTTCTGTGGTGGCTATTTGTTGAGTAATGACACAGTAAAGGGTGACTTTCAAAATGGCCCTCTATCCTCTCCTTCCCTCCCTGTCACCAATGCACCAAGTCAGTGAGGCGTGGAAGAGGGAGAGCAGTCTGTGCTGTGTGCACCTACGCTCAGCTGTGCTGTGTGATCATTATTATGACAGCTGAACTGCATAGAAATCACGGTTCACTTGTTCAATTTTCCAGAGAACATGAATCACCTAATGTCAACAAGCAAAATGGGAGGATACTTTTCCAGGACATAATTATAAAATCCTAGTCCCTCATGCAATGTCCCTCTTCCTTTTTAATCTGAAAATCCATACAGCAAAAATTGTTTTCTTTAAAAAGGCATTTTTTTCCTCATGTTGAGTTAGTTTTACCATCTAGGACAATTGACAGTGTGGTTTGTAGTTCATCCAGGACAATAGACAGTGTGGTTTGTAGTTCATCTAGGACAATAGCCAGTGTGGTTTGTAGTTCATCTAGGACAATTGACAGTTTGGTTTGTAGCTCGGGCTGAAGGAGATTGTAGTTATGTAACAACTGCTTAATATCAAAACACCACATTAAATCAGTTTCGCACTGAAATAATCATATCACCACTATACAGGCTTTAACAACACTGAAGTCAGTCAGTCAGGCTGCCTCTCTGCTCTGACCATTATAAATCAGGCTGGCTGCCTCTCTGCTCTGACCATTATAAATCAGGCTGGCTGCCTCTCTGCTCTGACCATTATAAATCAGGCTGGCTGCCTCTCTGCTCTGCCCATTATAAAGCAGGCTGGCTGCCTCTCTGCTCTGACCATTATAAAGCAGGCTGACTGCCTCTCTGCTCTGCCCATTATAAATCAGGCTGGCTGCCTCTCTGCTTTGCCCATTATAAAGCAGGCTGACTGCCTCTCTGCTCTGCCCATTATAAAGCAGGCTGGCTGTCTCTCTGCTCTGCCCATTATAAAGCAGGCTGGCTGCCTCTCTGCTCTGACCATTATAATGCAGGCTGGCTGTATGTGTGTGTGTGAGAGTGTGTGTGTGTGTGTGTGTAAGAGAGAGACGTGTGTGTGAGAGACCTGTGTTTTTGTGTATGCATGCGTATGTGTGTTCATGTCTGTATCTCTGTGTGTGTGTGTGTGTGTTCATGTCTGTATTTGTGTGTGTGTGTGTGTCAAAGACAGGTGCAGGTGTGCTGTGTTTCTCTTCCTCTCCTCACCTTGGGGAGGGAGGCTCAGGAGCAGGAGCTCTGGGTTAGGGAGTTTGTCTCACCTTGGGGAGGGAGGCTCAGGAGTCGGAGCTCTGGGTTAGGGAGTTTGTCTCACCTTGGGGAGGGATGCTCAGGAGTCGGAGCTCTGGGTTAGGGAGTTTGTCTCACCTTGGGGAGGGAGGCTCAGGAGCAGGAGCTCTGGGTTAGGGAGTTTGTCTCACCTTGGGGAGGGAGGCTCAGGAGTCGGAGCTCTGGGTTAGGGAGTTTGTCTCACCTTGGGGAGGGAGGCTCAGGAGTCGGAGCTCTGGGTTAGGGAGTTTGTCTCACCTTGGGGAGGGAGGCTCAGGAGTCGGAGCTCTGGGTTAGGGAGTTTGTCTCACCTTGGGGAGGGAGGCTCAGGAGCAGGAGCTCTGGGTTAGGGAGTTTGTCTCACCTTGGGGAGGGAGGCTCAGGAGTCGGAGCTCTGGGTTAGGGAGTTTGTCTCACCTTGGGGAGGGAGGCTCGGGAGCAGGAGCTCTGGGTTAGGGAGTTTGTCTCACCTTGGGGAGGGAGGCTCAGGAGTCGGAGCTCTGGGTTAGGGAGTTTGTCTCACCTTGGGGAGGGAGGCTCAGGAGCAGGAGCTCTGGGTTAGGGAGTTTGTCTCACCTTGGGAGGGAGGCTCAGGAGTCGGAGCTCTGGGTTAGGGAGTTTGTTTCACCTTGGGGAGGGAGGCTCAGGAGTCGGAGCTCTGGGTTAGGGAGTTTGTCTCACCTTGGGGAGGGAGGCTCAGGAGCCGGAGCTCTGGGTTAGGGAGTTTGTCTCACCTTGGGGAGGGAGGCTCAGGAGCAGGAGCTCTGGGTTAGGGAGTTTGTCTCACCTTGGGGAGGGAGGCTCAGGAGTCGGAGCTCTGGGTTAGGGAGTTTGTCTCACCTTGGGGAGGGAGGCTCGGGAGCCAGAGGACTGGGTTAGGGAGTTTGTCTCACCTTGGGGATGGAGGCTCGGGAGCAGGAGCTCTGGGTTAGGGAGTTTGTCTCACCTTGAGGATGGAGGCTCAGGAGCAGGAGCTCTGGGTTAGGGAGTTTGTCTCACCTTGGGGAGGGAGGCTCGGGAGCCGGAGGACTGGGTGGTCATAGTGAGCACGGTGGTAATGCCCAGTCCCACTCTGGCAGGTGCAGCGTCCATGTTGATCCAGAAGGACACCCAGGACAAAATGACAATCAGAAGGCTGGGGATGTACATCTGAATCAGGTAATAGCCCATCTGCCTCTCCAGATGGAAACGAGCCTCGATACAAGTGAACTTTCCTGTTTTACAGAGGACACAGACAGAGGAGAAAGCAGGGGATCAGTATTATACAGAGGAGAAAGCAGGGGATCAGTATTATACAGAGGACACAGACAGAGGAGAAAGCAGGGGATCAGTATTATACAGAGGACACAGACAGAGGAGAAAGCAGGGGATCAGTATTATACAGAGGACATAGACAGAGGAGAAAGCAGGGGATCAGTATTATACAGAGGACACAGACAGAGGAGAAAGCAGGGGATCAGTATTATACAGAGGACATAGACAGAGGAGAAAGCAGGGGATCAGTATTATACAGAGGACATAGACAGAGGAGAAAGCAGGGGTCATATAATAATATGATATATTATAGTTGTATTACTACAATACAGTCTATATACTAAGATATAATATGATATAATATTATTACTACAATACAGTCTATATACTATGACATAATATGATATATTATACTATTATTACTACAATACAGTCTATATACTAAGATATAATATGATATAATATTATTACTACAATACAGTCTATATACTATGACATAATATGATATAATATAATATTATTACTACAATACAGTCTATATACTATGACATAATATGATATATCATACTATTATTACTACAATACAGTCTATATACTATGATATAATATTATTACTACAATAGAGTCTATATACTATGATATATTATAATATTATTACTACTATACAGTCTTTATAGTATTATATATTATAATAGTATAACTACAATACAGCCTATACTATGATATAGTATGATATATTATAATATTATAACTACAATACAGTCTATATACTATGATATGTTATAATATTATTGCTACTATACAGTCTTTATAGTATTATATATTATAATAGTATTATTACAATACAGTCTATATACTATGATATAATATGATATGTTATAATAGTATTACTACAATATAGTCTGAACTATAATAAAATATATATTACAATAATATTACTACAATACAGTCTATACTATGATAAAATATGACATATTATAATACTATTACTACAATACAGTCTATATACTATGATATGATATATATTCTAGTATTATTACTACAATACAGTCTATATACTAATATATAATATATATTATATTATTATTACTACAATACAGTCTATATACTAATATATAATATATATGATATTATTATTACTACAGTACAGTCTATATACTAATATATAATATATATTATAGTAGTATTACTACAATACAGTCTATATACTATGATATAATATATATTATAGTATTATTACTACAATACAGTCTATATACTAATGTATAATATATAGTATTATTACTACAATACAGTCGATATACTATGATATGATATACTATAATAGTATTATCTAATCATTCACTGTTGTTGCTGCTGTGTTGTGGATCTACTGTTATCGGTACTGATATACTGTAACACATCATCCAATCTTTCTGTTCTGCATGTCTCAAGAACACAAAGAAGAAAGTCAACTGCAGGCAATGAAATGGCTATTCAAGCTCCTTTTCCACTGGATAGCCTCAGTGCTGAATTGCCTCCTAACTTAATTATCCTCCTATTTCCCTGCAGTGTTGGAAGAGACTGAGGCAGAGGCCTGGAGAGAACATCAGTTTGACAGAGTGGCTGTAGGTAAAGTACCCCCTACGTTCAAATGTAACACACTACTACAGCTGACAGTTGTTATGTTGTGGTTGAACCCACTGTAGTTGACATGTATTATGTTGTGGTTGAACCCACTACAGCTGACAGGCGTTATGTTGTGGTTGAACCCACTACAGCCAACAGTTGTTATGTTGTGGTTGAACCCACTGTAGTTGACATATATTATGTTGTGGTTGAACCCACTACAGCTGACATTTATTATGTTGTGGTTGAACCCACTGTAGTTGACATGTATTATGTTATTGTTGAACCCACTACAGTTGACATATATTATGTTGTGGTTGAACCCACTACAGCTGACAGGTATTATGTTGTGGTTGAACCCATCTACTTCCCTGACCACAGCTGCGTAGCAAACACCACAACGGACGGTAAGGATTCCTCCCAAACAGCACCCTAATCCCTATATAGTATAGGGTTTATAGGGCACTAGGGTGACTAGGGTGCCGTTTTGGACATTAGCCCATAACATCAGCTAAAAGAGGGCATTATAAACTCATGATAGGTATCCTCTTTCTTTTCATGCTGACTGTGTGATGTGAGCACCAGGTGTGTCTTGTCTGTCAAAGTGGCTTTGATGCTCCAGATCGCTGACAAGTCATTAACTCAGCTCATAGTCATTGAAGACAGCTGTCTTTGTCTTGAATACTTTGAATTCAATTAGAGTTGAACCCTAGTGTATTGTTTTGGATGTGGACAGAGGGAGACATGGAGGGAGGCCACAGCGTCATTGAAATTGATTTATAGCTGTAATACACTTCAGGGCTTTTGCATCTGATAAGATATGATGGTCTCGCGATGATAGTGGGGTGTATTTGACAGACAGACAGACAGACAGACAGACAGACAGACAGACAGACAGACAGACAGACAGACAGACAGACAGACAGACAGACAGACAGAC
Source organism: Salvelinus namaycush (assembly GCF_016432855.1). Lineage (NCBI taxonomy): Eukaryota > Metazoa > Chordata > Actinopteri > Salmoniformes > Salmonidae > Salvelinus > Salvelinus namaycush. The sequence goes on along the minus strand of NC_052323.1, from coordinate 30,140,175 downwards.
AGACAGACAGACAGATCGAAAACAAATTATGTTGACAATATTATAGCTAGTGTAGCGAGAGCGAAACTGCAATGCACCAGCGACAATGATTAGTATTGCATGACCAACCTACATGGACTAGGGTAAGGGGGAAGGGGACATTGCATGTGGTCTGAACCAATCTACATGGACTAGGGAAAGGGGGGAAGGGATATAAACAGGACAAAGTATGAACGCTGAAGGAAGGACGCAGTGGGGCCGAGGAATCGTCTCTCCTCAAATCACTAGATTGCTGCTAGTAAACTTGAGACAAATGTAAAGTTTGTTTCTTGATTGAGGAGCAGATAAGCACGTACACACGGTGCAGCATGGCTGGTGAATAATATTTTATTTGATTTATTTCACCTTTATTTAACTAGGCAAGTCAGTTAAGAACATATTCTTATTTACAATGACGGCCTACCAAAAGGCAAAAGGCCTCCTGCGGGGACGGGGGCTGGGATTAAAAATGTAAATATAGGACAAAACACACATCAAGACAAGAGAGACACCACAACACTACATAAAGAGAGACCTAAGACAACAACATAGCATGGCAGCAACACATGACAACACTACATGGCAGCAGCACAAAACAGGGTACAAACATTATTGGGCACAGAAAACAGCACAAAGGGCAACAAGGTATAGGCAACAATACATCACGCGAAGCAGCCACAACTGTCAGTAAGAGTGTTCATGATTGAGTCTTTGAATGAAGAGATGGAGATAAAACTGTCCAGTTTGAGTGTTTTTCGCAGCTCGTTCCAGTCGCTAGCTGCAGCGAACTGAAAAGAGCACCGACCCAGGGATGTGTGTGCTTTGGGGACCTTTAACAGAATGTGACTGGCAGAACGGGTGTTGTATGTGGAGGATGAGGGCTGCAATTGGTATCTCAGATAGGGGGGAGTGAGGGTTTTATAAATAAGCATCAACCAGTGGGTCTTGCGACGGGTATACAGAGATGACAAGTTTACAGAGGAGTATAGAGTACAGTGATGTGTCCTATAAGGAGCATTGGTGGCTAATCTGATGGCCGAATGGTAAAGAACATCTAGCCGCTTGAGAGCACCCTTACCTGACGATCTATATATTACGTCTGTGATCTAGCATGGGTAGGATGGTCATCTGAATCAGGGTTAGTTTGGCAGCTGGGGTGAAAGAGGAGCGATTACGATAGAGGAAACCAAGTCTAGATTTAACCTTAGCCTGCAGCTTTGATATGGATATGTGCTGAGAGAAGGACAGTGTACCGTCTAGCCATACTCCCAAGAACTTGTATGAGGTGACTACCTCAATCTCTAAACCCTCAGAGGTAGTAATCACACCAGTGGAGAGGGGGGCATTCTTCTTACCAAACCACATGACCTTTGTTTTGGAGATGTTCAGAACAAGGTTAAAGGCAGAGAAAGCTTGTTGGACACTAAGAAAGCTTTGTTGTAGAGCGTTTAACACAAAATCCGGGAAGGGGCCAGCTGAGTATAAGACTATCCTCTGCATATAAATGGATGGGAGAGTTTCCTACTGCCTGAGCTATGTTGTTGATGTAAATTGAGAAGAGCGTGGGGCCTAAGATTGAGCCTTGGGGTACTCCCTTGGTGACAGGCAGTGGCTGAGCCAGCAGATGTTCTGACTTTATACACTGCACTCCTTGAGAGAGGTAGTTAGCAAACCAGCCCAAAGACCCCTCACATACACCAATACTCCTTAGCCGGCACACAAGAATGGAATGGTCTACCGTATCAAAAGCTTTGGCCAAGTTAATAAAAATAGCAGCACAACATTGCTTAGAATCAAGGGCAATGTTGATATAATTTAGGACCTTTAAGGTTGCAGTGACACATCCATTACCTGAGTGGATGTAACGATGACACCGTGAGTTGAGAAGCAGGTAATGAAAACAACAAACATGAAACAAGACACCGTAACAGAAGCAAGGTAACATGAACACCGGTGCAAAACCAACAGAGGAATGAACTAAATGAAGGGACCTATACAAAGGAGGAAATTAGGTCCAGGTGTGAATCATAACGATGAGTGCCAGGTGCACGTAATGATGATTCCCAGGACCGGTGGTTAGAATTCCGGTGACGTCGTACGCCAGAGGAGAGGAGCAGACGTGACATTACCCCCCCTCTCTGATGCACGGCTCCTGCCGCAGGACGTGGCCGACTAGGAGGACGACCTTGGGACGAGGAGCGGGTCGATCCGAGTGGCGAAGGTGGAAGTCACAGAAGATGTTGAGATCCAGAATGTCCTCCACCGGAACCCAACACTGCTCCTCAGGGTCATACCCCTCGCAGTCCACCAGATACTGGAGCTGACCCCCTCCAGATACTGGAGTCCAGCAGAGATCTGACAGCATACTCCGGACTGCCCTCGATGTCCGGGGGGGGGGTGTGGTGGGGTGTCGTGGGGGACAGCATCAGCTAGGGGATCAGGAACCACAGGCCTGAAAAGGGAGACATGAAACGAGGGTGAGATACGGTAGTGACTGGGCAGTTGTAACCAATACGTCACCTCGTTGACCCTCTGCAGAACCTTGAACGGCCACACAAACCGGGGGCTTAGTTTCTTGCAGGGCAGGCGGAGTGGGAGGATCCTGGTAGAGAGCCAGACGCGATCCCCAGTGTGGAACAGGAGTCTCACTGCAGTGGCGGTCTACCTGTTCTTTTTGACAATGGAGTCTCACGTGAGCTTCGCTCCACACTTCTTCCGCGCGCCGGAACCACTCATCAACCGCAGGAGCCTCGGTCCGGCCCGGAGTCAACAGAGCCAGGGCCGGCTGAAAACCCAGAACAGACTGGAAGGGAGTCAACCCAGTGGAGGAGAGTCGCAGCGAATTACTCTGCCCATGGAAGGAATCGTGCCCACTCACCCTGACGGTCCAGACAGTGACTCCTCAGGAACCTCCCCAGCTCCTGGTTCATCCTCTCCACCTGCCCGTTGGACTGAGGCCGATACCCGGAAGTGATGCTGACCGTGACACCGAGCTTCTCCATGAAGGCCCTCCATACTCGTGGTGTGAATTGGGGGTCACGGTCGGAGACGATGTCCTCCGGAAGGCCATAATGCCGGAAGACCTGCTGGAAGTGTGCCTCAGCGACCTGGAGAGCAGTGGGGAGACCAGGAAGAGGAATTCAACGACATGACTTCGAAAATCTATCCACTACCACCAGAATGGTGGTGAAACCGTCAGAGGACGGGAGATCGGTAGCAAAGTCAATGGATAGATGAGCCCAGGGTCGCTGAGGCACAGGAAGCGGTAGGAGCTTCCCTTCTGGAGCATTACGGGGAGACTTGGTTAGGGCACATACGGAAAAGGAATTGACATAACGAGTGACATCCTGCGCCAAGGTGGGCCACCAGTACTTCTCAGCGATGGAATGGATGGTGCGAGAAATACCTGGATGTCCAGCAGCGACAGCTGTGTGTGTCCATGTCAGTAGCCGATCCCTTATCCCTGTGGGAACGTAGGTGCGCCCAGGAGGACAGTTCAGGAGTGCGGGCTCACTCGCTTGAGCCTGGTGGAGCTCCACATCTATGTCCCAGACCACAGGAGCAGGGCCCTCTCCTGAAATCATAGAGGCGCGACAAGGCATCGGCCTTGGTGTTCTTTGAGCCTGGGCGATAGGTTACCGTGAAGTTAAACCTTGTGATGAAAAGGTCCCACCTTGCATGCCGTGGATTAAGCCTCCTCGCTGTCCAAATGTACTCCAGGTTCCTGTGGTCGGTGAGGATGACTAATTGTTCCTTGGCGCCCTACAGCCAATGTCTCCACTCTTCTAATGCCAACTTCACCGCCAGGAGCTCTCGATCGCCGACTTCGTAGTTACTTTCTGCAGGGGACATTTTCTTAGAATAAAATGCACATGGGTACAACTTCTGCGGGTTCCCTTGTCGTTGAGACAAAACTGCCCCCACTTCTACCTTGGAAGCGTCCACCTCCACCACAAAGGATATTGTGGGATCTGGATGTTTCAGCAATGGGGCGGAGGTGAAACGTCCCTTGAGAAGACGGAAGGCCTCATCGGCTGCTGGACCCCACACCAACCTACGGGGGCCTCCCTTAAGGAGAGATGTGAGAGGTTAGGCAACAGAGCTGAAATTCCTGATGAAACGACGGTAGAAGTTGACAAACCCCAAAAACCGTTGTAACCCTTTAATGGTGGTTGGGACTGGCCATGACCTGACTGCATCTACCTTCTTGTCAATTGTAGGCACTCTGCAGGTCCAGTTTGGTGAAGAACCGGGCACCGTGGAGCTCCTCGATGGCATATGGCACCAACGGGAGGGGGTACCAATACTTCTTGGTAACTTCATTGAGTCCTCTGTAATCAATGCAAGGGTGTGATCCTCCATCCTTCTTGGCCACGAAGAAGAAACCAGCCAACGCAGGAGAAGTGGACGTGCGGATAAACCCCTGTTGGAGTGCCTACTGAATGTAATCCTCCATGGCCAGGGTGTCAGCCACTGACAGAGGGTCTGAGTGGAGTTGTTGCATCAGCAAGCAGGTCGATGGCCACAGTCCCAGGGGCGATGAGGAGGGAGACAGGTGGCCCGGGTCTTAGAGAATACCTCCCTCAGATCCTGGTATACCTCCGGGATGTTATGCTGAAGGGCAAGCAAAGGCCTCTCAAACGATGTGGAACCACAGGGAACAGGGAAGCAGGCTCTCCGGCAATTAGGTGACCAATCTGTGATTCTCATCCTCGACCATCAAATGGTGGGGTTATGGCGTTGAAGCCAAGGGAGGCAGAGGATGATCTTGTGAACTGGTGCACTGTTGATGAAGAAGGTGATATTTTCCTGATGATTGGACTCCACGGTGAGGGTGAGCGGTTGAGTGATGTGTGTAATGGTTCCGGATCCTAATGGCCGATAATCGAGACCTTGCACCGGAAAAGTAGAAGAGAGCGGGTATGAAGTAGTATTGAGAGAGGAGGCAAGGGTATAATCCATAAGAAATCCATAAAATTCCCTCCTTGACCACAGTACATACAGAGCCCCAGTTGTATCCATCTGCGGCGCTCCGCCGCGGGGAGGCGTGTGACCCCTACCTCCATGGGTTCAGGCTCTGATTCTGAGTGTTCGCCGAAGGAGGGAGAGAAGCGATGAGAATGCCGATGCTCCCGGAGAAGGTTATCCAGTCGGATGGCCATCGCAATGAGTGCGTCCAGGGTAAGGTTGACGTGTCGGCAGGCCAATTCCGTCTGGACCTCCTCGCGCAGACCTCTTCTAAATAGCGTGCAAAGCGCCGGTTCATTCCATCCACTGGATGCTGCTACTGTCCGGAAGGTGAGTGCGTACTCAGCAGCTGTCTGATCCCCCTGCCGTAATTGAAGTAGATGCTCAACTCCCTCTCTGCCCTCCGGGGGATCATCAAAAACATTTAAAACAGAGTCATAACCCCCTCATATGAATTTAGCTCCTCCTCTCCTCTCTCTCAGACAGCCGTAGCCCATTCCAATGCCCGCCCCGTCAGCAGAGAAATAACCGTGGCAACCTTGAACCGCTCGGTGCTGGGGGCTCCCATCTGGTGGGTAAAATAAAGGGAGCACTGAAGTAGGAAGCCACGTCATTTGGATGGGGTACCGTTATATTTCTCTGGGAGGGTTAAATGGGCATTGCTGACCGTAGCGGGTTGCTGAATGGGCTGTTGGGCTGGCTCACTGGGTAGGCTGGATCTAGAGTATCCTCCACTAGTAGGATGCTGCGTCTCCCGGGAATGTTTGAGACGCTGCAAACTGCGAAGGACCTCTTCCATGGCCGTCCCCAGTTGTGCCAGCTGGTCATGCTGCTGACGCAGAAGGTAACCCTGTTCATCGACCGTCAGAGAGATATCCGATTTTCCTGCTTTTTCCATTGTTGGAGTCGGTATTCTGTAACGATGACACCGTGAGTCGAGAAACAGGTGCAGGTAAAACGTTTAATGAAAACAACAAACATGAAACAAGACAGCGTAACAGAAGCGAGGCAACATGAACACAGGTGCAATACCAACTGAGGAATGAACAAAAGGAAGGGACCTATGAAGGGGAGGTAATGAGGTCAGGTGTGAATCATAACGATGAGTGCCAGCTGCACGTAATGATGAGTGCCAGCTGCGCGTAATGATGAGTGCCAGGTGTGCGTAATGATGATTCCCAGGACCGGTGGTTAGTATTCCAGTGACGTCGCACGCCGGAGGGGAGGAGCAGGAATAGACGTGACAGCAGAAACCAGATTGTATACCAGAGAGAATACTATTGACATCAAGAAAGCCAATCAGTTGATTATTTGCAAGTTTTTCCAACAATTTTGATAAACAGGGCAAAATAGAAATAGGCCTATAACAGTTGGGATCAGCCTGATCTCCCCTTTTAAAGAAAGGACCCACCGTGGCTGCCTTCCAACCAATGGGAACTTCCCCAGAAAGGAGAGACAGGTTAAAAAGGTCAGAGATAGGCTTGGCGATGATAGGGGCCGCAACCTTTAGGAAGAAAGCGTCTAAACCATCTGACCCAGATGTTTTTTTGGGGTCAAGTTTAAGGAGCTCCTTTAGCACCTCGAACTCGGTGACCGCCTGCAGGGAGAAAAATTGTAGCGGGGCAGGGAAAAGAGGGAGGAGCATTGGGGCTAGTCGCATTAGAAGGGGTGGGAGATGAGATGTTGGACGGGCAATGAGGCATGGCTGAGTCAAAAAGGAATCCTGACTTAATGAAGTGGTGATTAAAGAGCTCAGCCATGTGCTCCTTGTCAGTAACAACCACATCATCAACATTAAGGGACATGGGCAGCTGTGAGGAGGAGGGTTTATTCTCCAGGTCTTTAACCATTTTCCAGAACATCTTGGGGTTAAACTCACAGAGAGAGAACTGCTCCTTAATGTAAATAACGTTGGCTTTCTGGATAGCCTGAGTGCACTTACATTTGTCTGAACGAGAGCCAGTCAGCCTGAGTATGCGTGCCGAGCCTTTGGCCAAATTGAGTTCTTGAGGTGGAGTAACTCTGCTAGATCACGGTCGAACCAGGGGTTGAACCTGTTTTTAATTCTCATTTTCTTTATGGGGGCGTGTTTGTTAACAATACCACTGAAAATATATAAAAAAAGGTCAAAGCGTCTTTTACAGAGGCCAGGTCATGAAGGAAGGCTTGCTCATTAAAGTTTTTTAGCAAGTGTCTATGACAAATCAGGACAGATAATAGGCCACAGTCAGGACAGAGGGGGAGGGGGAGAAGGGGAAGTGGGGTGGGGGGCTTGGGGGGAGAGATAGGGAGGGAGGGGTTTGAGAGAAAAAAAGAGAGATGGGATAGAGAGAGAGGATGATAGACAGAGAGAGAGAGAGAGAGCACGAGAGAGAGGGAGGGGGTGATAGAACGAGAGCAAGAGGGAGTACTACTCAGTGGTGATCCCTCATTTCCTCTCCCTGGTCATATGAGACATCATACTGCAGTACTACTCAGTGGTGATCCCTCATTTCCTCTCCCTGGTCATATGAGATCCATGTTTGTCCCAGTATGCTCATTATGTGGCTCTGAGTGTGCCTGGTTTTAACCTGCATGCCCACTGTGTTCAGCGCTTGTGTGTGTGTTCAGTGTGTGTGTGTGTTCAGTGAGTGTGTGTGTGTGTGTGTGTGTTCAGTGTGTGTGTGTTCAGTGTGTGTGTGTGTGTTCAGTGTGTGTGTGTGTGTGTGTTCAGTGTGTGTGTGTTCAATGTGTGCGTGTGTGAGTGTGTGTGTGTGTGTGTGTGTGTGTGTGTGTGTGTGTGTGTGTGTGTGTGTGTGTGTGTGTGTGTGTGTGTGTGTGTGTGTGTGTGTGTGTGTGTGTGGAAGGAGGGGATTTAGCATGCCATCAAGCATCTGTACTCAGCCATGTCAAGGCTGTCTATGTCTGAGAGAGCAGGATTCTAGAGGTAGGAGACAGACACCATCCATCAGCCAGCCTGTCATTTCCAGATGTCACCCTCTCCTGAGCGATGGTATGATATTTAAAATAATCAAGATTTTAATGGCACCAGATATCAATTTAATCCAATGTCAACGACACAACAAACAAAATCCTCTGAAAAAAAATAAAAATAAAAATCACATCAAATCAAATCATATCATATCAAATCATATATTATCAAATCATATCAAATCATATATTATCAAATCATATATTATCATATCAAATAGTATTAAATCAAATCACATCAAATCATATCAAATCAGATCATACATTATCATATCAAATCAGATCATATATTATATTATCAAATCATATCAAATCATATACAATCATATCAAATCAGATCATTTCAAATCACATCATATCAAATCATATACAATCATATCAAATCATATCATACCAAATCATATCATACCAAATCATATCAAATTATATCATATCAAATCAAATCATATCAAATCATACCAAATCATATCATACCAAATCATATCATACCAAATCATATACAATCATATCAAATCATATCATACCAAATCATACCAAATCATATCATACCAAATCATATCAAATCATATCATACCAAATCATATCAAATCATATCAAATCATATCATATCAAATCATATCATATCAAATCATATCAAATCATATTTGTCTTTATTTGACCCTTTGTTGTTTTTCTCACTCTCTTCTATTTTAGATTATTCTAGACTGGCCTTCAGTCTCTGTTTAGATTCCATCTAGACTGGTCTTCAGTCTCTGTTTAGATTCCATCTAGACTGGTCTTCAGTCTCTGTTTAGATTCCATCTAGACTGGCCTTCAGTCTCTGTTTAGATTCCATCTGGACTGGCCTTCAGTCTCTGTTTAGATTCCATCTAGACTGGTATTTGGTCTCTGTTTAGATTCCATCTAGACTGGCCTTCAGTCTCTGTTTAGATTCCATCTGGACTGGCCTTCAGTCTGTTTAGATTCCATCTAGACTGGTCTTCAGTCTCTGTTTAGATTCCATCTAGACTGGTCTTCAGTCTCAGTTTAGATTCCATCTAGACTGGTCTTCAGTCTCAGTTTAGATTCCATCTAGACTGGTCTTCAGTCTCTGTTTAGATTCCATCTAGACTGGTCTTCAGTCTCTGTTTAGATTCCATCTAGACTAGTATTTGGTCTCTGTTTAGATTCCATCTAGACTGGCCTTCAGTCTCTGTTTAGATTCCATCTAGACTGGTCTTCAGTCTCTGTTTAGATTCCATCTAGACTGGTCTTCAGTCTCTGTTTAGATTCCATATAGACTGGCCTTCAGTCTCTGTTTAGATTCCATCTGGACTGGCCTTCAGTCTCTGTTTAGATTCCATCTAGACTGGTATTTGGTCTCTGTTTAGATTCCATCTAGACTGGCCTTCAGTCTCTGTTTAGATTCCATCTGGACTGGCCTTCAGTCTCTGTTTAGATTCCATCTAGACTGGTCTTCAGTCTCTGTTTAGATTCCATCTAGACTGGTCTTCAGTCTCAGTTTAGATTCCATCTAGACTGGTCTTCAGTCTCAGTTTAGATTCCATCTAGACTGGTCTTCAGTCTCTGTTTAGATTCCATCTAGACTGGTCTTCAGTCTCTGTTTAGATTCCATCTAGACTGGTATTTGGTCTCTGTTTAGATTCCATCTAGACTGGCCTTCAGTCTCTGTTTAGAATCCATCTGGACTGGTCTTCAGTCTCTGTTTAGAGTCCATCTAGACTGGCCTTCAGTCTGTTTAGATTCCATCTAGACTGCTCTTCAATCTCTGTTTAGATTCCATCTAGACTGGCCTTCAGTCTCTGTTTAGATTCCATCTGGACTGGTCTTCAGTCTCTGTTTAGATTCCATCTAGACTGGTCTTCAGTCTCTGTTTAGATTCCATCTAGACTGGTCTTCAGTCTCTGTTTAGATTCCATCTAGACTGGTCTTCAGTCTCTGTTTAGATTCCATCTAGACTACTCTTCAGTCTCTGTTTAGATTCCATCTAGACTGGCCTTTAGTCTCTGTTTAGATTCCATCTAGACTGGCCTTCAGTCTCTGTTTAGATTCCATCTAGACTGGTCTTCAGTCTCTGTTTAGATTCCATCTAGACTACTCTTCAGTCTCTGTTTAGATTCCATCTAGACTACTCTTCAGTCTCTGTTTAGATTCCATCTAGACTGGCCTTTAGTCTCTGTTTAGATTCCATCTAGACTGGCCTTCAGTCTCTGTTTAGATTCCATCTAGACTGGCCTTTAGTCTCTGTTTAGATTCCATCTAGACTGGTCTTCAGTCTCTGTTTAGATTCCATCTAGACTACTCTTCAGTCTCTGTTTAGATTCCATCTAGACTACTCTTCAGTCTCTGTTTAGATTCCATCTAGACTACTCTTCAGTCTCTGTTTAGATTCCATCTGGACTGGCCTTCAGTCTCTGTTTAGATTCCATCTAGACTGGTCTTCAGTCTCTGTTTAGATTCCATCTAGACTGGTCTTCAGTCTCAGTTTAGATTCCATCTAGACTGGTCTTCAGTCTCAGTTTAGATTCCATCTAGACTGGTCTTCAGTCTCTGTTTAGATTCCATCTAGACTGGTCTTCAGTCTCTGTTTAGATTCCATCTAGACTGGTATTTGGTCTCTGTTTAGATTCCATCTAGACTGGCCTTCAGTCTCTGTTTAGAATCCATCTGGACTGGTCTTCAGTCTCTGTTTAGAGTCCATCTAGACTGGCCTTCAGTCTGTTTAGATTCCATCTAGACTGCTCTTCAATCTCTGTTTAGATTCCATCTAGACTGGCCTTCAGTCTCTGTTTAGATTCCATCTGGACTGGTCTTCAGTCTCTGTTTAGATTCCATCTAGACTGGTCTTCAGTCTCTGTTTAGATTCCATCTAGACTGGTCTTCAGTCTCTGTTTAGATTCCATCTAGACTGGTCTTCAGTCTCTGTTTAGATTCCATCTAGACTACTCTTCAGTCTCTGTTTAGATTCCATCTAGACTGGCCTTTAGTCTCTGTTTAGATTCCATCTAGACTGGCCTTCAGTCTCTGTTTAGATTCCATCTAGACTGGTCTTCAGTCTCTGTTTAGATTCCATCTAGACTACTCTTCAGTCTCTGTTTAGATTCCATCTAGACTACTCTTCAGTCTCTGTTTAGATTCCATCTAGACTGGCCTTTAGTCTCTGTTTAGATTCCATCTAGACTGGCCTTCAGTCTCTGTTTAGATTCCATCTAGACTGGCCTTTAGTCTCTGTTTAGATTCCATCTAGACTGGTCTTCAGTCTCTGTTTAGATTCCATCTAGACTACTCTTCAGTCTCTGTTTAGATTCCATCTAGACTACTCTTCAGTCTCTGTTTAGATTCCATCTAGACTACTCTTCAGTCTCTGTTTAGATTCCATCTAGACTGGCCTTTAGTCTCTGTTTAGATTCCATCTAGACTGGCCTTCAGTCTCTGTTTAGATTCCATCTAGACTGGCCTTTAGTCTCTGTTTAGATTCCATCTAGACTGGTCTTCAGTCTCAGTTTATTTCTGTTGTATCTGGAGTGTAACAGTGTGAGACTGATGAGGTTGAGTGGCCAGATGGTTTTCAGTCTCAGTTTATTTCTGTTGTATCTGGAGTGTAACAGTGTGAGACTGATGAGGTTGAGTGGCCAGATGGTTTTCAGCGAATAAAGGGGCCATTTTGGACAAAGCTCTGATTGGTTGCGGTCCTTCCTCCCTTCTTTCTCCCACTCTGTGTTCCAGCATTTACGTGTCCTAACAACGCACCCTGTAATGTCTATGTTACGCTGTTCTCAGACAGTCAACAAAAGACCAACAAAAGACCAACATAGAGAAAGAGAGTTTAGCTCAACGTACAAACCCCCTTAAAAAAGAGCGTATGAGGAAGAGGTAGCCAGAGAGGTGATGAGAGACAAACCAACCTGTGTTGTAGTGCTTGGTACAGTATCGCAGGTCTTTCTCCTCTTTCAGTATAAACTGAGGTAATGTCAGCCCGTCTGCTACCTGCACGGCTCCCTTCTCATCCCACTCAAATATGAGATCATTCATCGTATAGCCGACTGGATGGGACAGTTTGAAACAAGATCATTATTACCACAGTATTACTACAGTCTTACTACCACAGTATCACAGTACATTCAAGCTGTTTGTAAGAGAGAAAAAAATATTATTGACAATGTGGTATGATGAAGGTTTAAATGCCTTGATCAACCAACTCTACCGTAGCTCCACAGTGTTCATACAGAAGCAATACATGTTGTGGTCATTCTTCACACCTGAGAACAATGAGTCAAGAAAAAAGAAAAATCCATAATTTCCAAAGAAAAGAGGTGGGGAGGGAGGGACAAGCCAGTGTTGGCTGGTTAGAGCAGGTTGGAGGAGGTTGGTCCCCCCTGACTCCCTCCCTGTCCCTTCCCTGTCCCTGTTCTTTGCTGCTGGAGGGGCCGTGTAAATCACTGGGCCTTTCATCATACTGTCCTCCAGACCAGAGACACATCCATCACACTAACACAAAATAAATACTTCCCCCTACCCTACCTATGTGTGTGTGTGTGTGTGTGTGTGTGTGTGTGTGTGTGTGTGTGTGTGTGTGTGTGTGTGTGTGTGTGTGTGTGTGTGTGTGTGTGTGTGTGTGTGTGATAACTGTGTTCCTAAATGATAATGGAATACTCACAACTCTCCAGCTGCATGATACAGGTCTGTACGTCCATTGGGAAGTTCTTCAAGTCCATGGGACAGGCCAGGACCAGTGTTATTCTGGTCACATAGAATAGAACACAACAGAACAAAACAGAACAGAACAGCACAAAACAGGAAAGAGCAGAACAGACAGGCCAGGATCAGCGTTATTTTGTTAACATGTTTACATAGAATAGAATGGAATGGAATAGAATGGAATGGAATGGAGTAGAATGGAATACAATAGAATATAATGGAATAAAAAGTAATGAAATGGAATAGAGTAGAATGGAATAGAATGGAATAGCATATAATGAAATATAATAGAATGGGATGGAATAGAATAGAATGGAATACAATAGAATATAATGGAATAGAATAGAATGGAATAGAATGGAATAGAATAGAATGGAATACAATAGAATATAATGGAATAGAAAGTAATGGAATGGAATGGAATAGAATGGAACTGAATATAATAGAATATAATAGAATGTAATGGAATAGAATGTAATGGAATAGAATGGAATACAATAGAATAGAAAGTAATGGAATGGAATAGAATAGAATGGAATAGAATGGAACTGAATATAATAGAATATAATAGAATGGAATACAATAGAATAGAATGGAAAAGAAAGTAATGGAATGGAATAGAATGGAAAGTAATGGAATGGAATAGAATGGAATGGAACTGAATATAATAGAATATAATGGAATGAAGTAGAATATAATGGAATAGAATTGAATGGAAGACCAGAATGGAATAGAATGGAATGAATGGAATAGAATTGAATAGAATGGAACTGAATATAATAGAATATAATGGAATGAAGTAGAATATAATGGAATAGAATTGAATGGAAGAATGGAATAGAATTTATTGGAAAAATAGAATATAACAGAATGGAATAGAATGGAAGAATGGAATAGAATAGAATATAATGAATGGAATAGACAGGGTAACATATTGTTATAAACCACTAGCACAGCCTTACAGGAGGAGAAGCAGGGTAACATATTGTTATAAACCACTAGCACAGCCTTACAGGAGGAGAAGCAGGGTAACATATTGTTATAAACCACTAGCACAGCCTTACAGGAGGAGAAGCAGGGTAACATATTGTTATAAACCACTAGCACAGCCTTACAGGAGGAGAAGCAGGGTAACATATTGTTATAAACCACTAGCACAGCCTTACAGGAGGAGAAGCAGGGTAACATATTGTTATAAACCACTAGCACAGCCTTACAGGAGGAGAAGCAGGGTAACATATTGTTATAAACCACTAGCACAGCCTTACAGGAGGAGAAGCAGGGTAACATATTGTTATAAACCACTAGCACAGCATTACAGGAGGAGAAGCAGGGTAACATATTGTTATAAACCACTAGCACAGCATTACAGGAGGAGAAGCAGGGTAACATATCGTTATAAACCACTAGCACAGCATTACAGGAGGAGAAGCAGGGTAACATATTGTTATAAACCACTAGCACAGCATTACAGGAGGAGAAGCAGGGTAACATATTGTTCTAACTGCGGCTATATTTCCTGTCATGATGCCTTGCAATCTAAAAGGTTACAATACACATCTCAGGCATTCTTCCCCTCATGCCAAACACCTTCCTGCTTGCCGTGCACGTGAACCTCATCCCCAAACAGACTGGCTGCATCTCCATGCTCTTGTTCATACCGCGAATAGAGATTAACATCTATAGAAGCGGCAGCCATTCATGCTTCAACCTAGACGGCCGCTGTTAGTTTAATCTTGAGATACATTCTAGGTAGGTGAGGAGCAGGTCTATTGGTTGCATTGCATTCATAGTTTACTTATACCGCAGTGTGATATCATCACCGATACACGACAAATGTTATTTATAAGGATTATTTTTTCAATCAGAAAAGACACTGAGGCAGGTTCTCTTTAGCGCGGGGTCAGGTGAGATCAAATAAACTAAGGCAGGTTCTCTTTAGCGCGGGGTCAAGTGAGATCAAATACACTGAGGCAGGTTCTCTTTAGCGTGGGGTCAGGTGAGATCAAATACACTGAGGCAGGTTCTCTTTAGCGTGGGGTCAGGTGAGATCAAATACACTGAGGCAGGTTCTCTTTAGCGTGGGGTCAGGTGAGATCAAATACACTAAGGCAGGTTCTCTTTAGCGTGGGGTCAGGTGAGATCAAATACACTGTGGCAGGTTCTCTTTAGCGTGGGGTCAGGTGAGATCAAATACACTGAGGCAGGTTCTCTTTAGCGCGGGGTCAGGTGAGATCAAATACACTGAGGCAGGTTCTCTTTAGCGCGGGGTCAAGTGAGATCAAATACACTGAGGCGGGTTCTCTTTAGCGCGGGGTCAGGTGAGATCAAATACACTGAGGCAGGTTCTCTTTAGCGCGGGGTCAGGTGAGATCAAATACACTGAGGCAGGTTCTCTTTAGCGTGGGGTCAGGTGAGATCAAAGACACTGAGGCAGGTTCTCTTTAGCGTGTGGTCAGGTGAGAATCAAAGACACTGAGGCAGGTTCTCTTTAGCGTGGGGTCAGGTGAGATCAAATACACTGAGGCAGGTTCTCTTTAGCGCGGGGTCAGGTGAGATCAAATACACTGAGGCAGGTTCTCTTTAGCGCAGGGTCAGGTGAGATCAAATACACTGAGGCAGGTTCTCTTTAGCGCGGGGTCAGGTGAGATCAAATACACTGAGGCAGGTTCTCTTTAGCGCGGGGTCAGGTGAGATCAAATACACTTCGGCAGGTTCTATTTAGCGTGGGGTCAGGTGAGATCAAATACACTGAGGCAGGTTCTCTTTAGCGTGGGGTCAGGTGAGATCAAATACACTGAGGCAGGTTCTATTTAGCGTGGGTTCAGGTGAGATCAAATACACTGAGGCATGTTATCTTTAGCGTGGGGTCAGGTGAGATCAAATACACTGAGGCAGGTTCTATTTAGAGTGGGGTCAGGTGAGATCAAATACACTGAGGCAGGTTCTCTTTAGCGTGGGGTCAGGTGAGATCAAATACACTAAGGCAGATTCTATTTAGCGTGGGGTCAGGTGAGATCAAATACACTGAGGCAGGTTCTCTTTAGCGTGGAGTCAGGTGAGATCAAATACACTGAGGCAGGTTCTCTTTAGCGTGGGGTCAGGTGAGATCAAATACACTGAGGCAGGTTCTCTTTAGCGTGGGGTCAGGTGAGATCAAATACACTGAGGCAGGTTCTCTTTAGCGCGGGGTCAGGTGAGATCAAATACACTGAGGCAGGTTCTCTTTAGCGCGGGGTCAGGTGAGATCAAATACACTTCGGCAGGTTCTCTTTAGCGCGGGGTCAGGTGAGATCAAATACACTTCGGCAGGTTCTATCTAGCGTGGGGTCAGGTGAGATCAAATACACTGAGGCAGGTTCTCTTTAGCGTGGGGTCAGGTGAGATCAAATACACTGAGGCAGGTTCTATTTAGCGTGGGGTCAGGTGAGATCAAATACACTGAGGCATGTTATCTTTAGCGTGGGGTCAGGTGAGATCAAATACACTGAGGCAGGTTCTATTTAGCGTGGGGTCAGGTGAGATCAAAGACACTGAGGCAGGTTCTCTTTAGCGTGGGGTCAGGTGAGATCAAATACACTAAGGCAGGTTCTATTTAGCGTGGGGTCAGGTGAGATCAAATACACTGAGGCAGGTTCTCTTTAGCGTGGGGTCAGGTGAGATCAAATACACTGAGGCAGGTTCTCTTTAGCGTGGGGTCAGGTGAGATCAAATACACTTAGGCAGGTTCTCTTTAGCGTGGGGTCAGGTGAGATCAAATACACTGAGGCAGGTTCCCTTTAGCGCGGGGTCAGGTGAGATCAAATACACTGAGGCAGGTTCTCTTTAGCGCGGGGTCAGGTGAGATCAAAGACACTGAGGCAGGTTCTCTTTAGCGCGGGGTCAAGTGAGATCAAATACACTGAGGCAGGTTCTCTTTAGCGTGGGGTCAGGTGAGATCAAATACACTGAGGCAGGTTCTCTTTAGCGTGGGGTCAGGTGAGATCAAATACACTGAGGCAGGTTCTCTTTAGCGCGGGGTCAGGTGAGATCAAATACACTGAGGCAGGTTCTCTTTAGCGCGGGGTCAGGTGAGATCAAATACACTTCGGCAGGTTCTCTTTAGCGCGGGGTCAGGTGAGATCAAATACACTTCGGCAGGTTCTATCTAGCGTGGGGTCAGGTGAGATCAAATACACTGAGGCAGGTTCTCTTTAGCGTGGGGTCAGGTGAGATCAAATACACTGAGGCAGGTTCTATTTAGCGTGGGGTCAGGTGAGATCAAATACACTGAGGCATGTTATCTTTAGCGTGGGGTCAGGTGAGATCAAATACACTGAGGCAGGTTCTATTTAGCGTGGGGTCAGGTGAGATCAAAGACACTGAGGCAGGTTCTCTTTAGCGTGGGGTCAGGTGAGATCAAATACACTAAGGCAGGTTCTATTTAGCGTGGGGTCAGGTGAGATCAAATACACTGAGGCAGGTTCTCTTTAGCGTGGGGTCAGGTGAGATCAAATACACTGAGGCAGGTTCTCTTTAGCGTGGGGTCAGGTGAGATCAAATACACTTAGGCAGGTTCTCTTTAGCGTGGGGTCAGGTGAGATCAAATACACTGAGGCAGGTTCCCTTTAGCGCGGGGTCAGGTGAGATCAAATACACTGAGGCAGGTTCTCTTTAGCGCGGGGTCAGGTGAGATGAAATACACTGAGGCAGGTTCTCTTTAGCGTGGGGTCAGGTGAGATCAAATACACTGAGGCAGGTTCTTTTTAGCGTGGGGTCAGGTGAGATCAAATACACTGAGGCAGGTTCTCTTTAGCGTGGGGTCAGGTGAGATCAAATACACTGAGGCAGGTTCTCTTTAGCGCGGGGTCAGGTGAGATCAAAGACACTGAGGCAGGTTCTCTTTAGCGCGGGGTCAAGTGAGATCAAATACACTGAGGCAGGTTCTCTTTAGCGCGGGGTCAGGTGAGATCAAATACACTGAGGCAGGTTCTCTTTAGCGCGGGGTCAAGTGAGATCAAATACACTGAGGCAGGTTCTCTTTAGCGCGGGGTCAGGTGAGATCAAATACACTGAGGCAGGTTCTCTTTAGCGCGGGGTCAGGTGAGATCAAATACACTGAGGCAGGTTCTCTTTAGCGTGGGGTCAGGTGAGATCAAATACACTGAGGCAGGTTCTCTTTAGCGCGGGGTCAGGTGAGAATCAAATACACTGAGGCAGGTTCTCTTTAGCGCGGGGTCAGGTGAGAATCAAATACACTGAGGCAGGTTGTCTTTAGCGCGGGGTCAGGTGAGATCAAAGCGATCTAATGGGTTCATTTGACGGTGTCAAGGTAAGAAACAAGAAGGCCTCTTCTCATTGCCTTCCCATGGCTGTTTATAAGGATCCAATTCCTCTCTGCCTGTCCAAGGGTTGAATACTAGGCTTGATAACAGATCAAATACACTGCAAAGATGCTTGCATTTAAAGTAGATCATTTTTGTTGTTATGTGGATGTTAATATCTGTTCTGTTTCCACCGTAAGCAATACAATCTGTCAGCCATAGGCCATGCACCAGATAGACATTCATCTGTCAGCTATAGGTCTAGCACTAGATAGACATTCATCTGTCAGCTATAGGTCTAGCACCGGATAGACATTCATCTGTCAGCTATAGGTCTAGCACCAGACATTCATCTGTCAGCCATAGGTCTAGCACCGGATAGACATTCATCTGTCAGCTATAGGTCTAGCACCGGATAGACATTTATCTGTCAGCTATAGGTCTAGCACCAGATAGACATTCATCTGTCAGCTATAGGTCTAGCACCAGGCATTCATCAGTCAGCCATAGGTCTAGCACCGGATAGACATTCATCTGTCAGCTATAGGTCTAGCACCAGGCATTCATCAGTCAGCCATAGGTCTAGCACCAGATAGACATTCATCTGTCAGCTATAGGTCTAGCACCAGGCATTCATCAGTCAGCTATAGGTCTAGCACCAGATAGACATTCATCTGTCAGCTATAGGTCTAGCACCGGATAGACATTCATCTGTCAGCTATAGGTCTAGCACCAGGCATTCATCAGTCAGCCATAGGTCTAGCACCAGATAGACATTCATCAGTCAGCTATAGGTCTAGCACCGGATAGACATTCATCTGTCATTTATAGGTCTAGCACCGGATAGACATTCATCTGGCAGCCATAGGTCTAGCACCGGATAGACATTCATCTGTCAGCTATAGGTCTAGCACCGGATAGACATTCATCTGTCAGCTATAGGTCTAGCACCGGATAGACATTCATCTGTCAGCTATAGGTCTAGCACCAGATAGACATTCATCTGTCAGCTATAGGTCTAGCACCGGATAGACATTCATCTGTCAGCCATAGGTCTAGCACCAGATAGACATTCATCTGTCAGCTATAGGTCTAGCACCAGATAGACATTCATCTGTCAGCTATAGGTCTAGCACCGGATAGACATTCATCTGTCAGCTATAGGTCTAGCACCATATAGACATTCACCTGTCAGCTATAGGTCTCGCACCATATAGACATTCACCTGTCAGCTATAGGTCTAGCACCGGATAGACATTCATCTGTCAGCTATAGGTCTAGCACCAGATAGACATTCATCTGTCAGCTATAGGTCTAGCACCGGATAGACATTCATCTGTCAGCTATAGGTCTAGCACCATATAGACATTCACCTGTCAGCTATAGGTCTAGCACCGGATAGACATTCATCTGTCAGCTATAGGCCTAGCACCGGATAGACATTCTGAGAAACTAACAAGAAAAGAGGAAGATACAACAAGAAAAGAATAGCATACCGAATACTATACAATACGTTCCCATTTTTTGAAATCCTTAGTAGCTTGTTGTCAGTCGTAACCTCATGGAAATTGGCGCCCTTTTCATTGGCGAAGAACAAATCAGGTTTCCAGATAGAGTCCAACATAGATGGGTCCAGATCGAGAGAGTCGTCGGGATATTCACTATAGGCCAGCCTGGGGTCGTTCCATTGCTGCCTCAGGAAGATATTCACTCTGTAGTCCTGGGGAGAGAACAGTTAAATGTCAATCAGTGCATCAGATTGTCAGTGAAAGACCTAGGTATGTCAGTGCATTGTATAGCCAGGACTCAGGGGGAGGATTGATTGATTGATTGGCTGGTTTGCTTGTTTGTTTGATTGATTGTTTAATTTTATAATTGATTTCTGGGTTAAAGGATTGCACAAGACATGGGGATCAGTTTCCAATTCTTTCGACCTAAAAAAACCTATGCATTTTTATTGAATAAAGCTTAGTTAAACTAAAGATTCTATATTAGACGTTATTGGGCTTTCCATGTGTATATTGTCTATGCTAATCAAGCCTGTCTGAACAGTAGCAGCATTCTTAAGGCAGGAGCTAAATGATGGTCCTGGTGGTTCATCGTCTCCTTTAGAAAACACATATAGCCCTTCAATAGAGCTGTGGCCCTTAGCCACGACAGTCCACCGTAATTGTCAATTATTCTAGAGAACGGGCATGCGGTTATATATTCCCATAACGACTAGGCTGTAACGTAGCGAGGCATGACAGCAGGTGACCTTTCCAATGGCAATCAGCCACAACATTAGAAATATGTTTTCTAGAAATTATCTCAAAACACACAGATACACCCATTTTGTTATTATGGGAATTTTGTTGGAAAATAAAAATGAGTTTTTACGAAAAACTGACTATGATTACAGAATGAGGTCTAGTCTGACTGTGATTACAGAATGAGGTCTAGTCTGACTATGAGTACATAATGAGGTCTAGTCTAATTGTGAATACAGAATGAGGTCTGGTCTGACTGTGATTACAGAATGAGGTCTAGTCTGACTATGAGTACATAATGAGGTCTAGTCTAATTGTGATTACAGAATGAGATCTAGTCTAATTGTGATTACAGAATGAGGTCTAGTCTGACTGTGATTACAGAATGAGGTCTAGTCTGACTGTGATTACAGAATGAAGTCTGGTCTGACTGTGATTACAGAACGAGGTCTAGTCTGACTGTGATTACAGAATGAGGTCTAGTCTAATTGTGATTACAGAATGAGGTCTAGTCTGGCTATGAGTACAGAATGAGGTCTATTCTGACTGTGGTTACAGAATGAGGTCTAGTCTGACTGTGATTACAGAATGAGGTCTAGTCTGACTATGAGTACATAATGAGGTCTAGTCTAATTGTGAATACAGAATGAGGTCTGGTCTGACTGTGATTACAGAATGAGGTCTAGTCTGACTATGAGTACATAATGAGGTCTAGTCTAATTGTGATTACAGAATGAGATCTAGTCTAATTGTGATTACAGAATGAGGTCTAGTCTGACTGTGATTACAGAATGAGGTCTAGTCTGACTGTGATTACAGAATGAGGTCTAGTCTGACTGTGATTACAGAATGAAGTCTGGTCTGACTGTGATTACAGAACGAGGTCTAGTCTGACTGTGATTACAGAATGAGGTCTAGTCTAATTGTGATTACAGAATGAGGTCTAGTCTGACTATGAGTACAGAATGAGGTCTAGTCTGACTGTGGTTACAGAAGGAGGTCTAGTCTGACTGTGATTACAGAACGAGGTCTAGTCTGACTGTGATTACAGAATGAGGTCTAGTCTAATTGTGATTACAGAATGAGGTCTAGTCTGACTATGAGTACAGAATGAGGTCTAGTCTGACTGTGGTTACAGAAGGAGGTCTAGTCTGACTGTGATTACAGAATGAGGTTTAGTCTGACTGTGATTACAGAAGGAGGTCTAGTCTGACTGTGATTACAGAATGAGGTCTAGTCTGACTGTGATTACAGAACGAGGTCTAGTCTGACTGTGATTACAGAATGAGTAAAAGGGTTCTACCTAAACCACGAAGGGTTATTTAAAGGGTTCTCCAATGTGGACAGCCAAATTGGTTTGCTGCCAACATAGAAATATAATTACCGAAAGGGAAGCACCTGTTCAAGTCAATGTTCAGTGATGGGTGGATGGGCGGCCATATTGAGTAATTACATTTCTGTGACTGTCAAAGCCACCTTATGTGATGACTGATTCGACTGTTTGTTACTATCAACTCCTTACTACTACTCATCAATGTCAAATCCCACCAAATGGAAACATATTTAATGTGTGTGATAAGGATTAGCCCCTTTTTTCCCAATTTTTTGCCTAAAATGTCATACCCAAATCTAACTGCCTGTAGCTCAGGCCCTGGAGCAAGGATATGCATATTCTTGGTACCATTTGAATGGAAACACTTTGGAGTTTATGGAAATGTGAAAGGAATGTAGTAGAATATGACACAATAGATCTAGTAAAAGATAATACAAAGAAAAAAACAACCGTTCTTTTGTATTTTCTTTGTACCATCATCTTTGAAATGCAATAGAAAGACCGTAATGTATTATTCCAGCCCAGGTGCAATTTAGATTTTGGCCGCTAGATGGCATCAGTGTATGTGCAAAGTTTTAGACTGATCCAATGAACTATGGCATTTCTGTTCAAAATGTTGTTTCAAGACTGCCCAAATGTGCCTAATTTGTTTATTAATAACTTTCATGTTAAAAATTGTGCACAATCCTCAAACAATAGCATGGTATTCTTTCAATGTAATAGTTACTGTAAATTGGACAGTGCAGTTAGATTAACAAGAATTTAAGCTTCCTGCAAATATCAGATATGTCTATATCCTTGGTAATTTTCTTGTTACTTACAACCTCATGCTAATCACATTAGCCTACATTAGCTCACCGTCCCGTGGAACGGACACTGATCCTGAAGAAGTTTTAGCATAGTGTGACCAACTGGGTTCAAACACGGGTCTCCTACACGTGAAAAGAGGATCAGGTCAGGAGCTCCAGAGCCAACGACACAACAGTGCAGGTCTCAGTCTGGCTCTAACCCAACCTCTGCTACAAGTCTGATTATGAACCATGGAGTATACTGTTGGATTAGAAAGCATAGAGTTGTCTCACACATTCTTCCATCATCCGCAGCAGAAGCCATGGGTGAACTCACTCTCTCAGACATGTTGGGTGTGATTTCTCTTAGCTAACAGCTTTACCGCAACAGCATAGCACCCAATCCATAATGCAATTTTAGCCGAAAGCCAAATACACTCCTTCTCCGAGTCCTGACTGTGACATATTTGATTTATTTATTTTTGTTGTTGCTATGTAGTCTAATGTGACTTAGGTCTGCATGGAGCATAACCCAACCATCTCCAACAACTGCCTGTAACAAACAAACATCAGGACTTTGGGATTTATGCGTTCACTCTCTAGCCTCCGGAAGAAAGAGAATGAAAGAGCAGCAGGCTAGGAATGAGTCTCAAATCGCATCCTATTCCCTACATAGTGCACTACTTTTGACCAGAGCCCACTATGCAGGGGAAATGGTGCCATTTGACTCAGTCAGATCATTACACGAAACATTGTTCTCAGCAGCCCTATGAGCACTAAAGATTTATTGATGCCATTCTCTTTAGTTTCACCTCCCCACATCCCTTATTCCATTTCTTTCTCAAATAGCATTCAGACAGAGAGAGACAAAAAGAGGGAGACAGACATAGTGAGAGAGAAACAGAGAGACAGCGAGAGAGAGAGCGAGAGAGAGACAGACAGAGAGAGGGAGAGAGGGAGAGAGGGAGAGAGAGAAAGAGAGAGAGAAAGAGAGACACAGACAGACAGACAGACAGACAGACAGACAGACAGACAGACAGACAGACAGACAGACAGACAGACAGACAGACAGACAGACAGACAGACAGACAGACAGACAGACAGACAGACAGACAGACAGACAGACAGAGACTAGAACTTGGAGGAAAGGCGTCCGGATCAATTCCACTGGTTGTGGAGTGTAGAGGGAGAAAAAGAGTGGAACATTTGTTCTGCGTGAGGAGGTTGTGCAGTCTGCAGCAGTTTTAGTTGCTTGCTCTACTAACTCTACTGATACGTCTCCCCCAAGGAGACTTGGCTTGGAGACTAGAGACTAAGGCCTGGGCCATCCCATTCCAGCTCATCCCATCCCAGGTCAACCCAGCTCATCCTATCCCATTCCATCCCAGCCCATCCCATCCTATCCCAGCCCATTCCATCCTATCCCATCCCATCCTATCCCAGCCCATTCCATCCCATCCCATCCCAGCCCATCCTATCCCAGCCCATTCCATCCTATCCCATCCCATCCCAGCCCATCCCATCCCATCCCATCCCATCCCAGCTCATCCTATCCCATCCCAGCCCATCCCATCCTATCCCAGCCCATTCCATCCCATCCCATCCCATCCCATCCTATCCCAGCCCATTCCATCCCATCCCATCCCATCCCATCCCATCCCATCCCAGCCCATCCCATCCTAGCCCATCCCATCCCAGGTCAACCCAGCTCATCCTATCCCATTCCATCCCAGCCCATCCCATCCTACCCCAGCCCATTCCATCCTATCCCATCCCATCCCATCCCATCCCAGCCCATCCCATCCTATCCCAGCCCATTCCATCCTATCCCATCCCATCCCATCCCATCCCAGCTCATCCTATCCCATCCCAGCCCATCCCATCCTATCCCAGCCCATTCCATCCCATCCCATCCCATCCCATCCTATCCCAGCCCATTCCATCCCATCCCATCCCATCCCAGCCCATCCCATCCTAGCCCATCCCAGGTCAACCCAGCTCATCCTATCCCATTCCATCCCAGCCCATCCCATCCTACCCCAGCCCATTCCATCCTATCCCATCCCATCCCATCCCAGCCCATCCCATCCTATCCCAGCCCATTCCATCCTATCCCATCCCATCCCAGCCCATCCCATCCTATCCCAGCCCATTCCATCCCATCCCGTCCCATCCCATCCCAGCCCATCCCATCCTATCCCAGCCCATTCCATCCCATCCCCTCCCATCCCAGCCCATCCATCCTATCCCATCCCATCCCATTCCATCCCATCCCAGCTCATCCTATCCCATCCCAGCCCATCCCATCCTATCCCAGCCCATTCCATCCCATCCCATCCCATCCCAGCCCATCCCATCCCAGCCCATCCCATCCTATCCCATCCCAGCCCATCCTAGACAATTCCATCCCATCCCACCCTAGCCCAGCCCATCCCAGCCCATCCTAGCCAGCCCAGTCCAACCCATCCCAGCCCAGCCCATTCCATCCCACCCTAGCCCATTCCATCCCACCCTAGCCCATTCCATCCCATCCTAGCCAGCCCATTCCATTCCAGCCCAGCCCAGCCCATTCCATCCCACCCTAGCCCAACCCATCCTAGCCCATCCCATCCCAGCCCATCCTAGCCATCCCAGCCCATTCCATCCCATCCTAGCCATCCCAGCCCATTCCATCCCATCCCAGACAATTCCATCCCATCCCACCCTAGCCCATCCCATCCCAGCCCATCCTAGCCAGCCTATCCTATCCCATCCCATCCCATCCTAGCCAGCCCATTCCATTCCAGCCCAGCCCATTTCATCCCATCCCATTCCATCCCAGCCCATCCCAGCCCATTCCATCCCATCCCAGCCCATTCCATCCCATCCCATTTTATCCCAGCCCATTCCATCCCATCCCATCCTATCCCATCCCATCCTAGCCCACAATATAAATATAGGACAAAACACACATCACGACAATCTGATACCTGCTATCCCACTGGTTACACACTGGTTGAATCAACATTGAAATATCGTCTGTGCCCAGTGGGTTGGGTCTGTTTCAATGATCTGATACCTGTTGCTGGTCTGTTTCTATGTTGTTGTCCGTCCTTCAAACAACATATATTTTACCGCTCCGCCTTGAGCTAGCACCCTATATCACCCTATATCACCCTATAGCACCCTATATCACCCTATAGCACCCTATATCACCCTATAGCACCCTATAGCACCCTATATCACCCTATAGCACCCTATATCACCCTATATCACCCTATAGCACCCTATAGCACCCTATATCACCCTATATCACCCTATAGCACCCTATATCACCCTATATCACCATATATCACCCTATAGCACCCTATATCACCCTATATCACCCTATATCACCCTATATCACCCTATAGCACCCTATATCACCCTATAGCACCCTATAGCACCATATAGCACCCTATATCACCCTATATCACCCTATAGCACCCTATAGCACCCTATATCACCCTATAGCACCCTATATCACCCTATATCACCCTAGATCACCCTATATCACCCTATAGCACCCTATAGCACCCTATATCACCCTATAGCACCCTATAACACCCTATATCACCCTATAGCACCCTATATCACCCTATAGCACCCTATATCACCCTATAGCACCCTATAGCACCCTATAACACCCTATATCACCCTATATCTCTACTATCTGTCCCCATGTTGGTCTCCATGTCCTTCTGTCTCCATGTTGGTCTACTGTCCTTCTGTCTCCATGTCCTTCTGTCTCCATGTTGGTCTACTGTCCTTCTGTCTCCATGTTGGTCTACTGTCCTTCTGTCTCCATGTTGGTCTACTGTCCTTCTGTCTCCATGTCCTTCTGTCTCTATGTTGGTATATTGTCCTTCTGTCTCCATGTTGGTCTACTATCCTTCTGTCTCCATGTCCTTCTGTCTCCATGTTGGTCTATTGTCCTTCTGTCTCCATGTTGGTCTACTGTCCTTCTGTCTCCATGTTGGTCTACTGTCCTTCTGTCTCCATGTCCTTCTGTCTCCATGTTGGTCTACTGTCCTTCTGTCTCCATGTCCTTCTGTCTCTATGTTGGTCTACTGTCCTTCTGTCTCCATGTCCTTCTGTCTCCATGTTGGTCTACTATCCTTCTGTCTCCATGTCCTTCTGTCTCCATGTTGGTCTACTGTCCTTCTGTCTCTATGTTGGTCTACTGTCCTTCTGTCTCCATGTCCTTCTGTCTCCATGTTGGTCTACTGTCCTTCTGTCTCCATGTCCTTCTGTCTCCATGTTGGTCTACTATCCTTCTGTCTCCATGTCCTTCTGTCTCCATGTTGGTCTACTGTCCTTCTGTCTCCATGTTGGTCTACTGTCCTTCTGTCTCCATGTTGGTCTACTGTCCTTCTGTCTCTATGTTGGTCTACTGTCCTTCTGTCTCCATGTCCTTCTGTCTCCATGTTGGTCTACTATCCTTCCATCTACATGTTGATCTACTGTCCTTCTGTCTCTATGTTGGTCTACTGTCCTTCTGTCTCCATGTCCTTATGTCTCCATGTTGGTCTACTATCCTTCCATCCACATGTTGATCTACTGTCCTTCTGTCTCCATGTCCTTCTGTCTCCATGTTGGTCTACTATCCTTCCATCTACATGTTGATCTACTGTCCTTCTGTCTCCATGTCCTTCTGTCTCCATGTTGGTCTACTGTACTTCTGTCCCCATGTCTTTCTGTCTCCATGTTGGTCTACTATCCTTCCATCTACATGTTGATCTACTGTCGTTCAAACAACATATATTTCACCTCAGTGTCCTTTTCTAGATATCCTAGACCTCTTGATCTACTATCTTAATAAATAATCGACAAACAACTGATTATTTCATAATACCTAATAGATATGTATTCTTTACAAAATGAGTTTGAATGATGACCCCTTGAAGACATGAAGACATCTGAACAGTAGATATGAAGCCCCTCTGAACTGAGTTTTGAACAGAGATTAAGTTCAATGAGGCAGATAAATATTATTCTAAATATTTAGGCGAGGAGGCACTGCTTGTAATTCCAGAAGAAAACGTTGGGCACACTGCATATTAAGGCCATCGTTATTTAAATTCAATCACAATCTTAGAGGCATAGTTATGCAAGTCAAAATACTGATGAAAATAAAAATGATTCAGTGTATCCTCACATTAACTTCAAAATATTAATATCAACAGAAAGAAATGTACTTATGTTGAAGGGTTTTAACATTGGAAAGGGAAACGCATTTGGACTTACCATTGTTGTTTCAGCGATGGACCCGAAACTGTTAATAAAAATGTTGCATGTTACGTTTACAGGTGGACCTGTAAAAGAATGAAAAATAAATAATATTATTTTCTTATTACAGAACTGTGAAACAAATACCCCTCCTTGCAGACAGAAAACGTACAGAAAACACAGTCCGTCTCCTTTTTTACACAGAAAACACAGTCCTTCCTCCTTTATTACACAGAAAACACAGTCCTTGCTCCATTTTTACACAGAAAACACAGTCCTTCATCCTTTTTTACACAGAAAACACAAAGTCCTTCCTCCTTTATTACACAGAAAACAAAAAGTCCTTCCTCAATATGAATCATGTTAAGTAGTGGAACACATAATATAATAGAATAGAATAAAATATGCCATTTAGCAGATGCTTTTTCCAAAGGGACTTCGTCTTTATGTTCGTGCGATCCTGGGAATCTTCAGAGGGCCACAACGGAATTCCCCATAAGCCTGTGTAAAACTGTACACAGAAGTACTGTAATATCACGTTGTAAACATACAGAGCTCCATGTTGACTGAGAGGTTCTAAGAATGTCGTCCCCCCCCCCCCCCCCAAATAAAATACTACGATCCTCAGAGACACTCCTAGGTAGTTTCCAGGCAACAGTGCCGAGGTTAGAACGAACAACACAGGGTTGAAGCGTGTCCGTTGAAGGCCGTATTACCTGCTTGTACAAACATAAATATGATTACCCAGTGCCCGGTGACAAAAGTTCACTTTCAATGGGCTCAAGGAGAAAGGACAGCAATGGGAAAATGTCTAGCCCCCATCCACCCCCTTAGGAAATGATAGATATTGGCTTTGAGCGGTAAATCATATTGAGTACCAAACCCCTCCTCATCGCCTGAACCTTCTACATAAAGCCGGAAAGCCAATCCTTTTGGTAAATTAAAGGATTCTACTTATTGTACATATCAAAAAGAGTACATCATTTTTACTTGATTTTACAGTACATCACATTTGTGGGTCACAAAGGTATGGTAATATATATATGATACAGTATAATTGGACATAGTCACATGTCACAGCAGAACTACATTCCCTGAACATTTAAGATCACATCCTGTACGCTTTAACACAAACTACCTCTGTGTTTAGGTTGACAAGCTTCCTCTAATACAGATGCCTGGCAGCTACAATGAACTGAAGGCTCTGAATTATTTTGATGGACAATTATTGTCCCTGTCACTGTCTCACAGCTGCTGCACTGAGGAAGTAGAGAGTACACACACACACACACACACACACACACACACACACACACACACACACACACACACACACACACACACACACACACACACACACACACACACACACACACACACACACACACACACACACAAACACAAACTTAGTTCTTCGTTAACCTATCAAATACAACCTCAGGAGATGGAGATGCAGAAGAAATCAGCAGGTTTTACCCCGGAGCAAATATCTTGTTTTTTAGGTACATCATCGAATTAAATTAATATCAATAAAGTAATCACGGGACAAAATAAGTAAATAAAAAAATAAATAATTAAGTCTAGTTTTATAGCATGAATTCTCGTGACAAAAATAAGCCTGTAATCAACAATCAGCGTATACATTAATGATCCCACATTAAAACGTTCTAAGATTTTAAACATTTCACACTGCGTCTTCTTCTATAGTTTCAGACAAACTAACTTCCCACAATGCTGTTCGGCAATATTAACGTATTTCTTTTCAGGGCTGGGGAAAGACGAGGTGAAAAGAGAAGGAAAGAGGAGGAGAAAAGAGGAGGAGAAAATAGGAGAGGAAAAGAGGAGGTAAGAGGAGGGGAAAAGAGGAGGAAAGAGGTGGAGAAAAGAGGAGAGGAAAAGAGGAGAAAGAGGAGGTAAGAGGAGGGGAAAAGAGGAAAGAGGTGGAGAAAGAGGAGGAGAAAATAGGAGGATAGAGGAGGGGAAAAGAGGAGGCAAAGAGGGTAAAAGAGGAGGTGAAAATAGGAGGAGAAAAGAGGAGGAGAAAATAGGAGGAGAAAAGAGGAGAAAGAGGAGGAAAGAGGGGAGAAAATAGGAGAAAAGAGGAGGAAAGAGGAGGAGAAAAGAGAAGGTGAAAAGAGGAGGCTAGAGGAGGGGAAAGAGGAGGAAAAGAGGGTAAAAGAGGAGGTGAAAATAGGAGGAGAAAAGAGGAGGAGAAAATACTAGGAGAAAAGAGGAGGAAAGAGGGGAGAAAATAGGAGAAAAGAGGAGAAAAGAGGAGGGGAAAAGAGGATAAAAGAGGAGGTGAAAGGAGGAGGAAAGTGGAAGAGAAAAGAGGAGGCAAAGAGGAGGGGAAAAGAGGAGGTGAAAAGAGGAGGGGAAAAGAGGAGGAAAGAGGAGGAGGAAAGAGGAGGACAAAAGAGGAGGCGAAGAGGAGGGAAAAAGAGGAGGTGAAAAGAGGAGGAGAAAAGAGGAGGAAAGAGGAGGAACAAAAGAGGAGGCAAAGAGGAGGGGAAAAGATGAGGAGAAAAAAAGAGGAAAGAGGAGGAGAAGAAAGTAGGAAAGAGGAGGAGAAAAGAGGAGGCAAAGAGGGGAGAAGGAGGTGAAAAGAGGAGGAAAGAGGAGGAGAAAAGAGGAGACAAAGAGAAGAAAAGAGGAGGGGAAAATAGGAGGAAAGAGGAGGTGAAAAGAGGAGGAGAAAAGAGAAGGAAAGAGGAGAGAAAAAAGGGGAAAAGAGGAGAAGGAAAGAGGAGGAAAGAGGAGGGGAAAAGAGGAGGAGAAAAGAGGAGGAAAGAGGAGGGGAAAAGAGGAGGAAAGAGGAGGCAAAGAGGGGAAAAGAGGAGGAAAGAGGAGGCAAAGAGGGGAAAAGAGGAGGAAAGAGGAGGCAAAGAGGGGAAAAGAGGAGGAAAGAGGAGGGGAAAAGAGGAGGAGAAAAGAGGAGGAAAGAGGAGGCAAAGAGGGGAAAAGAGGAGGAAAGAGGAGGGGAAAAGAGGAGGAGAAAAGAGGAGGAAAGAGGAGGCAAAGAGGGGAAAAGAGGAGGAAAGAGGAGGGGAAAAGAGGAGGAGAAAAGAGGAGGAAAGAGGAGGCAAAGAGGGGAAAAGAGGAGGAAAAAGAGGAGGCAAAGAGGGGAAAAGAGGAGGAGGAAGTAAATGTAATCATTTGTATTTTCTTGACATTCCTTCCTTGCAATGTGTGGTTACGCAAAGGCTTGGGAAATCTAATGTCTCTCTTTCTCTCTCTCTCTCTCTCTCTCTCTCTCTCTCTCTCTCTCTCTCTTTCTCCACTGCTGCAGTTCATTTCATAGCCTTCCAATGAGCGATGCAGAGAGGGATAAAGGGCAGCTCATTAACTGTCAAGGCAGGGTGACTCATACTGTAGAGCACAATGATTTGCTTTACTATGTTTATTCCAAATGGTCTGGGCTCAGTGCACTGCAGACACAGCAGTGAAAGAGAGAGAGAAACAGAGAGAGAGAAACAGAGAAACAGCGAGAGAGAGAGAGAGAAAGAGGGAGAAAGAGAGAAACAGAGAGAGAGAGAGAGACCGAGAGAGAGACAGACAGAGAGAGAAAAAAAGAGAGAAACAGAGCGAGAGAGAGCGAGAGAGAAAGAGAGAGCGATAGAAGAAAAAAAAAGAGAGAGAGAGAGAGAGGTAAGTAGGTGTCTTGGTGTCTCTCTCTGATTTGCTGCTGAGGTGAGGTGTACTGTCCTTCCAAATCAATTCCGTGCTTCTGTACCCCAACCTCCACTTTCATTAAAAACAAGTGACAACAGCAATAAACCATAATGAAACAAACGCTTTGCTACATCCCTCCTTGCCTTGCTAAGAGATGAAAAATTAGATTTTCTTTCAAAAACAAGGACATTTCTAAGTGACCCCAAACTTCTGAACAGTAGTGTAAATAAGGTATTTCTGTTTTTAATTTTTAATAAATGAGCAATCATTTCTAAAAACGGGTTTTCACTTTGTAATTATGGTCTTAGCCATCAAAATGCCACTGAAAATTGTTTTTTCTAAACTGTAAACCACTGTAAAAACAATACATCATTATTCAGATCAGATTAATGTGGGCAGTAAATTACTTAAAGTCAAGTCATTTAAGAAGAACAATTCATTTTCACTCTTGGAATAATGATTGGACATATGTGAAATAGATTTAGCTAGCGGTGCATCATGGGAAACCACCCTAAACCACAATACTACTAATCAGCACAGTGTTTACTAAAATGTCCCGCTACATACCTGCAGTATTCTCCTCACACCTCCAGCGTAAAATAACTGCTAACACCATGCCCAAACCGGACACACGCGTGAGCCATCGTGCACAAATAGATTTTGTCCCCCCAACACCAGACGCGATCACGACACGCAGGTTGAAATAGCAAAACAAACTCTGAACAAATTATATTAATTTGGGGACAGGTAGAAAAGCATTAAACCTTTTATGTCTATTTAGCTAGCTTGCTGTTGCTAGCTAATTCGTTCTGGGATATAAACATTGAGTTGTTATTTTACCTGAAATGCACAAGGTCCTCTACTCCGACAATCAATGTACACATAAAACAGTCAACCCAATTTCTAGTCATCTCTCCTCCTTCCAGACTTCTTCTTCTTCTTTGGACTTTATACGGCGATTGGCAACTAATAAGGTGCATTACCACAACCGACCTCAGTTCATCTTTCAATCAGCCACGTGGGTCTATGTTACTAAATACCCATAAGAAGAGTGGCTATACGCTTCTAAAAACCAATGAGGAGATGGGAGAGGCGGGACTTGCAGCGCGTTGAGCGTCACAAATAGAACCAATTTCCATTTTAGCGCCTTGGCAACGCAGATGCTCGCTGACGGGCGATAACAGTGTGGGTGCAATGACTGAATAACATGTATGTGTACATTTATTTTGGAACGCTCGCGCACACGACGTGTCCAGTCTGGTCAGCATGTCAGTAATAAGTAGCCTTGGCCAGAGTGGCTCACAGGAGCAGGAGCCTATCTCCTGTTTCTGTAGCAGGAGACAGCGTGATGTACAAGTACACCCCCTTGGACAGGACACTAGTCTATCTCCTGTTTCTGTAGCAGGAGACAGCGTGATGTACAAGTACACCCCCTTGGACAGGACGCTAGTCTATCTCCTGTTTCTGTAGCAGGAGACAGCGTGATGTACAAGTACACCCCCTTGGACAGGACACTAGTTTATCACAGGGCCTTGCCCCCAATCCCCTAATCAATGACAGACATATCGGGTCCCATTTTTACAGTCTTTTGGTATGATTTGGCTGGGAATCAAATGTCCAACCTTCTAATCTCAGGGCAGACACTCTAACCACAAGGCCATAACATGGGTGTAATGAAGGCCTGTCTTTAAATGGAGCAGCTACGCGGTTCTTCACTGGTTCAGTATAGCGGTAACCCATGGAAGATAATGATATCCCTGTGTAGATACAGGGGGTTGTAAAACACAGGTACCATGGGGAAGACCCATCCACCATCACGCTCCTCTCTGTTTCACTGAAGTGTTGCAATTCCACATCAAGTTGAGACACAACTAGTTTCAATTAAACGACACCTCAGTTCCATAGGGGTGGAGTTACATCGATTTACATCCAAAACAACAAACAAACACAAGACAGAGAGAGAGAGAGAGAGAGAGAGAGAGAGAGAGAGAGAGAGAGAGAGAGAGAGAGAGAGAGAGAGAGAGAGAGAGTGAGAGTGAGAGAGAGAGAGAGAGAGAGAGTGAGAGTGAGAGTGAGAGAGCAAGAGAGCGAGACAGAGAGAGAGAGAGAGAGAGAGAGAGAGAGAGAGAGAGAGAGAGAGAGCGAGAGCGAGATCGAGAAAGAGCGAGAGCACTATCGAGAGAGAGAGAGAGAGAGAAAGAGAGCGCGAGGAAGAGCGCGAGGGAGAGCGCGAGGGAGAGCGAGAGAGCGAGAACACGATCGAGAGAGAGAGCGAGAGAGAGAGAAAAAATTTAAGTGTGGTTTAAGAGTTTTGATATAAATAAAAATCAAAACCAATTATAATGGACCACTTCACAATCGAGCTGCCATCAGCAGAAACACAATGGTTTCCAGGAATTCATTATTTATATAGCTTTAAGCCTGGTACCTATAGAGTGTTGGCCCGAGCAGTTTTAGGTTTTATTGAGCTAATATATATTCCACACATGCTCAAGGAAGTGGAGCACAACTAATTTTACACCTACAAGCTGGAGAGAGAAACAAGTTATAGTGTTATTGACTAAGCTGTTTTTTTTTCATTATGTGCAGACAACACAGCTGATAGAGGCAGAGGGACATTGTCAAAGCGTCAGGAATAACACTAGAGATGTATTAGAGATGGGTAAACTGACATCAAATACCTGAATCAACAGTGCAGAAACAATATTGGTGGAAAGCCTACATGTATGTTGAAGTGGAATAGTTTTTTTTTTCTTCATTTGATACATACAGTGCATTCAGAAAGTATTCAGACAAAAGCGAAAATACGTTTTTATATATTTGTGCACATTTATTCAAAATAAAAAACTGAAATAACTTATTTACATAAGTATTCAAACCCTTTGCTATCTGACTCAACATTTAGCTCAGGTGCATCCTGTTTCCATTGATCATCATTGAGACTTTTCTACCACTTGATTGGAGTCCACCTGTGGTAAATTCAATTGATTGGACATGATTTGGAAAGGCACACAGCTGTCTATATTATAAGGTCCCACAGTTGACAAGGCATGTCAGAGCAAAAACCAAGCCATGAGGTCGAAGGAGTTGTCCGTAGAGCTCCGAGACAGGATTGTGTCGAGGCACAGATCTGGGGAAGGGTACCCAAAAATATCTACAGCATTGAAGGTCCCCAAGAACACAGTGGCCTCCATCATTCTTAAATGGAAGAAGTTTGGAACCACCAACTCTTCCTAGAGCAGGTCGCCCGGCCAAACTGAGCAATCGGGGAGGGCCTTGGTCAGGGAGGTCACCAAGAACCTGATGGTTACTCTGACAGAGCTCCAGAGTTCCTCTGTGGAGATGGGAGAACCTTCCAGAAGAACAACCATCTCTGCAGCACTCCACCAATCAGGCCTTTATGGTAGAGTGGCCAGATGGAAGCCACTCCTCAGTAAAAGGCACATGACAACCCACTTGGAGTTTGCCAAAAGGCACCTAAAGGACTCTCAGACCATGAGAAACAAGATTCTCTGGTCTGTTGAAACCAAGATTGAACTCTTTTGCCTGAATGCCAAGCATCACGTCTGGAGGAAACCTGGCACCATCCCTACGGTGAAGCATGGTGGTGGCAGTATCATGCTGTGCGGATGTTTTTCAGTGGCAGGGACTGGGAGACTAGTCAGGATCGAGGGAAAGATGAACAGAGCAAAGTACCAAGAGATCCTTGATGACACCTGATCCAGAGCGCTCAGGATCTCAGACTCTGGTGAAAGTTCACCTTCCAACAGGACAACGTCCCTAAGCACACAGCCAAGACAACGCAGGAGTGGCTTCGGGACAAGTCTCTGAATGTCCTTGAGTGGCCCAGCCAGAGCCCGGACTTCAACCCGATCACACATCTTTAAAGAGAGACCTGAAAATAGCTGTGCAGCTCCCCATCCTACCTGACAGAACCCAAGAGGTTCTACAGAGAAGAATGGGATAAACTGCTCAAATACAGGTGTGCCAAGCTTGTATTGTCATACCCAAGAAGACTCGAGTCTGTAATCGCTGCCAAAGGTACTTCAACAAAGTACAGAGTAAAGGTTCTGAATACTTATGTAAATGTGATATATTTCCGTTTTTAAAAAATAAATAAATGTTGCTTTGTCATTATGGGGTATTGTGATGTCATTATGGGGTATTGTGTGTAGATTGACGAGGACATTTTTATATTTAATCCATTTTAGAATAAGACTGTAACGTAACAAACAACAGCTATATGCAGTAAAAAATAATATTTCTGTCACATTTTAATTGGACTATGCAACATGACAAATGGTTGTTCCAACTTCCAATCTTCCCCTATACATTCTCACCCTGCATCACATTCACTGCTTTAACAGCGTGCACTTATAAAGATAAACTTTTTCTGAGCTGGCTGGCATTCAGGAGGAGGCTTTTATGAGAAACTAAATGTCATTATAGGACATCCTTGACAGGTTCCATGACAGCAGGGTTCCTCTCAATGTCTCATTATTTAAGTGAAATGTATTCAAAGTCAGTGGGCAGCTAACTAGCGGGATCGATGTAGGCCCTGAAGCTGCATCTAAAATGGCACCCTATTCCTTATGTAGAGCACTATATAAAGGACAGGGCACCTATATAGTGCACTACATTTGACGAGAGCCCTACGAGAGCCCTATGTGAAAGGGGAAAGGGAAAAGGGGGGATTGCTAGTCAATTGTACAACTGAATACATTCAACTGAAATGTGTCTTCCGCATTTAACCCAACTCCTATGGACCCTGGTCAAAAGCAGTGCACTTTACAGGGAATAGGAAGCCATTTGGCAGTGTCGCTGAAAGCTCTTGATGGCTGGATCTGACGGCCAGCTAAGAGCCTAGCTACTCTGAGTTTGCTATGTCACATGTCTATAAGTAATGACAGGCGACTAAATGAGCCTTTTCCTGGGCCCTGGGTTAGCTGTGACAGATGGGAGAACATGACAGCCTTAGAGGAGTGTGACTAGAGAAAGACATTAATCAATATCTGGGCCGTGGCTCGGGATACCGAACGCAGAACAGTTGACGAGGGCATTATTCCAGTGGATTACAGAGAGAGAGAAGAAAAAGAGACGGACAGGTATAGAGAGACAAAGAGAGAGAGAGAGTGAGAAAGAGAGAGAGAGACAAAGAGAGAGAGAGAGAGAGAGAGAGAGAAGAACGGAGAGAGAGAGAGAGAGAGAGAGAGAGAGATAGAAAGAGATGGAGAGAGATAGACAAAGAGAGCGAGCGAGAGAGTGAGAGAGAGAGAGAGAGAGAGAGAGAGAGAGAGAGAGAGAGAGAGAGAGAGAGAGAGAGAGAGAGAGATGGGCTACATTCCAAATGGCACCCTATTCCCTATATAGTGCACTACTTTTGACCCATCAAAAGGCTCATAGGACTCTGGTCAGAAGTAGTGACGCTATATAGGGAATAGGATGCCATTTGGAATGCATGCCAAGAGAGAGGTATACCGCATGGAGCTGGTAGGCAGTGTGACGGAAGGAATAAAATGGATCAGTCAATGATTTTAGCAGCCGTTGTGATGTTCGCTCTTTGCTTAGTGTTTTAATCATCTTGAGAGTGAAAACAAGAGTGTGGGGGGAGGTTAGGGGTACCATGATACTGAGCACCGCTGTATCAGTCATCAGCTGAAGCAATCGACTGAGTACAGGAAGCACTCTGTTGAGAGGGCAAATCAAATGAAGCTGTGGT
Source organism: Salvelinus namaycush (assembly GCF_016432855.1). Taxonomy (NCBI): domain Eukaryota; kingdom Metazoa; phylum Chordata; class Actinopteri; order Salmoniformes; family Salmonidae; genus Salvelinus; species Salvelinus namaycush. The sequence continues at coordinate 30,103,210 of NC_052323.1, read as the reverse complement.
CGGTCAATCATTCCAGCTGATAGTAGACTAGTGGATTGGTGATATTGAACTGGTTAGGGGCTCCCGAGTGGCACAGCGGTCTAAAGGCACTGCATCTCAGTGCAAGAGGCGTCACTACAGTCCCTGGTTTGAATCCAGGCTGCATCACATCTGGCCGTGATTGGGAGTCCCATAGGGCGGTGCACAATTGGCCCAGCGTTGTCCGGGTTTGGCCGGTGTAGGCCGTCATTGTAAATAAGAATTTGTTCTTAACTGACCTGTATAGTTAAATAAAAGTAAAAAAATAAATTAAAAAAAGACAAAATAATGGATTTTAATACTAGTGACGTCACATACTAACCAGACAGGGACCAACTGTATCAATCTGTTCTCTATTTCTAATCATTTCCATGTCAAACAGCAGCAATTAACTGTAGGCTATACCTACCAGCCTGGGTTCAAATACTATTTCAAATATCTCAATTCATTTCACATACAGTACCAGTCAAAAGTTTGGACACACCTACTCATTCAAGGGTTTATATATACTGTATATATATATATATAATTTTTTCTTCTTCTATAGATTGTAAAATAATAGTTAAGACATCAAATTACACATGTAGTAATGTAGTAAAAAAAAAAAGTGTTAAACAAATCAAAATATATTTTATATTAGAGATTCTTCAAAGTAGCCAACCACTCTTGGCATTCTCTCAACCAGCTTCACTTGGAATGCTTTTCCAACAGCCTTGAAGGAGTTCCCATATATGCTTAGAACTTGGTGGCTGCTTTTCCTTCACTCTGCGGTCCAACTCATCCCAAACCATCTCAATTGGGTTGAGGTCAGGTGATTGTGGAGGCCAGGTCATCTGATGCAGCACTCCATCACTCTCCTTCTTGGTCAAATAGCCCTTACACAGCCTGGAGGTGTGTTGAGTGATTGTCCTGATGAAAAACAAATGATAGTCCCACTAAGCCCAAACCAGATGGGATGGTGTATCACTGCAGAATGCTATGTTAGCCATGCTGAAGTGTGCCTTGAATTGTAAATAAATCACCGACATTGTCACCAGCAAAGCACCCCCACACCATCACACCTCCTCCTCCATGCTTCACGGTGGGACCCACACATGTGGAGAGCATCCGTTCACCTACTTTGCGTCGCACAAAAACATGGCAGTTGGAACCAAAAATCTCAAATTTGGACTCATCAGTCTTGGCCCAAGAAAGTCTCTTCTTATTATTGGTGTCCTTTAGAAGTGGTTTCTTTGCAGCAATTCGACCATGAAGGCCTGATTCACGCAGTCTCCTCTGAACAGTTGATGTTGAGACGTGCCTGTTACTTGAACTCTGTGAAGCCTTTATTTGGGCTGCAATTTTTGAGGCTGGTAACTCTGCAGCAGAGGTAACTCTGGGTCTTCCTTTCCTATGATGGCCCTCATGAGAGCCAGTTTCATCATTGCGCTTGATGGTTTTTGCGACTGCACTTGAAGAAAATACCAAAGTTGAATGACCTTCATGTCTTAAAGTAATAATGGACTATCGTTTCTCTTTGATTATTTGAGCTGTTCTTGGACTTGGTCTTGTACCAAATAGGGCTATCTTCTGTATACCACCCCTACCTTGTCACAACACAACTGATTGGCTCAAACGCATTGAGAAGGAAAGAAATTCCACAAATTAACTTTTATGTGATTTGGTGAAACAGGGCAGCTCAGTTTGAATCTGTAAATTACAAGTAAGGTGATAAGACTTTATTTAGGCTTAGCAAACACTAGAGCGGGTTTGGTTTTAACCAAAATATATATTAAAGTGTGTTGATTGCAATCGTGACAAGAAAATATGTTCAAATTCAAGTATAGAATTTAGAAATGTGTAAACAGTATATTAAATCCATAGCTAGGTATGGATAAAATCACATTTTCCTTAGTTGGTGTCTATAGCAGGAGAGGAGAGGAGATCAGCTGAAATGAATGGCTGAAATCTGGACCGGGTCATCCGCTCTGTTAAATACTGCTTTAAGTACGGCACTGACTATAATATAATCTCTCACACACACATGCACGCACGGCACGGCACGGCACGGCACGGCACGGCACGCACGGCACGGCACGGCACGGCACGGCACGGCACGCACGGCACGGCACGGCACGGCACGCACGGCACGGCACGGCACGGCACGGCACGCACGGCACGGCACGGCACGGCACGGCACGGCACGGCACGGCACGGCACGGCACGGCACGGCACGGCACGGCACGGCACGGCACGGCACGGCACGGCACGGCACGGCACGGCACGGCACGGCACGGCACGGCACGGCACGGCACGGCACGGCACGCACGGCACGCACGGCACGGCACGCACGGCACGGCACGCACGGCACGGCACGGCACGGCACGGCACGCACGGCACGGCACGGCACGCCACGGCACGGCACGCACGGCACGGCACGGCACGCACGGCACGGCACGGCACGGCACGGCACGGCACGCACGGCACGGCACGGCACGGCACGCACGGCACGGCACGCACGGCACGGCACGCACGGCACGGCACGGCACGGCACGGCACGGCACGGCACGCACGGCACGGCACGCACGCACGCACGCACGGCACGGCACGGCACGGCACGGCACGGCACGCACGCACGCACGCACGCACGCACGCACGCACGCACACACACATTTTGTTGATCAAAGTCATTCTGCTTCCAGTAATGCTGTCCATATCGCATATTTAAAAGAATGAATAATGAATACATCCCTTTTACAATTTCCCCTATTCATACAATCATCTCATTTAGCAAGTTGCACAAACAAATATGATTATGTTTAAAAACAGTTAAACACAGTTGTTGTTAAATATATAGAGAGATTCATTTCAATTAAAACAAAAGGAAATTCATGCGTTCCATTGATTGTTCAACCTCTCTAATTCATTCTAATTACAATACAGACGCCATGTTTCAGCAACAACCTCTCTAATTCATTCTAATTACAATACAGATGCCATGTTTCAGCAACAACCTCTCTAATTCATTCTAATTACAATACAGACGCCATGTTTCAGCAACAACCTCTCTAATTCATTCTAATTACAATACAGACGCCATGTTTCAGCAACAACCTCTCTAATTCATTCTAATTACAATACAGATGCCATGTTTCAGCAACAACCTCTCTAATTCATTCTAATTACAATACAGACGCCATGTTTCAGCAACAACCTCTCTAATTCATTCTAATTACAATACAGACGCCATGTTTCAGCAACAACCTCTCTAATTCATTCTAATTACAATACAGACGCCATGTTTCAGCAACAACCTCTCTAATTCATTCTAATTACAATACAGATGCCATGTTTCAGCAACAACCTCTCTAATTCATTCTAATTACAATACAGATGCCATGTTTCAGCAACAACCTCTCTAATTCATTCTAATTACAATACAGATGCCATGTTTCAGCAACAACCTCTCTAATTCATTCTAATTACAATACAGATGCCATGTTTCAGCAACAACCTCTCTAATTCATTCTAATTACAATACAGATGCCATGTTTCAGCAACAACCTCTCTAATTCATTCTAATTACAATACAGATGCCATGTTTCAGCAACAACCTCTCTAATTCATTCTAATTACAATACAGACGCCATGTTTCAGCAACAACCTCTCTAATTCATTCTAATTACAATACAGATGCCATGTTTCAGCAACAACCTCTCTAATTCATTCTAATTACAATACAGACGCCATGTTTCAGCAACAACCTCTCTAATTCATTCTAATTACAATACAGATGCCATGTTTCAGCAACAACCTCTCTAATTCATTCTAATTACAATACAGATGCCATGTTTCAGCAACAACCTCTCTAATTCATTCTAATTACAATACAGATGCCATGTTTCAGCAACAACCTCTCTAATTCATTCTAATTACAATACAGATGCCATGTTTCAGCAACAACCTCTCTAATTCATTCTAATTACAATACAGATGCCATGTTTCAGCAACAACCTCTCTAATTCATTCTAATTACAATACAGATGCCATGTTTCAGCAACAACCTCTCTAATTCATTCTAATTACAATACAGATGCCATGTTTCAGCAACAACCTCTCTAATTCATTCTAATTACAATACAGATGCCATGTTTCAGCAACAACCTCTCTAATTCATTCTAATTACAATACAGATGCCATGTTTCAGCAACAACCTCTCTAATTCATTCTAATTACAATACAGATGCCATGTTTCAGCAACAACCTCTCTAATTCATTCTAATTACAATACAGATGCCATGTTTCAGCAACAACCTCTCTAATTCATTCTAATTACAATACAGACGCCATGTTTCAGCAACAACCTCTCTAATTCATTCTAATTACAATACAGACGCCATGTTTCAGCAACAACCTCTCTAATTCATTCTAATTACAATACAGACGCCATGTTTCAGCAACAACCTCTCTAATTCATTCTAATTACAATACAGATGCCATGTTTCAGCAACAACCTCTCTAATTCATTCTAATTACAATACAGACGCCATGTTTCAGCAACAACCTCTCTAATTCATTCTAATTACAATACAGATGCCATGTTTCAGCAACAACCTCTCTAATTCATTCTAATTACAATACAGATGCCATGTTTCAGCAACAACCTCTCTAATTCATTCTAATTACAATACAGATGCCATGTTTCAGCAACAACCTCTCTAATTCATTCTAATTACAATACAGATGCCATGTTTCAGCAACAACCTCTCTAATTCATTCTAATTACAATACAGATGCCATGTTTCAGCCAAAAGGCAGACAGGTAATTAATAATCCCTGGCATGTATAGCAGGTAATCTCTTGTTAGGAGGAAAAGAGGTCAAGTAGCCATTGAGGTATTTTAGTCTTTAAATGAATGGAGTGATCTGTAGCACCAGCTATCCCTTATATATAATCATCCCAACAGGATAATATCTCCACATTATAATCATCCCAACAGGATAATATCTCCACATTATAATCATCCCAACAGGATAATATCTCCACTCCTCTCTACATTATAATCATCCCAACAGGATAATATCTCCACTCCTCTCTACATTATAATCATCCCAACAGGATAATATCTCCACTCCTCTCTACATTATAATCATCCCAACAGGATAATATCTCCACTCCTCTCTACATTATAATCATCCCAACAGGATAATATCTCCACTCCTCTCTACATTATAATCATCCCAACAGGATAATATCTCCACTCCTCTCGACATTATAATCATCCCAACAGGATAATATCTCCACTCCTCTCTACATTATAATCATCCCAACAGAATAATATGTCCACTCCTCTCTACATTATAATCATCCCAACAGGATAATATCTCCACATTATAATCATCCCAACAGGATAATATCTCCACTCCTCTCTACATTATAATCATCCCAACAGGATAATATCTCCACTCCTCTCTACATTATAATCATCCCAGCAGGATAATATCTCCACTCCTCTCTACATTATAATCATCCCAACAGAATAATATGTCCACTCCTCTCTACATTATAATCATCCCAACAGGATAATATCTCCACATTATAATCATCCCAACAGGATAATATCTCCACTCCTCTCTACATTATAATCATCCCAACAGGATAATATCTCCACTCCTCTCTACATTATAATCATCCCAGCAGGATAATATCTCCACTCCTCTCTACATTATAATCATCCCAGCAGGATAATATCTCCACTCCTCTCTACATTATAATCATCCCAACAGGATAATATCTCCACATTATAATCATCCCAACTGTCACGTTCCTGACCTATTTCTGTTAGTTTGTTGTATGTGTTAGTTGGTCAGGACGTGAGTTTGGGTGGGCATTCTATGTTTTCTGTTTCTATGTTGGTTTAGGGTTGCCTGGTATGGCTCTTGATTAGAGGCAGGTGTTTGGCGTTCCTCTAATTAAGAGTCATATTTAGGTAGGTTGTTTCACTGTGTTCGTTGTGGGTGGTTGTCTCCTGTGTCAGTGTTTGTCGCACCATACGGGACTGTTCGGTTTGTTTGTTCATCGTCATTTATGTGTAGGCTATTTTCCCTGTTCGTGCGTTCTTCGTGTTTATGTGAGTTCGTCGTCCAGGTCTGTCTACACCGTTTGTTGTTTTGTTAGTTTTAGTCGAGTTCGTGTTTTCTTTGAATAAATTATGTGTTCACAACCCGCTGCGCCTTGGTTCCATCACTACTCCTCCTTTTCGGTTGAAGAGGAGGAGGACCACCGTTACAGAACCACCCACCAATCCAGAATCAAGCAGCGGTGTAAACGGAGTAAGGGACAGCGCAAGAAGGAGGAATGGACTTGGGACGATGTATTGGACGGTAAAGGTTGCTACACATGGGAGGAGATCCTGGCTGGAAGGGATCGCCTCCCATGGGAACAGCTGGAGGCACTGAGGAGAGCAGAGGCAACCGGAGAAGGGAACCGGAGTTATGAGGGGACGCGTCTAGCACGGAAGCCCGAAAAGCCCGTGAGTACCACCCAAAAATTTCTTGGGGGGGGGGGCTAAGAGGTAGTGGGCCAAGGGCAGGTAGGAGACCTACGCCCACTTACCAGGCTAACCGTGGAGAGCGGGAGTACGGGCAGACACCGTGTTACGCAGTAGAGCGCACGGTGTCTCCTGTACGTGTGCATAGCCCAGTGCGGGTTATTCCACCTCCCCGCACTGGTAGGGCTAGATTGAGCATTGAGCCAAGTGCCATGAAGCCGGCTCTACATATCTGGCCACCAGTACGTCTCTTTGGGCCGGCTTACATGGCACCAGCTTTACGCATGGTGTCCCCGGTTCGCCTACATAGCCCGGTGCGGGTTATTCCACCTCCCCGCACTGGGCGGGCGACGGGGAGCATTCAACCAGGTAAGGTTGGGCAGGCTCGGTGCTCAAGGGAGCCAGTATGCTTGCACGGTCCGGTATTTCCGGCACTACCTTCCCGCCCCAGCCCAGTACCACCAGTGCCTACACTACGCACCAGGCTTCCAGTGCGTTTCCAGAGCCCTGTTCCTCCTCCACGCACTCTCTCTATGGTGCGTGTCTCCAGCCCGGTGCCTCCAGTTCCGGCACCACGCACTAAGCCACCTGTGCGTCTCCAGAGCCCTGTACACACTGTTCCTTCTCCCCGTACTCGTCCTGATGTGCGTGCACTCAGCCCGGTGCCACCAGTGCCGGTACCACGCACCAGGAATATAGCACGCTTTGAGAGTCCAGTGTGCCCTGTCCCTGCTCCCCGCACTAGGCTTGAAGTGCGTGTCCCCAGTCCGGTGCCTCCAGTTCCGGCACCACGCACCAGGCCTACAGTGCGTCTCAGCCGGCCAGAGTCTGCCGTCTGCCCAACGGCGCATGAACTGCCTGTCTGCCATGAGCCTGCAAAGCTGCCCGTCTGCCATGAGCCTACAGAGCCTTCCGCCAGACAGGAGCAGCCAAAGCCTTCCGCCAGACAGGAGCAGTCTGAGCCATCCGTCTCCGCAGCGCCATCTGAGCCATCCGTCTCCGCAGCGCCGTCTGAGCCATCCGTCTCCCCAGCGCCGTCTGAGCCATCCGTCTCCCCAGCGCCGTCTGAGCCATCCGTCTCCCCAGCGCCGTCTGAGCCATCCGTCTCCCCAGCGCCGTCTGAGCCATCCGTCTCCCCAGCGCCGTCTGAGCCATCCGTCTCCCCAGCGCCGTCTGAGCCATCCGTCTCCCCAGCGCCGTCTGAGCCATCCATCTGTCCCGAGCCATTAGAGCCGCCCGTCTGTCCCGAGCCGTCAGAGCCGCCAACCAGACAGGATCTGCCAGAGCCGCCAACCAGACAGGATCTGCCAGAGCCGCCAACCAGACAGGATCTGCCAGAGCCGCCAACCAGACAGGATCTGCCAGAGCCGCCAACCAGACAGGATCTGCCAGAGCCGCCAACCAGACAGGATCTGCCAGAGCCGCCAACCAGACAGGATCTGCCAGAGCCGCCAGTGAGCCATGAGCGTCCAGAGCCGTCAGCCAGCCATGAGCGTCCAGAGCCGTCAGCCAGCCATGAGCGTCCAGAGCCGTCAGCCAGCCATGAGCGTCCAGAGCCGTCAGCCAGCCATGAGCGTCCAGAGCCGTCAGCCAGCCATGAGCGTCCAGAGCCGTCAGCCAGCCATGAGCGTCCAGAGCCGTCAGCCAGCCATGAGCGTCCAGAGCCGTCAGCCAGCCATGAGCCTCCAGAGCCGTCAGCCAGTCATGAGCTGTCCCTCAGCCCAGAGCGGCTATTTATTCAGAACTGCCCCTCAGTCCAGAGCTGTCTCTCTGTCCGGAGCTGCCTTTCAGTCCGGAGTTGCCCCTCTATCCTGAGCTACCTCTCTATCCTGAGCTATCCCTCTGTCCTGAGCTATCCCTCTGTCCTGAGCTATCCCTCTATCCCGGGGCTGCCCCTTGTATTGATGTTACCCAAAGGATTAAATGGGTGTAGTATGAGGGTGGTCATTTGTAGGGGGAGATGGAAGCTGGGATTGACTATGGTGGGGTGGGGACCTCGCCCTGAGCCTGAGCCACCACCGTGGTCAGATGCCCACCCAGACCCTCCCCTAGACTTTGTGCTGGTGCGCCCGGAGTTCGCACCTTATGGGGGGGGTTATGTCACGTTCCTGACCTATTTCTGTTAGTTTGTTGTATGTGTTAGTTGGTCAGGACGTGAGTTTGGGTGGGCATTCTATGTTTTCTGTTTCTATGTTGGTTTAGGGTTGCCTGGTATGGCTCTTGATTAGAGGCAGGTGTTTGGCGTTCCTCTAATTAAGAGTCATATTTAGGTAGGTTGTTTCACTGTGTTCGTTGTGGGTGGTTGTCTCCTGTGTCAGTGTTTGTCGCACCATACGGGACTGTTCGGTTTGTTTGTTCATCGTCATTTATGTGTAGGCTATTTTCCCTGTTCGTGCGTTCTTCGTGTTTATGTGAGTTCGTCGTCCAGGTCTGTCTACACCGTTTGTTGTTTTGTTAGTTTTAGTCGAGTTCGTGTTTTCGTGTTTTCTTTGAATAAATTATGTGTTCACAACCCGCTGCGCCTTGGTTCCATCACTACTCCTCCTTTTCGGTTGAAGAGGAGGAGGACCACCGTTACACCAACAGGATAATATCTCCACTCCTCTCTACATTATAATCATACCAACAGGATAATATCTCCACTCCTCTCTACATTATAATCATCCCAGCAGGATAATATCTCCACTCCTCTCTACATTATAATCATCCCAGCAGGATAATATCTCCACTCCTCTCTACATTATAATCATCCCAACAGAATAATATCTCCACTCCTCTCTACATTATAATCATCCCAACAGGATAATATCTCCACTCCTCTCTACATTATAATCATCCCAACAGGATAATATCTCCACTCCTCTCTACATCAGAATATTGTCACGTTCCTGACCTTATTTTCCTTTGTTTAAACTTTGTTTAGTTGGTCAGGACGTGAGCTGGGTGGGTAGTCTATGTTATGTGTTTCTATGTTGGGTTAAATGTGTTGCCTGATATGGTTCTCAATTAGGGGCAGGTGTTTGACGTTTCCTCTGATTGAGAACCATATTAAGGTAGGCTGTTCTCACTGTTTGTTTGTGGGTGAGTGTTCCTGTGTCTGTGTCTGTCGCACCACACGGGACTGTTTCGTGTTCGTTCGTTTGGTTAGTCTGTTCCTGTTCTTCGTGTTATATTGTAAATTCTCAAGTTCAGGTCTGTCTACGTCGTTTGTTATTTTGTAATCATTTCAAGTGTTCTTCGTGTTTTGTCTTGTTTAAATAAATTTTGTTATATCTGCATACAACGCTGCGTTTTGGTCCGATCCATACTCCTTCTCCTCATCCGAGGAGGAGGAATTAGACAGCCGTTACAAATATAATAAACACGTATCACAGTGGAGGCTGCTGAGGGGAGGACGGCTCATAATAATGTCTGGAACAGAACAAATGGAATGGCATCAAACACATGGAAACCATGGAAACCATGCGTTTGATGTATTTGATACCATTCCACTGATTCCGCTCCAGTCATTACCACGAGCCCGTCCTCCCTAATTAAGGTGCCACCAACCTCCTGTGATGTATCATAAAACTTTGACAGCAAAGCTTACCAACTGTAAAAAGCTTGTTTTTACCCAAAGTAACATTTTTCTGTGCATCTTTCAAAGTTGTATGCACACTTTCGCATCCAGAACAACAATTAGCAAAAAGACAGAAGAGACCACGTCGACATAAAGTACAAACAAAACAGTTTGAAATATTGCTGACATTGGACTAATGTTTTGAGCCAAGTTCTTAATTGCCAGCTGTTCGACAAAAATCTCTTTCAAGACAAATTTGACGATATACTATCAGCAGACTGATACCCCTCACAACATAATGCATTAACAGGAAACACATGTATCCCCTTTAAGATTACACCTTAAATGTGCTTATTTTTTTTTTTTTTTTTTTTTTTTTTTTTAAGGCTATAAACATGAAGATTGCCTGAGTGGCGTTGAGCGAGAGAGTGACTTGCATACTTTATTCAGTGATGAATAAAAAGAAAGTACCTTTCTTGTGAGAAGCTTCTGTTTTGGGGCCTTGTGGGTCTAATAATAAAAGAAGATCATGATTAAAACACAACATACTCTAACAGCAAGTACTCACATTGTTTTTCTCAAAGCGGAAAACAACAATTAAAAACACATCTAGTATCACAACTTGCCAACACTTCAGAACTTATACAGGTAAGTGTGCGGCAGGGAAAGGAAGGAAATATTGTGGTGGCCAAATTACTGAAGGCAATAGCAGGAAGGAGGGATGCACGAGTTTGTGTTGGAGAACGTCATAGCGGGTCGGGCAGGAGAGGAGGCGATGCAGAGATGAGAGGAGGGGTAGAGGAGGGGTGCAAGGCATAGTTCTTCACGGGAGGCAGAAGGTGAGGTTAGCAAAATGCACTAAGATGAAAAACATCAGACAAAGGAAAGATGCATAGACTACATGTCAAACTGGCTTCGCTTAGATCTGCTTGCATCATTTGGCTTTAAATGCTTAAATGCTTACATTTTCTTATCAAGCAACTGGTAAGTGATTCAAACTAATTTTCTAATAAATGGGATATAAAAATCTTATTTTTTTAGATTTTGTTAATCTAAAAAAATTATATTTTTACCTCTTCCACTCGGGGGGACCCCTGCAACTGAGCAGCAAAATTGGTGCAACACAAGAGAACAGGAACAGGGAGTGTACTTAGTGAACGAAGAGATATAAAACACAAAGGCTCACACACAGACGTGAGCAATTCATTGTTTTACAGTACCTGGGCTTTTTCCAGTCGTTACAGAAATGACCTTTTTTATGAATTGCCATGACTGAAGTTGGCCATGCATCATTTCAAACCTGGTTGGCTTTTCACCAATCCAGCACAACAAACCAGTTAATTACAATTAAAGATAGAAGAATTAGTCCCATTATTGATTGCACTTATTTGGTAAGTGTGTAAAATAAATAAGGCATGCAAAAGATAACACCAAATACCTGATAATAACCTTAATATTTCAACCTGTTCAATCTCACCTTTTACATCCAAAGGCTGTTAATGATAAGGTACTGTACATAACACATACATTAGCACAAACATACAGCACATTTCCATAACTTTCTGCCAAAATTCAGAAGATCTTAATTAGTTCAACAGAAAGGTTGCTCCTCTCTCAGACGACATTTGCTGCTCATTTGAAATACTGCCGGTCCTTTCCTAATTACTATCTCCTGTCGACACAGATGAACTATTATTCTTAGGCACATAGTAAATGTATTTTCTCAACAGAGATTGTGTGTTGATAAATGTCCTATTTTTGCTCCGGAGGCGCATTGAATTTGTAAACCAGGCGGCATGCAGCCTGACTACTTTCCTATACGTGGCAAGTGTCATTGATGAGAGATGGCGACTACACAGAGCTCAAGTCTTTGTGGGGATATTGTAATCTATCAACGTCAGGAGAAAAGGAAATCGTTCTTTTAAGATAGATGGAAAGTATTCTGCATGACCATGAACTGTTGTAGACAGGTGATTCAAACTCTATAATCTGGCTGGATCTAGTGAGGATTATTTTTCCTCTTGTTTTTACACTCTGCATGCAAGGCAATCCCTCTGTGTCAACCTAAGCCTGAGCTTATCCTCTATTTGAGATCTGAAAACCTGATCCAAACATTAAACCAGAGCTTTGACTGTTTTCTTTGTTCAAAGCTTGCGATCTCATACTGGCAAATAACTAGCAGTGTGTAAAATCAATTCTCCATATATTACAAAGAGGTACAGCAAATAAAAGGCTTTGTGTAACATTCAAAAAAGAGTGAAAAATCAGCTATAAGAATGTACAATCGCATTTATAGAATGAATCCATCTGGGCCTGGTAGCGTCTCACTCACGCACCGTTTCACAAAAGCACAAATCTCCGAAAGGCGACAGTTAAAACCGTCTAGCATGAAAAATAAAAACAGTCGCTTGGGGGGGGGCCTTGAATTATATTGTCAGAGTAAACAATTATATGTCAACTTTAATGTCACACTCAAGTGTGGTCACCGTTTTCCCACTTCCCAGTATTAGAAATTAAATGACCCAAATGACAGGAAGTGACAGTAGCCTTCATGACACCATCTTCTCTCCTCGCAGTAATATTAGAGAAGCTTCAGTGATCAGATAGAGAGATGCAACATCCAATTCAACAATCCAATCATTCTCACATGCCATTCATTCAATTAAAGAGTGTTAATGTTTGATATCATGCTGAATAACAACATCAAGGGCAAACTCCCAATAATAGGGTTTTAATAAATACATGGCCTTGATATTATCTCATTCAAATAAATAGAATGAGGCAAGTTTATTTATTTTAAAAGGTCTTTCTCCTATGTTTACATGTACAGTAGACGTATACTAGGAACAGATTTGTACTAAGTATTACAGTAACGGATGGTTGGATACTACTACTCTTATCCTGTCCTATCCTGTCCTGTCCTATCCTGTCTTATCCTGTCCTGTCCTATCCTGTCCAAACCTGTCCTATCCTGTCTTATCCTGTCCTGTCTTATTCTGTCCTATCCTGTCCTATCCTATCCTGTCCTATCCTGCCCTGTCTTATCCTGTCCTATCATGTCCTATCCTGTCCTATCCTATCCTGTCCTGTCTTATCCTGTCCTGTCCTGTCTTATCCTGTCCTATCCTGTCCTATCCTGTCCTGTCTTATCCTGTCCTGTCTTATCCTGTCCTATCCTGTCCTGTCCTATCCTCCAACAGTGGGCTGACTGCTACATCATCCATTCAACAGTCTGCTGTGTCCTTGCAATTTTGCCTCTCCCTAGACTTTGAAACATGATCAATACTTATGTTATAACTCAGGGAGATTCAGTCCTGAAATGATATCAAACATCTACTTCCAGTTCAGTACGGTACGTCAGTCCAAATGTCTAGATCCAAGAGTCGAGCATCCGGAGTAGCTGAATGTATCCTCATTCATCAAACATAGTAGATTAACAAAAATAATTAAATTGTTTTTAAGAAGGCAGACTGAAGTTTCAATGTCAACAAGTAATGTAGTTAGTGATTGGTGTGTGTGTGTGTGTGTGTGTGTGTGTGTGTGTGTGTGTGTGTGTGTGTGTGTGTGTGTGTGTGTGTGTGTGTGTGTGTGTGTGTGTGTGTGTGTGTGTGTGCGTGCGTGCGTGCGTGCGTGCGTGCGTGCGTGCGTGCGTGCGTGCGTGCGTGTGCGTGTGTGTGTGATATTAACTCTGTTTAGGGTTGTGTTCTTTACTGAACCCCATTCCTTTAATGTTCCTGAAGTAGTCAGCAGATCAGTCCAGTTGGTTCCCTGTTGCCATGTGTATATGAACACAGCAGCATCTGAACACTGCGCCCTCCCCCCTCTCTCATTAGGGTATTCCATTAATCCTATTAGCTACCCATTAAACAAGTGCTGATAACACCAAATGAACGTCAAGCTCCACCAGCTAATAATATTTCATCTCCCCAGTCAGGTAGGTTGAAACAAAAAGCAAAGGAGAAGAAGAAGAGGTAGAACAGAGAAAGAGAGGGAGAGAGAGAGGGGGAGAGAGAGAGAGAGAGAGAGAGAGAGAGAGGGGGGGGGGGGGAGGGAGAGGGAGAGGGAGAGAGATACATAACAGGTGAAAGACACATCCATGCGTAGGGAAAAATAAGACAGAAGCCAGAAACAGTAAATATACGGCAGCAAGGACTGTATATTTACAGATGTTGATTTACAAACTAATTCAGAAGCAAAGTGACACAGCTAGTTCATTGTGAAAGCGTTTGGTTACACTGATCATCACTGTGATGTGACATGGCAGGCTTTAAAAAGGAAGTGAGAGTAAGAGGAGACAACAGAGAGGACTAAGTGACTGACTGACTGTCTGACTGGCTGTCTGACTGTCTGACTGACTGTCTGACTGGCTGTCTGACTGGCTGTCTGGCTGGCTGACTGACTGGCTGACTGTCTGACTGGCAGTCTGACTGACTGTCTGTTTGACTGGCTGTCTGACTGACTGTCTGACTGACTGGCTGTCTGACTGTGTGACTAACTGTCTGACTGACTGTCTGACTGGCTGTCTGACTGACTGGCTGTCTGACTGTGTGACTAACTGTCTGACTGACTGTCTGACTGGCTGTCTGACTGGCTGTCTGACTGACTGTCTGACTGACTGTCTGACTGGCTGTCTGACTGGCTGTCTGACTGTCTGACAGGCATCAGAAGCAGCAGTAACAACCCAGGGTGGGGTGATGACTGACTGACTGACAGGGTGGGGTGGTGATGTGTATTTTGGTGGAATCTGCACAGCCTCATGGTTGTCGGCCAAGCTGCTCCTCACTGTGACTGATGAGGAGGGACAAGGTTGAAGAGGAGACTGGAGTCACAGCTGTACCCCCCACCACTGTTCATCACTGCAGTGCAGGCAGAGTGGAGCCCTAGATTACACCTGTCACCCTGCCTATAGCTCATCAGAGGTGCGAGGGGAAAGCTAGCAGGGTAAATAATCAGTCAAGACTACCTTAACCTTCATCGTCGTTGCTGGAGAATGAACGTTAAAGTGGAATTAATTAAATGTTTAAAAGAAACTCGTAGACCATGTATGGGAGATCCCAAATGTGTCAGAAGGATATTTCCTTTTTCCCATTCCAATAGAGAACCTGCTAAATCAATTAGAAGGGTTCCCCACAGTGAGTCCCAGTCATGATCAGTGTAATTTCCTCTCATGCCGGCACATCCGAAGCTTCAGGCAATTCTCTGCTATTCTCTCCCTGTTTTTCACTGTTGCTGTGCCACCACATTAGCAGAGATGGTGGTAGATTGAGGAGGTGTGCTCCTTTGTTAGACCTACAGAGAATGCCTTAGCAGTTCTAATGTTCTAATGTTCTAAAGAATGTCTTCTAACGTTCTAACATTCTAATGATCTAAAGAATGCCTCAGCAGTTCAAACGTTCTAATGTTCTAAAGAATGCCTTTTAACGTTCTAACATTCTAATGTTCTAAAGAATGTCTTCTAATGTTCTAACATTCCAATGTTCTAAAGAATGCCTTAGCAGTTCTATCGTTCTAATGTTCTAAAAATGGCTTCTAACGTTCTAACATTCTAATGTTCTAATGAATGGCTCAGCAGTTCAAACATTCTAATGTTCTAAAGAATGCCATCTAACATTATAATGTTCTAAAGAATGCCTTCTAACGTTCTAACATTATAATGTTCTAAAGAATGCCTTCTAACGTTCTAACATTCTAATGTTCTAAAGAATGCCTTCTAACTTTCTAACATTCTAATGTTCTAAAGAATGCCTTCTAACGTTCTAACATTCTAATGTTCTAAAGAATGCCTTAGCAGTTCTAACATTCTAATGTTCTAAAGAATACCTTCTAACGTTCTAACATTCTAATGTTCTAAAGAATGCCTTCTAACGTTCTAACATTTTAATGTTCTGAAGAATGCCTTCTAACGTTCTAACATTCTAATGTTCTAAAGGATGCCTTCTAACGTTCTAACATTCTAATGTTCTAAAGAATGCCTTCTAACGTTCTAACATTCTAATGTTCTAAAGAATGCCTTAGCAGTTCTAACATTCTAATGTTCTAACGAATGCCTTCTAACGTTCTAATGTTCTAAAGAATGCCTTCTAACGTTCTAACATTCTAATGTTCTAAAGAATGCCTTAGCAGTTCTAGCGTTCTAATATTCTAAAGGAAGCCTTAGCAGAACTAACGTTCTATTGTTCTAAAGAATGCCTTTTAACGTTCTAACATTCTAATGTTCTAAAGAATGTATTCTAACGTTCTAACATCCTAATGTTCTAAAGAATTCCTTCTAACGTTCAAACATTTTAATGTTCTAAAGAATGCCTTATAACATTCTAATGTTCTAAAGAATGCCTTCTAACGTTCTAACATTCTAATGTTCTAAAGAATGCCTTAGCAGTTCTAACATTGTAATGTTCTAAATAATGCCTTTTAACATTCTAATGTTCTAAAGAATGCCTTCTAACGTTCTAACATTTTAATGTTCTGAAGAATGCCTTTTAACGTTCTAACATTCTAATGTTCTAAAGGATGCCTTCTAACGTTCTAACATTCTAATGTTCTGAAGAATGCCTTCTAACGTTCTAACATTCTAATGTTCTGAAGAATGCCTTCTAAAGTTCTAACATTCTAATGTTCTAAAGAATGCCTTCTAACGTTCTAACATTCTAATGTTCTAAAGAATGCCTTAGCAGTTCTAACATTCTAATGTTCTAAAGAATACCTTCTAACGTTCTAACATTCTAATGTTCTAAAGAATGCCTTCTAACGTTCTAACATTTTAATGTTCTGAAGAATGCCTTCTAACGTTCTAACATTCTAATGTTCTAAAGGATGCCTTCTAACGTTCTAACATTCTAATGTTCTAAAGAATGCCTTCTAACGTTCTAACATTCTAATGTTCTAAAGAATGCCTTAGCAGTTCTAACATTCTAATGTTCTAACGAATGCCTTCTAACGTTCTAATGTTCTAAAGAATGCCTTCTAACGTTCTAACATTCTAATGTTCTAAAGAATGCCTTAGCAGTTCTAGCGTTCTAATATTCTAAAGGAAGCCTTAGCAGAACTAACGTTCTATTGTTCTAAAGAATGCCTTTTAACGTTCTAACATTCTAATGTTCTAAAGAATGTATTCTAACGTTCTAACATCCTAATGTTCTAAAGAATTCCTTCTAACGTTCAAACATTTTAATGTTCTAAAGAATGCCTTATAACATTCTAATGTTCTAAAGAATGCCTTCTAACGTTCTAACATTCTAATGTTCTAAAGAATGCCTTAGCAGTTCTAACATTGTAATGTTCTAAATAATGCCTTTTAACATTCTAATGTTCTAAAGAATGCCTTCTAACGTTCTAACATTTTAATGTTCTGAAGAATGCCTTTTAACGTTCTAACATTCTAATGTTCTAAAGGATGCCTTCTAACGTTCTAACATTCTAATGTTCTGAAGAATGCCTTCTAACGTTCTAACATTCTAATGTTCTGAAGAATGCCTTCTAAAGTTCTAACATTCTAATGTTCTAAAGAATGCCTTCTAACTTTCTAACATTCTAATGTTCTAAAGAATGCCTTCTAACGTTCTAACATTCTAATGTTCTAAAGAATGCCTTCTAACATTCTAATGTTCTAAAGAATGCCTTCTAACGTTCTAACATTCTAATGTTCTAAAGAATGCCTTAGCAGTTCTAGCGTTCTAATATTCTAAAGGACCCTTAGCAGTTTTATTTTTTTAACGTATTATTGTTCTAAAGAATGCCTTCTAACGTTCTAACATTCTAATGTTCTAAAGAATGCCTTCTAATGTTCTAATGTTCTAAAGAATGCCTTAGCAGTTCTAACATTGTAATGTTCTAAAGAATGCCTTCTAACGTTCTAATGTTCTAAAGAATGCCTTCTAACGTTCTAACATTCTAATGTTCTAAAGAATGCCTTCTAACGTTCTAACATTCTAATGTTCTAAAGAATGCCTTAGCAGTTCTAGCGTTCTAATATTCTAAAGGACCCTTAGCAGTTTTATTTTTTTAACGTATTATTGTTCTAAAGGATGCCTTCTAACGTTCTAACATTCTAATGTTCTAAAGAATGCCTTCTAACGTTCTAATGTTCTAAAGAATGCCTTAGCAGTTCTAACATTGTAATGTTCTAAAGAATGCCTTCTAACGTTCTAATGTTCTAAAGAATGCCTTCTAACGTTCTAACATTCTAATGTTCCAAAGAATGCCTTCTAATGTTCTAACCTTCTAATGTTCCAAAGAATGCCTTCTAACGTTCTAACATTCTAATGTTCTAAAGAATGCCTTAGCAGTTCTAACATTCTAATGTTCTAAAGAATTCCTTAGCAGTAGTAGCGTTCTAATATTCTAAAGGACCCTAAGCAGTTCTAACGTTCTATTGTTCTAAAGAATGCCTTCTAACGTTCTAATGTTCTAAAGAATGCCTTCTAACGTTCTAATGTTCCAAAGAATGCCTTCTAACGTTCTAACATTCTAATGTTCTAAAGAATGCCTTTGCAGTTCTACAATTCTATAAACAATATTTTTGAAGTTCTAATTATATAAAGGATATCTTTACCATTCTAATTGTATAAAGGATATCTTTACCATTCTAATTGTATAAAGGATATCTTTACCATTCTAATTGTATAAAGGATATCTTTACCATTCTAATTGTATAAAGGATATCTTTACCATTCTAATTGTATAGAATATAGATGCAGTTCTAAAGTTGCACTGTGTTTACTGTATATCTTATAAACAACAATCATTCTCGGAGCTCTGATGAAGACGTTTCTTAGTCTTTCTACCAGACGTTCATTATTAAGAAATGACCTGCCGGCCTGTTAATTTCATGAATGGGATTAATGTGTGTGGCTGGCAGGGATGGGAGAAGGACTGCTTGAATGAGTGAGTCTACCACTCACACTACAATACAGAGTTGACCTGACAGCCATGACTAACCTCTGAATCTATTTCACATTGTTCCATCCCATGACAATAGGCCTCTCGCCACACACCAGTCATATGATTAACATTATACATTACGTAAAGTAATGTATTTTTCCTTAATATGCAAAGACATGTTACATTAGAACACTGTTAGTTTTCATTTGAGTTTGAATATCCGACCTTATTTAGACTCACTAGCAAAAACACTGCTATTGTGCTCCTTGTATTAGTGCACTTGACAAGCCCACTGAGGCTGAGCTGATCCTGTAGTGAGCACTTTCTCTGGGAAGTGTACACTGTGATGGAGGGTTATATTACAGCAGTGGATCACAATACACACAAGACTCTAGTTTCATATATCAAAGTAACTGTGATATAGTAGGTTTAGGTGAGAGCAGAACTCTACAGGTGCCAGACAAGACCAGCACATCATACAATCTGTCATGATGTTATCACTGTGAATTGAGACGTCGGCTTAAAAACAACATTCAATACATTCATACAAAGCCTCTGAACAGAAAACAGTTTATACAGCAAAGAAAAAGCGTTGTTGTTTTGTTGTTGTTGTTGTTGTTGCAGTGAACATCGTGAGCGAAGTGAGTATTGTGAAAAGACGTTATGTAGTCAAACTGTATGAGTCGATGTGGTTTTGCAACTCTAGCAGGCTGAATAATTCATGCTTAGTCACAGCAAACACTCCTGGATTCAGTACTGCATATACTGAGATGTCATACTCATGGAAATCACATGTAATATACCTGTAAAAGGCACAGCAATTCATGGGCCAAAACATCATGTTACATGTTACACAGAGTAGTAGTCACATTGTAGTTAGTTAACGTGAAATATTTGCAAAGTATCAAAGCATGTATGTTAGATAGATAATCACAATCAAATTCCTTCGAATGTCTTCAGAACCAATCTCAGTGTATGGTATGGAAACGGGTTGTTTGTGAGAGCGCTTTCTCATGCAGACCATTGGATTCATATTTTAGTCTTATTATTATAGACCCTCACAATTACGGAATTGTGAGGGTAATATTCCAGAATATATATATATATATATTATTTCACCTTATGGTATATATATATTACCATAAGGTGAAATAATATGTAAATTATTATACCACCTCAGATAAGGATGCACTGATAATAATTGTAGTATTAATACTAGAGCAGAAAATATTGTAAAATAGAGGAACTCTCATCAAAATGATGAAGAGTTCTTTCAAACACTCCAACGTAACGGTGCTCTACCATTGAAAATTATGAAGAGTTCTTTCAAACACTCCAACGTAACGGTGCTCTACCATTGAACATCATAGCTTGGACTGAGTTATCATAACGTAGCTGTATTGCTGACCATAGTTCAATAAGGAAACCTCTGACATGTATCTTTATGGGTTCTTCCATAGAGGGAAAGGTCACTTTTAATGTTATGGAAACATGTTTAGCAACACACTGCCTATACCACCAAACAGACATTCAGGATACTGAGACGGTTGTGATGTTTTTACAGGAATGTAGCCAGCCTTAAACAATGAAATAATAACATGACTCCATTTCATTGTAGCCACATCCTGTAAATATATTGAGGATTTGTGAATATCGTAACAGCTTAATTCAATATTTTAAGGTTTAAAAGTGTGAAGTGTTTAAGGTGCCAAAAGTGTTGAAATGTGTAGAAAAAAATGGTTAATAAGTGTTGTGTTTAATGTGTGAAAATGACCTCACTTGAAAAAATGTATTTAAAGAACCAACACATTTTAATCCGAATTATTTGCTAAAGCCCAAATCAATAGTACAATAAAGGTGTAATATATATTCATATTATATAGATTTCATAGTTTAACTACACTGTCCTCTCTTTACGATCCTGACTGGAATATGTTTTTTCTGCTTGTGCTTGGCTACATTCCTGTTCAATCCCACTGTGTCTTGGTGGCTGCTCCTACCTTTAAAATTAGGTCTGATTCTTGCATCGTAACCCGAAACTTTGCCCATGAGTTTGTCCAAGAACTCCGAGGGAGGCATTGGGGAGGCAGCTTTTCGAGCCGCGGCTTCTTTAGAGGCTGCCAAGCTAGAGACAGAAGAGAGAGAGAAAAAAAAGAGAGCGAGAGAGCGAGAGAGAGAGAGAGAGATATGGGTGCACAACTGAGATTTAAAATGGTGAGTTGTTGTCATATATAGCATCATTCTGAGAGTAATCCAATCCAACAAGTATTTTCTGTTGAGGGATGCTACTGGTTCCCTTCCCTTGTCCATTTGTTATATAATGTGCCTCAATATGAGGTATGAACTATGTTACTTGTCTTCCAAATGAATACAGCAGTTTGATTAGCTCCATGTAATGTAGGAACGTTGTGGGGAACTTTTAGGAAGTATCCTCTTCATGAGTTATATGCTCAGAGAACAATCAATAATATTGATTATCCATTAAGTTGTTGTTATTTGACTCCTTCACACCGTAGCCTACAACACAAGCATTTCGCTACACCCGCAATATTATCTGCTAAATATGTGTAGGTGACCAATAACATTTGATTTGATTTAAACACAGAACATACAGCATGTTTATTGGATATTTTCTAAATGTCTCATCTACATGAATTTTTTAATGTTATTTTTTTATATCATCAACAAAATAATATTAACATTCCATACACAGAATAAAAGTAAGGTTTACATAACCACAGATACCTGTAACCTCACAATCCATTTCCTGTGATGACAGCATAATAAAATAATCAATATTTTTGAAAATACCACAAACATACCAATTTATAGCTCCAAAAAGAAAGCTGAAAACAGAAAATATGTTAATTACTTCTCCATTTCTTCGGAGAATTTACATATCCTGCATATCCAGAATGAACCATCTTGTGGATAAAAATGGATGACAGATAATGACCAGGGTGACATTCCCTTTAATGTCTCATGCAAGCAGTCCAGGGCCGGCGTTATGGGCCGGCCTTAGGGGGCCTCGCCCACCCTACCTTACCTCATTTCCCTTCCAAATAAAATACTGAAATACTGATTATTTATTTAACGGAGACGCGCGCCGTCAGAAAGACAAATCAATACCAGTTAAAGCATCAGAACGAGCAAAACAGCGCCCCCTATCTGTCTCAGTGTGTGTAGACAATGTATCTGACGCTGTCTGGACTAAAAGAGTATTTCATGTCATACTATTTCTGACCAGACAGCATCAGATACATGGGCGACATATAGAGCGGCGCTGTTTCGCTCGGATTATATTCAGATATCTGGTTTCAGCCTTTTACGAATTGGAAAGGAAAGTTGGCGGGGTCACAGTGCACTGTTAGGATGCCGGATTGCCCTAAATTAAATTGATGTTGAGACAAAATTATATAATTACTCCTGTCTAAATAAAAGATTTCAAAATACTTCACCAGGGTGCATGGCTTAGCCACATAGGATCATTAGCTTCTATTAAAAAAATTGCTGGGGATTGTTTCAAATCACAAGTGTGGGAAGGCTGTATTTTGGGTAGTGCACGTGGCAATTGGTCTAGCTGATTGATTTGCGGCTGTCAGTGACAAGCGTCTAAAATATGTGTGAAGATCATGTATCTTGAGTAGAATTTAAAATATTGAGACAGGAAGAAGGGGAGGGAGGTGTGGTGAAAATGTGGTGCGTCTCCAGAATGCATGCTATGTAGGCAAGTGCCCGTTTGTCAATGTCTTGTTTCGGATTGTCTTAAACTTGCCACGTAGAGCACGTATTTTTTTCTTCGCCTCACACAACTCAACAAAGTCTGTTTTTTAAACATCCATTGCAAATGATAGTTCCTCAGTATTTGAAAAATCTTTCCAACACTACTGGCCTCGATAATCACCAGACTCGATGTGAAGGAGCAAAATATAATGATCTGATGATCCCATATATCCAGTGGAAATGTCATAAAAAAAACAGCTTCCTATCCCAAAACTCACTGGCGCAGGAAACGTCGAGGGCAGGAAATAAGCTAGTTGATACAATCTTGCAAGTTCGTTAGCAACAGGATCGGGCCGACACTGTGATAATTTAATGCAAATGTCGAACTTCACTAGCAATAGCTCAAGTCAAAACAGATAGAAAGGGAGGCAGACAGGTGGAGAAGAGAGATGAATGTGATTGAAATAACCAGAATTTTCATCAGGATATTTTCTACTGTTTTTATTTTGTCGGCTTTAGGCCTATGACTGAGGATGGAAGTTATAGGCCTACTGCTGCATTGGCCTATGGGCTATCTCTGAGTTCTATGCTCATGTCTTTAGCAGCCAATGATTAACCACGTGATAATGATTTGAAAAAAACGAATTGAAATTAAACTGTTCCACAAAAATGTGCATATATAAATATTCACAACTGGCACGCAGATAAGTAGAAATGGTAGGATAAATTGTAAGCTTCCCCAAACTTGAAACTCACGAGCTGCCTATGGTCTTTACTATTACAACCATTTATAAAATGCGCCCACCTCTGGAAATCAAATGCCCTTCCAACTGATGCCTCGGGTCTGATTGCAGACTTCTGATACTGAGATGGTAAAGTAAAGAAAAGTTCCAATAAACACCACCGCAAAATACAATCTAATCTGTGTGTGATCGGGATCATAACACCAAAGACAAGGCTTATTTTTATACAACTGTGATCATTAACCCAACAACAAATGGCATATTTTGTCATGTCAGCGCAAAAGGTATTCCTACACATATTAACAAACTGCCCCATCAGTAGTCTAACATATTAACCAACTGCCCCATCAGTAGACTAACATATTAACCAACTGCCCCCATCAGTAGACTAACATATTAACCAACTGCCCCCATCAGTAGTCTAACATATTAACCAACTGCCCCATCAGTAGTCTAACATATTAACCAACTGCCCCCATCAGTAGTCTAACATATTAACCAACTGCCCCCATCAGTAGTCTAACATATTAACCAACTGCCCCCATCAGTAGACTAACATATTAACCAACTGCCCCATCAGTAGTCTAACATATTAACCAACTGCCCCCATCAGTAGTCTAACATATTAACCAACTGCCCCCATCAGTAGTCTAACATATTAACCAACTGCCCCCATCAGTAGACTAACATATTAACCAACTGCCCCCTATCAGCAGACTAACATATGAACCAACTGCCCCCATCAGTAGACTAACATATTAACAAACTGCCCCATCAGTAGACTAACATATTAACAAACTGCCCCATCAGTAGACTAACATATTAACAAACTGCCCCCATCAGAAGACTAACATATTAACAAACTGCCCCATCAGTAGACTAACATATTAACCAACTGCCCCATCAGTAGACTAACATATTAACCAACTGCCCCATCAGTAGTCTAACATATTAACCAACTGCCCCATCAGTAGACTAACATATGAACCAACTGCCCCATCAGTAGACTAACATATTAACCAACTGCCCCCATCAGTAGACTAACATATTAACCAACTGCCCCATCAGTAGACTAACATATTAACAAACTGCCCCATCAGTAGACTAACATATTAACCAACTGCCCCCATCAGTAGACTAACATATTAACCAACTGCCCCATCAGTAGTCTAACATATTAACAAACTGCCCCATCAGTAGACTAACATATTAACCAACTGCCCCCTATCAGCAGACTAACATATGAACCAACTGCCCCCATCAGTAGTCTAACATATTAACCAACTGCCCCCATCAGTAGACTAACATATTAACAAACTGCCCCATCAGTAGACTAACATATTAACAAACTGCCCCATCAGTAGACTAACATATTAACAAACTGCCCCCATCAGAAGACTAACATATTAACAAACTGCCCCATCAGTAGACTAACATATTAACCAACTGCCCCATCAGTAGACTAACATATTAACCAACTGCCCCATCAGTAGTCTAACATATTAACCAACTGCCCCCATCAGTAGACTAACATATTAACAGACTGCCCCATCAGTAGACTAACATATTAACAAACTGCCCCCATCAGTAGACTAACATATTAACAAACTGCCCCATCAGTAGTCTAACATATTAACAAACTGCCCCATCAGTAGACTAACATATTAACCAACTGCCCCCATCAGAAGACTAACATATTAACCAACTGCCCCATCAGTAGACCAACATATTAACCAACTGCCCCCATCAGTAGACTAACATATGAACCAACTGCCCCATCAGTAGACTAACATATGAACCAACTACCCCCCATCAGTAGACTAACATATTAACCAACTGCCCCATCAGTAGACTAACATATGAACCAACTGCCCCATCAGTAGACTAACATATTAACCAACTTCCCCCATCAGTAGACTAACATATTAACCAACTGCCCCATCAGTAGACTAACATATTAACCAACTTCCCCCATCAGTAGACTAACATATTAACCAACTGCCCCATCAGTAGACTAACATATTAACCAACTGCCCCCATCAGTAGACCAACATATTAACCAACTGCCCCCATCAGAAGACTAACATATTAACAAACTGCCCCATCAGTAGACTAACATATTAACCAACTGCCCCATCAGTAGACTAACATATTAACCAACTGCCCCCATCAGTAGACTAACATATTAACCAACTGCCCCATCAGTAGACTAACATATTAACCAACTGCCCCCATCAGTAGACTAACATATTAACCAACTGCCCCCATCAGTAGACTAACATATTAACAAACTGCCCCATCAGTAGACTAACATATTAACCAACTGTCCCATCAGTAGTCTAACATATTAACCAACTGCCCCATCAGTAGACTAACATATTAACCAACTGCCCCATCAGTAGACTAACATATTAACCAACTGCCCCCATCAGTAGACTAACATATTAACCAACTGCCCCATCAGTAGACTAACATATTAACAAACTGCCCCATCAGTAGACTAACATATTAACCAACTGCCCCCATCAGTAGACTAACATATTAACAGACTGCCCCATCAGTAGACTAACATATTAACAAACTGCCCCCATCAGTAGACTAACATATTAACCAACTGCCCCATCAGTAGACTAACATATTAACCAACTGCCCCCTATCAGCAGACTAACATATGAACCAACTGCCCCCATCAGTAGACTAACATATGAACCAACTGCCCCCATCAGTAGACTAACATATTAACAAACTGCCCCATCAGTAGACTAACATATTAACAAACTGCCCCATCAGTAGACTAACATATTAACCAACTGCCCCATCAGTAGACTAACATATTAACCAACTGCACCCATCAGTAGACTAACATATGAACCAACTGCCCCCATCAGTAGACTAACATATTAACAAACTGCCCCATCAGTAGACTAACATATGAACCAACTGCCCCCATCAGTAGACTAACATATTAACAAACTGCCCCCATCAGTAGACTAACATATTAACCAACTGCACCCATCAGTAGACTAACATATGAACCAACTGCCCCCATCAGTAGACTAACATATTAACAAACTGCCCCATCAGTAGACTAACATATTAACCAACTGCCCCATCAGTAGACTAACATATTAACCAACTGCCCCATCAGTAGTCTAACATATTAACCAACTGCCCCATCAGTAGACTAACATATTAACCAACTGCCCCATCAGTAGACTAACATATTAACCAACTGCCCCCATCAGTAGACTAACATATTAACCAACTGCCCCATCAGTAGTCTAACATATTAACCAACTGCCCCATCAGTAGACTAACATATTAACCAACTGCCCCATCAGTAGACTAACATATTAACAAACTGCCCCATCAGTAGACTAACATATTAACCAACTGCCCCCATCAGTAGACTAACATATTAACAGACTGCCCCATCAGTAGACTAACATATTAACAAACTGCCCCCATCAGTAGACTAACATATTAACAAACTGCCCCATCAGTAGTCTAACATATTAACAAACTGCCCCATCAGTAGACTAACATATGAACCAACTGCCCCATCAGTAGACTAACATATTAACCAACTGCCCCCATCAGAAGACTAACATATTAACCAACTGCCCCATCAGTAGACCAACATATTAACCAACTGCCCCCATCAGTAGACTAACATATGAACCAACTGCCCCATCAGTAGACTAACATATGAACCAACTACCCCCCATCAGTAGACTAACATATTAACCAACTGCCCCATCAGTAGACTAACATATGAACCAACTGCCCCATCAGTAGACTAACATATTAACCAACTTCCCCCATCAGTAGACTAACATATTAACCAACTGCCCCATCAGTAGACTAACATATTAACAAACTGCCCCATCAGTAGACTAACATATTAACCAACTGCCCCATCAGTAGACTAACATATTAACCAACTGCCCCAATCAGTAGACCAACATATTAACCAACTGCCCCCATCAGAAGACTAACATATTAACAAACTGCCCCATCAGTAGACTAACATATTAACCAACTGCCCCATCAGTAGACTAACATATGAACCAACTACCCCCCATCAGTAGACTAACATATTAACCAACTGCCCCATCAGTAGACTAACATATTAACCAACTGCCCCCATCAGAAGACTAACATATTAACCAACTTCCCCCATCAGTAGACTAACATATTAACCAACTGCCCCATCAGTAGACTAACATATTAACAAACTGCCCCATCAGTAGACTAACATATTAACCAACTGCCCCATCAGTAGACTAACATATTAACCAACTGCCCCCATCAGTAGACCAACATATTAACCAACTGCCCCCATCAGAAGACTAACATATTAACAAACTGCCCCATCAGTAGACTAACATATTAACCAACTGCCCCATCAGTAGACTAACATATGAACCAACTACCCCCCATCAGTAGACTAACATATTAACCAACTGCCCCATCAGTAGACTAACATATTAACCAACTGCCCCCATCAGAAGACTAACATATTAACCAACTGCCCCATCAGTAGACTAACATATGAACCAACTACCCCCCATCAGTAGACTAACATATTAACCAACTGCCCCATCAGTAGACTAACATATTAACCAACTGCCCCCATCAGAAGACTAACATATTAACCAACTGCCCCATCAGTAGACTAACATATTAACCAACTGCCCCCATCAGAAGACTAACATATTAACCAACTGCCCCCATCAGTAGACCAACATATTAACCAACTGCCCCCATCAGAAGACTAACATATTAACAAACTGCCCCATCAGTAGACTAACATATTAACCAACTGCACCCATCAGTAGACTAACATATTAACCAACTGCCCCCATCAGTAGACTAACATATTAACCAACTGCCCCCATCAGAAGACTAACATATTAACCAACTGCCCCCATCAGAAGACTAACATATTAACCAACTGCCCCATCAGTAGACTAACATATTAACCAACTGCCCCATCAGTAGACTAACATATTAACCAACTGCCCCCATCAGTAGACTAACATATTAACCAACTGCCCCCATCAGTAGACTAACATATTAACCAACTGCCCCCATCAGTAGACTAACATATTAACCAACTACCCCCCATCAGTAGACTAACATATTAACCAACTGCCCCCATCAGAAGACTAACATATTAACCAACTACCCCCCATCAGTAGACTAACATATTAACCAACTGCCCCATCAGTAGTCTAACATATTAACCAACTGCCCCCATCAGTAGACTAACATATTAACCAACTGCCCCATCAGTAGTCTAACATATTAACCAACTGCCCCATCAGTAGACTAACATATTAACCAACTGCCCCATCAGTAGTCTAACATATTAACCAACTGCCCCCATCAGTAGACTAACATATTAACCAACTGCCCCATCAGTAGTCTAACATATTAACCAACTGCCCCATCAGTAGACTAACATATTAACCAACTGCCCCATCAGTAGTCTAACATATTAACCAACTGCCCCCATCAGTAGTCTAACATATTAACCAACTGCTCCCATCAGTAGTCTAACATATTAACCAACTGCCCCCATCAGTAGACTAACATATTAACCAACTGCCCCCATCAGTAGACTAACATATTAACCAACTACCCCCCATCAGTAGACTAACATATTAACCAACTGCCCCCATCAGTAGACTAACATATTAACCAACTACCCCCCATCAGTAGACTAACATATTAACCAACTGCCCCATCAGTAGTCTAACATATTAACCAACTGCCCCCATCAGTAGACTAACATATTAACCAACTGCCCCATCAGTAGTCTAACATATTAACCAACTGCCCCATCAGTAGACTAACATATTAACCAACTGCCCCATTAGTAGTCTAACATATTAACCAACTGCCCCCATCAGTAGACTAACATATTAACCAACTGCTCCATCAGTAGTCTAACATATTAACCAACTGCCCCATCAGTAGTCTAACATATTAACCAACTGCCCCATCAGTAGACTAACATATTAACCAACTGCCCCCATCAGTAGTCTAACATATTAACCAACTGCCCCATCAGTAGACTAACATATTAACCAACTGCCCCCATCAGTAGACTAACATATTAACCAACTGCCCCATCAGTAGTCTAACATATTAACCAACTGCCCCCATCAGTAGTCTAACATATTAACCAACTGCTCCCATCAGTAGTCTAACATATTAACCAACTGCCCCATCAGTAGACTAACATATTAACCAACTGCCCCATCAGTAGACTAACATATGAACCAACTGCCCCCATCAGTAGACTAACATATTAACCAACTGCCCCATTAGTAGACTAACATATTAACCAACTGCCCCCATCAGTAGACTAACATATTAACCAACTGCCCCCATCAGTAGACTAACATATGAACCAACTGCCCCCATCAGTAGACTAACATATGAACCAACTGCCCCCATCAGTAGACTAACATATTAACCAACTGCCCCATCAGTAGACTAACATATTAACCAACTGCCCCCATCAGTAGACTAACATATTAACCAACTGCCCCATCAGTAGACTAACATATTAACCAACTGCCCCCATCAGTAGACTAACATATTAACCAACTGCCCCCATCCGTAGACTAACATATGAACCAACTGCCCCCATCAGTAGACTAAACAGAAAACAGATCACACAAGGATGGACATAGAACACTGAAGTACTGTAAATGAGGAAAGTTGCTGTCTCTCCATACTGCTACCAGTCTGTGTGTGCGTGGGCCACCCTAACTGCCAGGTCACTGGCCAGGCTGTGCTGCTGCTTTACTGTCACATGGGCAGGCACCAACTACCCCAGAGGCTGCTGCTGGGGTCAGCCAAGCACTACTCTCTCTACACTCTCTATGCATCAGGCTTCATAGAACTCACTCATTGAAATGGCACGTGAAGGCTATATAGTATACTACAATGGTACCCTATAGTGCACTGCTTTTGACCAGTAGTGCACTATATAGGAGCACTATATAGGAGGGAATGCTGTGCCATTTTGGATGCATTCCTAGATTTTCAATGGTTCCTCGCTATCGTTTACGCTTTTGTTTGCGGTTTTGCTGCTGTGTCGTTTTTTTGGAAATGTGCCATTGGAAAGGCATGTATGTTGTCCTAATCACTGCCAAATAAGTTGATTCTATATTCACACTGATGACTGGACAGTGTTGATAACTGTCAACACTATCAGTGTTGCAGGTCTAATTTTCAACATTAGGTGACGATTGTGACGGCCAAAAGAAGCCCTGTTGGGTTAACTGATACCCTGAAGCCCTGTTGGGTTAACTGATACCCCGAAGCCCTGTTGGGTTAACTGATACCCTGAAGCCCTGTTGGGTTAACTGATCCCCCGAAGCCCTGTTGGGTTAACTGATACCCTGAAGCCCTGTTGGGTTAACTGATACCCTGAAGCCCTGGTGGGTTAACTGATACCCTGAAGCCCTGGTGGGTTAACTGATACCCTGAAGCCCTGTTGGGTTAACTGATACCCTGAAGCCCTGATGGGTTAACTGATACCCTGAAGCCCTGGTGGGTTAACTGATACCCTGAAGCCCTGGTGTGTTAACTGATACCCTGAAGCCCTGGTGGGTTAACTGATACCCTGAAGCCCTGGTGGGTTAACTGATACCCTGAAGCCCTGGTGGGTTAACTGATACCCTGAAGCCCTGGTGGGTTAACTGATAACCTGAAGCCCTGGTGGGTTAACTAATACCCTGAAGCCCTGGTGGGTTAACTAATACCCTGAAGCCCTGGTGGGTTAACTGATACCCTGAAGCCCTGGTGGGTTAACTGATACCCTGAAGCCCTGGTGGCCCTAGAACTCTGATACCCTGAACCTATCTGCAGACCAAACAGTTTCTGTCAAGTCTGACAAATCACTGCGTCTCTTCCATCGATGCTGGCATTATGGTTCATTGATGGAATGTTCCTAAGAGTTACACTTCTATACTACCCATCAATATCAATCCATACCAAGACACACAGGTCTAGAATATATAGCCTAGAATTCTAGAATTCTTCGAGTACTATTAGAATTCTAGAACTTTTAGAATTCTAGAACTTTGAATTCTAGAATGTTTTGCGTGGAATTTTCTTTCAGCAGAAAATGCAGTGTATCAAGGATTATTCTAATACCAGTTAATTACCACACAACACGGTGGAATCCTATCATAATCACCTAAAATGCAATAGTCGGCTGTGACCACGAGGTTAGTACGAAGGATCAAGCTCTGCAAATAAACTATTGTTAGGACACACACAATACAGATAATACCATGATCTAACGCTATGTTAAAAAGCTTTTAAATATAGTATTGAACAAACACCCTCGAACTGACGACACAATCAGATTAGTCATAGAGAGATTAGACAGTGTCCTCTACAGAGATGATCGCCTTAGACAGCTAGCATGGGCCCATGCAGTGGGCCACTCAGGAATCTGTTTGACAGTGTGAAATTAGGGGACCGGCACACTCTTTCTCCTTACATTATTGTGGGGTTTGGTATAATAGAGGGAAAATAATTGATGAGGAATGTGTAGCATCGCTACCACACTAAATCACAACATCTATAGAGGTTAATCTCACACAAAACCACAGGAATTTGCACCAAGAAAATCTGGGACCAACACACTCTTTCTCCTTACATTATCGGGGCCCTTCGGTTTGAAAAAAAATCTATGAATGTAGGATAGACCCCTAAAACACTAAATCACATCATCAATAGGCCTAGAAGTCAATCCCACTCAAAAATTACAGGAATCAGGATTCTACACCTATGGGGATATCAACAAGATCATCTTTGATTTCCTTCCTTCTGTCTGGGCTTATCCCGTCCCGAGTGACTTCTCCTGGGTTTTGCATGATCAAAGTTTAGATTTACTTTTATAATTATTTCTGATCAATGCTTGCTTGGCAGGCCACGGCCAACTGTGGAGAGACTTGGTCCGCGTGGCCAGTGCTGAGGCAGCAGTAAAAAACAGCTGACTCCCAGCACCAGAGAGAATAATATGCAAACAGTCTCTGAGCTCTGCATACTTTAATGTGGAGCACCAATCATTAGCGCTAAGTGTACCTCATTATGTTCTTAATAAAGCCTCTGAAGACCAGAATCCTAATTGATCTCATCCTGGCTTTTCTGAGAAATCAAAGCCCTACCAAAGCCTTCATCCCATGCCAGTCCCTGGCACAGATAGGAGGAGGGTGGGCCGTCCTGATCTCCTTTTCAAACTGTTAACGTAATGTCTGTTAATAAACCAAGAATCATCATAAACATAAATAAAAAATAAAAATAAAAAACATGACACAAAATGAATGAGGAACGTGTGCAGCATAAGGTCATGCATTTGTCTTTCGGAGAGTTATTGTGTTGAGCTGATTAAATATGTTTTTAAAGATCAAGAGGTGAAACATGACATGAATTAATGCTCCGTACAATGTTAGCATGCAGTACAGTACAGCATGCTTTATAGAACAACATATTGGACATGCATTGGAACTGGTGTGGACAATAGAACATAGTCGGTGAATGACAGATTTCATTGAATTCAGAGCTACGAATTCCTCCATTTCTTTCTCCGTGACTGAGTAGAAAGAGAGGTGAGGCCATTGATTAAAAAAAAGCTATGTTATTTATAGTGCTATCTGTCTTTGTCTATGTTGATCATTAATGTATTATCATACATCAAGCTTTGGAAATAAACCTGGCTAAAATGTGTGATTGTAAGGGATCGTGAACTCCACTGAGCTAGTCAATAGTTTTTTTTATTAGAGGTTTATACATTTATAACTAAATATATCCAGCTTTCCCACCCATCTGTTCTGACAATACATGTAGTACAGCCTATCTGACCTGAAAACAAGTGACTGTCATCAACATCACTATCACAGTGAACATGACATGGCTTGCTGAACAGCACCGTGTGTATAAATACGATTTAACGAAGACATGGCGTTCAAATCTGTGACGAAATTAGGTTTTAAAGGACTAATTCTATATAGGTGACTGGATACAACTGGTGCTGTGGTGTCTGTGCATGTAAGCAGTGTCACTGCTTTCTGCTGTTCAAGGCCAACTCAAGGTTACGTTTCATGAGTAGAGTTGCAAAGCTACTGGAAGTTACAGGAATCTTTAGTCATTTTGGTAATTAACAGAAAATCTTTGGTAATTTATACTTGAATAGCTTTGAAAAATATATGAATATATATTACTCAATTTATATATCTGTGTCCATGTTGTCAATGCGTTTCTAGTGGGCGGACCACATAGTTCAAGAGAAGATAGGCTAATTAATGAAAAGAGCGTCTAATCAACAATAGCATTATTTTCAATTAACTCTGCAACTCTTCCTACTATTGACGTTTTTCACAACTGCCACGAGTTTGACGTCAAAACATTGACAACAAATATACAGTGACATAGTAAAATAAATAAAACGGTGTTAAAAAAATATATAAAGGATATGGTATTTACTAAATTGGTGGTTTATATTTAGGATAATGTTTTACAGCTTTGTCACTCTCTTTATTTTATTTCCCCATATATTTTACATGTAATAAGGCCACACAGAGGGCCAGAGATAATTACAGATACCTGTGATAATCTGAAGTACCCAAAAAGGGCCACAATATGTCTTGTGCTAGATTACATAAAATCCTTGAAAGATACCAAAATTCCGGTCGTTTACTGGTAAACTTTGAAAGTTTCCAGCAATATACCCACCCTTTGCAGCCCTATTCATGAGCCTATAGGCTAGGTGATACTGGGGGGAATACATGAAATAATCAGCAAGTCAATTATAAATTAGCTTTACATTTTCCAGTTCAATTTAGAAAGCATTGTATGAAATAGAAAAATCCATAGAAGTCAATTCAACACATTTTTTCCTAAATAGATTATTCCATATTCCAATTTTGCTATGGAAAACTGTGCATGTATTTGGTTGATTTAACTATTCAACTGAGAGTCCCAAACATACGTGTCATGGTGTCAAAGATGGCATAAAATACAAGATAATAAAAAAACATTTAAAAAACACCATACAGCCACATTCTACAATGTTGAGACTAGCATTTTTCTTCACAAATGTGAGGTACTAATTTTAGTGTTAGTCCTTTAATTGAATTTAAATCAGTGAATATTTATTCACGAGAGACTATGTGTGGACACATTTGCTGTGTACATATTCTCCAGTGATGGTCTGGGATTATTGTTAGTGGATAAGGGCCACATGTTCACTTCCACACATTGGTGTGCTACGTTGCAGAAAGCAATGTATATCCTGTTTAATAAGGGCTATACGGTGTATATCCTGTTTAATAAGTGCTATACGGTGTATATCCTGTTTAATAAGGGCTATACGGTGTATATCCTGTTTAATAATGGTGTATATCCTGTTTAATAAGGGCTATACAGTGTACATCCTGTTTAATAAGGGCTATACAGTGTACATCCTGGTTAATAAGGGCTATACGGTGTATATCCTGTTTAATAAGGGCGATATGGTGTATATCCTGTTTAATAAGGGCTATACAGTGTACATCCTGTTTAATAAGGGCTATACGGTGTATATCCTGTTTAGTGTGCGCTATACAGTGTATATCCTGTTTAATATACAGTGCATAGTGTGTACAATACTGTGCAATAGAATGTGTTTTGAATGATTGAAATGCTAAATTTCCTCCCACTGTTTTCATGGTTGGTGGCAAAAGGATAGGGCATTTTGATTGAACAAGCCCTAGTAATTCCCAGATGTTTTGCAAATTATTAACATAGACTTGACATAGACGTTGATTAGGTAATTACATGTTTTCACTTGCTGTGTCAAATGCATACTTTATCTGATAGTCGTTCATTAAACGAGCGTGCAACTTTTCACTTGGGCCACAAACTAACCCTGACGACCTGACGAAGATCCGTTTAGAATCTAAACGGTGTCGATAAAGCAGTGAATTAGTAGCTTTAACAGTGTACGGCCCTTCTTGTTCTATACTAGTATTCTTTATTAGCCCAGCACCTATGTTTTTAAGGATGTGCGTATGACCACAAACTTTCCCACAAACTAACCCTAACATTAATAGAAATTCAGAAAGAAATGTGCAATTTATATGAATGAATATGTTTGTATATACAGTGATGTGTACAATGTGCATTCATCAGGCTGTTTTGACATTGACAAAGTAATCAATGCTTGGTAATAAGTCATAAGTAATAAGTCTGCATTTGAAATGAGGTCTGGAGGTCTAGGTTGAGACTGGGAAAGAGATATCAATTAAGCAGAACTGCAGAGTTCAGCAGTGGGAGCTGAGGCTGCAAAATCCTGATTCTACTTCATTAGCTAAACACGCTGGCCAGAATGCTAAATAAACACTGTCTGTCTGCAAGGAATGTACCTGGATTCCAATGGACTATAGAATAGAATATAGAATGAAAAGTAGTCTAAAAAAGAACTCTGATGATTCATTTGATTCTATAATGTAGGACGTAATGTTGATTAGGCATGCAATGCACAACATCATACACAGACAAAGAGCCATGTTTGGGCCAATGGGAGAGAAGCTGTTCTCTGAACAGAATACCTGCCTCCCCTCCAATGTGAACATTGGAGATATCCTTGTTCACATTTACAGAGAATAATACACTTCATGTATGAGGATCACGAGCTTGATAGTAGTCGATAAATTCATACAAAGACAAATCATGTCAAAACTAGAATATTCCAACTGGTCAGGATGAATATACTGTGTGGTTACTGGGAGAAAACAAAACAGTCATCATCCAGCATATTTACATTTTATATCCTGTTAAATATACAAGTCTTAAAAAACATGATTTGTCCATTTCATTCACAATAGTTGAATAGTATTAGCCTAAGACTTTTACATATAGTTGCGCTGGCCCCATGAGAGAAATGAAGACAGACACAAGACATTTCTCTTCTCAGTGAGTAGGTGATGGATAGGCCTACACACCAACAACAACACAACTTCCCTGATATGTGTGTGAGAGTGTGCACTCAGTTCCTTTACTCTGACTTGCCTGTTGATAACATATGCCTCATCAGAGTTTACAACATTTAGCGTTTGATGACCACTAGTGTTCGCTGTTAGCACCCGCTAACCCGCCACCTCTCACACACGTCTTAATGTAATGTAGTGTGTGACTTAATGCAACTCACTCACAATAGAGGAATGATTAGGACTACATACATATATAATAAAGCCAACGGAACTTTGATAATCGTGTGATTAAACCTAATCAATTGGCTGTGTTGATTTATGTATATTCAGACTTTTGTCCACGCATGCTAAGCTATGGTAGGATACATTCTGATCACCCACAAGATATCAATAAAATGGTATTTAACACATTAAGAATGCACTGTAAAGTCAATGAATAATGTTCCTTACCTGAAAAATACTATTGTTTCCCACAAATAGATCCCGAGAGCGTTTATTCGATACATTTTTGCCGGTCTCATTCGGGCTACCTACAGCTCCAGGAGCACCAATAGGAGTAGAATTCCAATTCCTTGAATGATTTCGGACGTCCAAGGTAAGCAATTCTTCTGTTGTTTTTCTTCTTCTTCAGATTCCAGAGTCACAAGAAAACCACAAGATGTTCATAACCGCACAGGCCATGAAACCGTCTTCCTTAGACCGCAGTTACTGATTCGGATAACCTAAATAATGAGTATTTTTTTTCAGGACCACGGACAGCAGCAGAACCGGTTTGCGGGATTTCACTCAGCCCGGGTTATTGTAGCTTTGAGGGTACAGCACGTTAGGCTACGATACCACAGATATTTCCGACGTTTATTCTTTGCGATCCTAAGCGGCAATTAGGGTTTTGTTACAAGGGGAATTTGTGAATTTGAACATTGCCTCCTTCAGTGATAAATGTGAGAATGTATGTGCTCTGCGTCTCAATGAAAGTCTCAATCTCAGGAGATGTTTAACTACGTGGTTGTATATCCCTTACGCATAGAACAGTAGCGGAATTCCACAGTTGTTACACGAAATATATACATACGTAGTCAGTGTTTTTTTTCTTTACGCTTTCTCTTATATGCATCCCAAAAACAGAGGTGTTGCTTTCAAGCCACACGTAGTTGTAGTTACCCCGGCCGTGCTGACTGGTGTTTTTCTGCAGGTACTCTCTGTGTCTCGGTAGTTGACTCCCAGGGGTGAGTTGGAACTGCTGCAGAGAGCTACTTCCATTGTCCGGTCAAGTTCGGGACTCACAACTCGTTTTCGTCTTCTTGCATTTAAATTCCTCGCAATAATGTCAAAATGAGTGAAATCGTGATGTGACTAGCCTCTTCTTCCATTGCCTCCCATAGCCCAGCGCTCTCACGTCTGACCACCACTGTATGTCTTGCTGCAGTCATTTACTAAACTCAAAAAAAGCACCTCTCCTTTGAACACACGCCCACATGCCGTTGTTATTGGTCTACATGTTGCTCAAACTAGTTAGGCTGCGGCTCGGATTGGAGAGAGGGGTTGTCATCTGGATATTTTTAATGTCCCGCGCATTGGTATGGAACTAGAGAATAGTCCATGATTTATCAAATGTTAAGTTATCATATGTCCATAAACTTTTTGGTTTCGTTGACTGTTCGCACACCCCGGGTCTACACTGGTTGACGTGTTAAAATGTTCAAAATCAAATCCCATTTTATTGGTCACATAACCATGGTTAGCAGATATTATTGCGAGTGTAGCGAAATGCTTGTGACAAACTATACAATTATTTATGTACTTTTTTACATTTTCATTTTTTGATGGGAATTTGTCAGCCGGCATGAAGTATTTTCATTTGTATTTCAATGTTCTTGTGGGTTACTTTTTGATTGACAAGTGAGCGTTGCAAGGGCGGCAAAAAAAAAGGATACAGAAAGAAAGTATCTTGTTCAATATCATGCTTCGTTGCCTCCACTTGTATTTTCTGTTTGATCTTTTTTGTATAATCGATATTGTTTTCCCTCCACGCAGTCATCTAAAGAGAGGATCTCTCCCTCTCTGTCTCTGCAGTAGCGGTATTTCATCGGCACTGCTGTCCACATTGTCCATTGAAACGTGATTCGGTTTCTAATGCAGCTCTCTTTCGGGAACGCAGTCACTAAATATCACGTGGCACACGGACGGTATAGAAAGAATAGAATACGCACGATTAGAATACGGATGGATATATGGTGCTTTTGTTTGTTCTCATCCACAGTATTCAACAGGAATCCGCCTCGTCCTATTGAGGAAACAGATACGTGTTTGCAGCGTTTATCTCAAATAGAGACTCTAGCTCATTGCTAAAGTGAGTCGAGGACATGTATAATTTAATACTCTTCAGTCGACCACCTGGATGATATAAATTAAATAAATGCTGTGCTGTGAGTTTTCGAAAATCCAAAATGTCTAATTTGGGCTCCTAAATATGACATTACGTAATGAATGTGTTTCATCCTTTTTGAGTGCACTAATGATCATTACCCAAGAAGTTATCTAAGAAAATAAATAAATTAAGAAATGTCTGAGCTGAAATATAATTAGCTCTTGATCTGAAAGGATAAACAACAGTTGACCATATTTACCCATAACACAGACATTAAATAACCTTTTTTTTTTAATTTTAAGGGCCCCTTAAATCATGCCCTTAGGCCAGGGGTTCTCAAACGTTTTGAGGCCGGGGAACCCTTTTGTGATAGAAAATTCGCCAGGGACCCCCTCATAATCAGAACACACCATGAGTGAGATAAAATTGCATACAAGGAGTTTTACTATGACTTCAACAGTGCCATGGCTGGACGAACCAAATCTCTGGCCCTGGGAAGGAACATTTTAAAGGTCTGCCTCTTGGCATCGGAGACAAAATGTAGCAGTTTTCAAGCAAATTTCATGTAATTTTACAGATTTTGTCATGGGGCTGAAAGATTTTGTTGTTGTTGTAGCTTTAAAACTAATATCCTACAATACTACACATTTTGCCACGAGACAGAGAGAAAATATTAAATTACAGTCCATTTATGTAAAAAAATATATATACATTTTTGGAGAACACAAGAAGTATTGAGTTGAAAAGATAATTGGTGCCGTACTGTGCATACCAATATCCCTGTAACATGCTGACCAGACTGGACACGTCGCGTGCGCGAGCGTTGCAAAAATAAATGTACACATACATGTTATTCAATCATTGCACCCACACTGCTATCGCCCGTCAGCGAGCATCTGCGTGGCCAAGGCGCTAAAATGGAAATTGGGTTCTATTTGTGATGCTCAATGCAAGTCCCGCCTCTCCCATCTCTTCATTGGTTTTTACCCACGTGGGTTATTGAAAGATGAACTTAGGTCCACACTCCGGTCAGTTCTATAAAGTTGGCTGCCAACCGCCATATGAAGTCAAAGAAGAAAAAGAAGGCTGAAGGAAGGAGGAGAGATGACGAGAAACAAATTTGGTTTACAGTTTTATCTGTGGATTAATTGTCGGAGACCTCAGGTAAAATAACAACCCAATATTTATATACCAGGACAAATTAGCTAGCAACAGAAAGCTAGCTAGCTAAATTGCCATAAATGTTTGATGCTTTTTGACCTTTCCCCAAATTAATTGGTTAAGAGTTTGTTTTGATATTTCAACCTGCGTGTCCTGATCGTTTTTGGTGTGGGTGAACAAAATCAACTTGCGCGCGATAACGGGCGTGCGGTCTGGTCAGCATGTAACACCATTCTCAGACTGGACGCGCGGGTGCGCCATTGTGCACCATCGTGCGCTATCGTGCGCAAATGGATTTTGTCTCCCCACACCAAACGCGATCACGACACGCAGGTTCAAATATCAAAACAAACTCTGAAGCAATTATATTAATTTGGGGACAGGTCGAAAAGCATTAAACATTTATGGCAATTTAGCTAGCTAGCTAATTTGTCCTATTTAGCTAGCTTGCTGTTGCTAGATAATTTGTCCTTGGATATAAATGTTGAGTTGTTATTTTACCTGAAATGCACAAGGTCCTCTACTCCGACAATTAATCCACACTTAAAACGATCAACCAAATCATTTCTAGTCATCTCTCCTCCTTCCAGGCTTTTTCTTCTTTATACTTTATATGGCGATTGACATCTAACTTTCATAGTATTACCACAACAACAGACCGACCTCAGTTCATCTTTCAATCACCCACGTGGGTATAACCAATGAGGAGATGGCACGTGGATATCTGCTTCTATAAACCAATGAGGAGATGGGAGAGGCAGGACTTGCACCGCGTTCAGCGTCACAAATAGAACAGACTTCTATTTTAGCGCTTGGCAACACAGACGCTCATTGGTGCGAGCGAACAGTGTGGGTGAAATGATTGAATAACATGTATGTGTACATTTATTTTGTGACGCGAGCGGTGTGGTCAGTATGTAAGCCTCCCAGGCCCACGCTGCTCAGGGTTAAGAAATTGCAGATAAATAATTTTAGGGTCGTTCTACCAATTCCACCAAGATTTCACCAAATATTAACATTCTGTCATAAAGATCGCATTTTCAACTTCATAAAAAACATGTATCTCAAGAGGTTAAATTAAAAAAAAATATACTATATTAAGTGCCTATTAAGTGCAAAATATAGTAACAGGGTTGACGATATTTTCCTTTAATCAATCATAAATCCAATTATGATAGGGGGAACTGAAGCTTGTTGTGTGCAACATGGAGTGGCACTTGAATGCAAGCTTATTGAAAGCAAATATTAAATTGTTAAAACATTTCTAGCCTGTTTGTCTATGGGTAAAAAGGGTTGACTTGTTATGCTCAGCCCACTTAGTTTTCCACCACAAAACACCAGGAAATGGGCAAAAAGACTAGGACCAGCTCACATGCTTTTACTCTATGAATTGACTATTAGATGTTCAATGTTTCTTTAAAAAATATATATTTAAAAATAAATAGTTTCACACTATTAAAACAAGAGTTCAGTTCACGTAAACAGGATTTGACCCATAAAATGAGGGACTGACATAAATTAATCACTAATTACATGAAATAAATAATAATCTTTTAGAAATGACTTTGTCAAAGCAACTAAATAACTAGGACTTTACAGTGACGGTGAAACTTGGAGAATTATTTGTGATTAAGTGGGTTAACATCTTCCTAGAGGTAACACAGGGTTGACGGAGGGGCATGTCAAAGTTTTGGCATTTTAGCAAGCCGTTATTCACATTAAAAAAAATCTTATTTATTGAATTCTCCATGTGGCCTATTTTAAAGGGCACCTTATTTAATATAACAGGCTTTTAAAATTCAATATTGGTGCTCTAAAATATCAAAGGGCACATTGTGGAACAACCCATTACATTGTATTGCATTACATCCTCTATACATATTTTATGGATCCCTTGGACAAAATTTGTTTAATCTGTTAGTGTTATTCACGGGGGGGAAAAATGAAATTAAATATTTGTTTTATATGAGTGTACAGAACATTAAGAGCACCTTCCTTTACCACCCTATAGAATAGATTATAAACTGGGTGGTTTGAGCCCTGAATGCTGATTGGCTGACAGCCATGGTATATCAGTCCGTATACCACGCGTACGACAAAACACTTATTTTTACTGCTCTAATTCCGTTGGTAAACAGTTTATAATAGCAATAAGGCACCTCGGGGGTTTGTGATGTATGGCCAATATACCACGGCTAAGGGCTGTATCCAGGCACTCCGCGTTGCGTCATGCTAAAGAACAGCCCTTAGCCGTGGTATATTGGCCATATATCACTCCCCCTCAGACATTATTGCTTAAATATTTCATTCATTATACATTATATACATCCAGATATTTACCACCCTATAGAATAGAATATATGATACATTATACATTATATACATCCAGATATTTACCACCCTATAGAATAGAATATATGATACATTATACATTATATACATCCAGATATTTACCATTCAGTCTTCCTCCTCCTATTGATCTCTAGTTGAGCCTCAGGTTCTTCCCTCAGTAGAGCTTTGTCCCAAATGGCACCCTATTAACTTTATAGTGCACTATGTTTGACCAGAGCCCTTTGCACTCCTATGGGCCCTGGTCAGGAGTAGAGCACTATATAGGGAATGGGGTGTCAGGGAATAGGGTGTCAGGGAACAGGGTGTCAGGGCGTAGGGTGTCAGGGAATAGGGTGTCAGGGAACAGGGTGTCAGGGCGTAGGGTGTCAGGGTATAGGGTGTAATTTGGGATGCACACAGTCCAGTTATACAGAAAATGTTGTGATTAGTTAGTACTAATATGAATCTTCTTACAGCAATAACACAAACATATCCTTGTTCGCCACATTTTGTTTTTGTTTTTTGGGGGGGGGGGGGGGGGGGGGACAGGAGTTCTGATGAAAAAGGACATCTCCTCGGTTACATGTTAGAGGTGGATCACAAAGCACTTCCTCCACTTTTCATTGAAGCACGCTTGACATCATGACATTGTAAATCCTCTCATATAACACACGATTCCCTTTCTGCAATCAACCTTAACCTTGAGTTATGGCACAGCTACCTCTGGCAATCACATTAAAAGCCACATTTCTTTACATTCGCACAAAGGGACCACATTTGGCAATCTCCCTAATTTAACCAGACTGATAAATTGTAGGGCTGCAGCCTGTACAGCCATAGAGGAGAGGTCTCTGTGTCCTTGCGTCAGCAGCCATTGTCCATGGGGACATATTA
Source organism: Salvelinus namaycush (assembly GCF_016432855.1). Lineage (NCBI taxonomy): Eukaryota > Metazoa > Chordata > Actinopteri > Salmoniformes > Salmonidae > Salvelinus > Salvelinus namaycush. The sequence goes on along the minus strand of NC_052323.1, from coordinate 30,060,003 downwards.
TCATAGGCATTAGCTCTGCGTTTTGGTAAGACATCAACGATTACAATGTCAAATGCAGTTTAACCTGGGAGTCCATTACTTTCTATTGAAGAAGTATAGTCTTTACAACAGGTAAAACATGTCAAAGTGCTTCAAATACATATTGAGCTCCTACTGCATTGAAATATATGACCATTTATTAAAATGTATTACTGTGAATGAACCATCAATATCATCAATGACCCCAAGGTCAAGGTTAACTGTTTTCAGCAATGGACCCCGAATATTTCCCATTGTCCGTTTCTCAGCTCGGTTGAACATTGTACTGTAAGTGTCAGAAGATTATCACAGTGGTAGAAGGCGAGTAAACAGGCAACGTATACTCTGTAGTGCTTTGGGAAAAGGTCCTTTCATTTCATTAATCAAAACCTTCATACGGCTCCAATATTAAAATCAATGACTTAATTTATTCAGCCAGAGAGAAAAATGAACTTGTCACTGGACATAATTGTATGCTCATGGAAGAAGAGAGAGAGAGAACCTGCGTGTTTTCAGTTATTGAGAGGTCTACCAGGAAGGAGAGAGAGAGAGTCTCTGTGTGTGTTGAGTTATAGAGATCTATCAGGAAATAATGATCAATGATCAAAATACATGGGCTCATGGGGTATGCATATGAAGTTAACACAGTGTGTGTGTGTGTGTGTGTGCGTGCGCGTGCGTGCGTGTGTGTGTGTGTGTTTGGTCACTATAGACAAGATATATTCCAGAGTTTGAAGAGACATACAGACAAACAAACCAGAGTTAGGTTACCACACCATATGGCTGAGATTTATAAATACACTGAGAGTCTTCAGCTCCTCTCCACCCAACTACAGAGTGAGACCTGGCTCGTTATTCCCCTGTGCTGAACTAATACCTCTCAGCCCTAAGCCAGGAGATGCCCTCTGCTGTGAACTACAGCACAGAGACTGTATCATGAATAATACATGAGATACAACTGCTTGTTTTATTGGTCAGATAAGGATACTACTACATTTCCCTTAGGTGAAACATTTAAAATGCATTCTGGGGATTATAGTGGAAGTTGAAAGTTTAGAGGTATCACAACAACACATCTTGATGTTTGATTGGTGTTTTGTAATTGTGCATGGGGAGGGAGGGGGGGGGGGGTCGCTTTTGCTCTTTCACCAATATCTAGGAAATGTCAAAGTTATCCTTCATGTTGTCATATCCTGCTGCATGTTTTTTTTTCTTCTGTTTACCGGATTAGGGTTGTGCCCTGTTGGAAACGCTATGATAAAAAAATACCTCCTATATTCATCACCTTGTGTAGCCAGGCTATATTATGATCTATAGCACATTGAGAGAAAAATATATTTATGATGAGGTATATGTGGTCTAGGAGTCAGAGGGTCATTCATGTAATTTTATCAAATTCAAGACAAAGCACTCATGGGGTTTTGAATGTTATAGACTTCCTTGCAGGGCTCACTGGTAGCTCACATGTACAGTCGTGGCCAAAAGTTTTGAGAATGACATAAATATACATTTTCACAAAGTCTGCTGTCTCAGTTTGTATGATGGCAATTTGCATACACTCCAGAATGTTATGAAGAGTGATCAGATGAATTGCAATTAATTGCAAAGTCCCTCTTTGCCATGCAAATGAACTGAATCCCCCCAAAACATTTCCACTGCATTTCAGCCCTGCCAAAAAAGGACCAGCTGGCATCATGTCAGTGATTCTCTCGTTAACACAGGTGTGAGTGTTGACGAGGACAAGGCTGGAGATCACTCTGTTATGCTGATTGAGTTTGAATAACAGACTGAAAGCTTCAAAAGGAGGGTGGTGCTTGGAAGCATTGTTCTTCCTTTGTCAACCATGGTTACCTGCAAGGGAAAACGTGCCGTCATCATTGCTTTGCACAAAAATGGCTTCACAGGCAAGGATATTGCTGCCAGTAAGATTGCACCTAAATCAACCATTTATCGGATCATCAAGAACTTCAAGGAGAGAGGTTCAATTGTTGTGAAGAAGGCTTCAGGGCGCCCAAGAAAGTCCAGCAAGCGCCAGGACCGTCTCCTAAAATTGATTCAGCTGCGGGATCGGGGCACCACCAGTACAGAGCTTGCTCAGGAATGGCAGCAGGCAGGTGTGAGTGCATCTGCACGCACAGTTTTGCGAAGACTTTTGGAGGATGGCCTGGTGTCAAGAAGAGCTGCAAAGAAGCCACTTCTCTCCAGGAAAAACATCAGGGACAGACTGATATTCTGCAAAAGGTACAGGGATTGGACTGCTGAGGACTGGGGTAAAGTCATTTTCTCTGATGAATCCCCTTTCCGATTGTTTGGGGCATCCGGAAAAAAGCTTGTCCGGGGGAAGTCTAGGTGAGCGCTACCATCAGTCCTGTGTCATGCCAACAGTACAGCATCCTGAGACCATTCATGTGTGGGGTTGCTTCTCAGCCAAGGGAGTGGGCTCACTCACAATTTTGCCTAAGAACACAGCCATGAATAAAGAATGGTACCAACACATCCTCCGAGAACAACTTCTCCCAACCATCCAGGAACAGTTTGGTGACGAACAATGCCTTTTCCAGCATGATGGAGCACCTTGCCATAAGGCAAAAGTGATAACTAAGTGGCTCGGGGAACAAAACATCGATATTTTGGCTCCATGGCCAGGAAACTCCCCAGACCTTAATCCCATTGAGAACTTGTGATCAATCCTCAAGAGGCGGGTGGACAAACAAAACACCACAAATTCTGACAAACTCCAAGCATTGATTATGCAAGAATGGGCTGCCATCAGTCAGGATGTGGCCCAGAAGTTAATTGACAGTAAGCCTGGGCGGATTGCAGAGGTCTTGAAAAAGAAGGGTCAACACTACAATATTGACTCGTTGCATCAACTTGTCAATAAAAGCCTTTGACACTTATGAAATGCTTGTAATTATACTTCAGTATTCCATAGTAACATTTGACAAAAATATCTTAAGACACTGAAGCAGCAAACTTTGTGTAAATTCTCAAAACTTTTGGACATGACTGTACAATTTAGCAAAAACACTTCTAACATACTGTAGCATTATCTGTTTCTGTTCATGGGATGGGATCAGTGGAGGGGATTCTCAGTGACTGATTACAGGTCACAGTGGAGGGGATTCTCAGTGACTGATTACAGGTCACAGTGGAGGGGATTCTCAGTGACTGATTACAGGTCACAGTGGAGGGGATTCTCAGTGACTGATTACAGGTCACAGTGGAGGGGATTCTCAGTGACTGATTACAGGTCACAGTGGAGGGGATTCTCAGTGACTGATTACAGGTCACAGTGGAGGGGATTCTCAGTGACTGATTACAGGTCACAGTGGAGGGGATTCTCAGTGACTGATTACAAGTCACATTGGGTAGGATTCATAGTCATTGATTATAGGTCACAGTGAACGTAAATGATCAGTCATTGATTATAGGTCACAGTGGATAGGATTCATAGTCATTGATTATAGGTCACAGTGAACGTAAATGATCAGTCATTGATTATAGGTCACAGTGAAGGCTCCATCTCATCCTGTGAGCTACAGTATGGATTTGACTCTGATTGCTGATATCAGAGGAAGCTTGACCTGTGAATTAACATTATGGATCAGAATATGTAGCCCTGCTGAACCCTGTTGACATAAGGAATAGCAAGCTATGTAGCCCTGCTGAACCCTGTTGTCATAAGGAATAGCAAGCTATGTAGCCCTGCTGAACCCTGTTGACATAAGGAATAACAAGCTTTGTAGCCCTGCTGAACCCTGTTGACATAAGGAATAACAAGGTATGTAGCCCTGCTGACATAAGGAATAACAAGTTATGCAGCCCTGCTGAGCCCTGTTGACATAAGTCATAACAAGGTATGTAGCCCTGCTGAACCCTTTTGACATAAGGAATAACAAGGTATGTAGCCCTACTGACATAAGGAATAACAAGGTATGTAGCCCTACTGACATAAGGAATAACAAGGTATGTAGCCCTACTGACACAAGGAATAACAAGGCATGTAGCCCTACTGCTTTAAGGAATAACAAGGTATGTAGCCCTACTGCTTTAAGGAATAACAAGGTATGTAGCCCTACTGCCATAAGGAATAACAAGGTATGTAGCCCTACTCACATAAGGAATAACAAGGTATGTAGCCCTGCTGACATAAGAAATAGCAAGGTTTGTAGCCCTACTGACATAAGGAATAACAAGGTACAATTGAAGTTGGAAGTTTACATACAATTAGGTTGGAGTCCTTAAAACTCATTTTTCAACCACTCCACAAATTTCTTGTTAACAAACTATAGTTTTGGCAAGTCGGTTAGGACATCTACTTTGTGCATGACACAAGTAATTTTTCCAACAATTGTTTACAGGCAGATTATTTCACTTATAATTCACTGTGTCACAATTCCAGTGGGTCAGAAGTTTACATACACTAAGTTGACTGGGCCTTTAAACAGCTTGGAAAATTCCAGAAAATTATGTCATGGCTTTAGAAGCTTCTGATAGGCTAATTGACATCATTTGAGTCAATTGGAGGTGTACCTGTGGATGTATTTCAAGGCCTACCTTCAAACTCAGTGCCTCTTTGCTTGACATCATGGGAAAATCAAAAGAAATCAGCCAAGACCTCAGAAAAAAATGGTGGACCTCCACAAGTCTGGTTCATCCTTGGGAGCAATTTCCAAATGCATGAAGGTGCCACGTTCATCTGTACAAACAATAGTACACAAGTATAAACACCATGGGACCATGCAGCCGTCATACCGCTCAGGAAGGAGATGTGTTCTGTTTCCTAGAGATGAACGTACTTTGGTGCAAAAAGTGCAAATCAATCCCAGAACAACAGCAAAGGACCTTGTGAAGATGCTGGAGGAAACAGGTACAAAAGTATCTATATCCACAGTAACACGAGTCCTATATCGACATAACCTGAAAGGCCGCTCAGCAAGGAAGAAGCCACTGCTCCAAAACCGCCATAAAAAAGACAGACTACGGTTTGCAATGCACATGGGGACAAAGATCGTATTTTTTGGAGAAATGTCCTCTGGTCTGATAAACAGAAATCATTATGTTTGGAGGAAAAAGGGGGAGGCTTGCAGCCGAAGAACACCATCCCAACCGTGAAGCACGGGGGTGGCAGCATCATGTTGTGGGGGTGCTTTGCTGCAGGAGGGACTGGTGCACTTCACAAAATAGATGGTATCACAAGGAAGGAAAATTATGTGGATATATTGAAGCAACATCTCAAGACATCATACTTCCAAAGTTGTAGCAAAATGGCTTAAGTATAACAAAGTCAAGGTATTGGAGTGGCCATCACAAAGCCCTGACCTCAATCCTATAGAAAATTTGTGGGCAGAACTGAAAAAGCGTGTGCGAGCAAGGAGGCCTACAAACCTGACGCAGTTACACCAGCTCTGTCAGGAGGAATGAGCCAAAATTGACCCAACTTATTGTGGAAGGCTACCCGAAACGTTTGACCCAAGTTAAACAATTTAAAGGCAATGCTACAAAATACTAATTGAGTGTATGTAAACTTCTGACCCACGGGGAATGTGATGAAAGAAATAAAAGCTGAAATAAATCATTCTCTCTACTATTATTCTGACATTTCACATTCTTAAAATAAAGTGGTGATCCCAACTGACCTAAGACAGGGAATTTTTACTAGTATTAAATGTTGGAAATTGTGAAAAACTGAGTTTAAATGTATTTGGCTAAGGTGTATGTTAACTTCCGACTTCAACTGTATTTAGCCCTGCTGACATAAGGAATAACAAGGTATGTAGCCCTACTGACATAAGGAATAACAAGGTATGTAGCCCTGCTGACATAAGGAATAACAAGGTATGTAGCCCTACTGACATAAGGAATAACAAGGTATGTAGCCCTACTGACATAAGGAATAACAAGGTATGTAGCCCTACTGACATAAGGAATAACAAGGTATTTGTAGTGTCATGGCTTCTGTCTATTATTCTGAGAAACAACAACCTGTCCATTAAACTCCATTGGATTTCACCCTTGAATGGAAATGAGGTGTGGCTACGAGTATTACTGGTTAAATACTTTATTACATAATAGTAGTACTGAGTTGCCTGAACAGTATTACTGAGCTAACACACAGTGGAGGCCAATGAATAGTTTGAGAAATTTTACTTTGGGGTTTTGTTGAAGCACAATCCAAACCTTATCTTCAGTTCGTTACGGTACATATTGCTCTGTTTGTCAGTGTTTTAACAGACGTCCACTGACCAACTAGTTGAACCCCTGCACAGTAATAAACTGAATTTGCCTCACCTTGCACTTTAGAGAGGACTGAACTCATTGACATGGCTACCAACGTCAGTTTGAATCACTATGCAATAATGAACTTAATAAACGTACCTTCCCCTGTGTAGGAATCCTGCAGCCAATAAGGATGCCCATAGTAGTAATGGTGAACAGGAATCCTGTCAGAGGTTTTCAATCTACAGGTCACACTTTAAGGAAGGTTTTTGTATGGGTTTAAACTGAGCACTTCACTTGCTACTCCGTTGGAAAATGTCAACATTAGTCAATGAACAATGGCCACGGTGTGAATAATGTCTATCCAGACGTTATCAGGTTCCCTATAGCAGTACCAGTGAATAGGAATCCTGTCATTAACTCTCTGTCAGGGTGATAATTGGTGAGGTCAGCTGCAGTTGACATGTGCTTGTCCTGCTAAATGCTATCAAACAGATCTGAACAGCCCAGAGGGAGGAGAGGAGAGGAGCGGAGAGGAGAGGAGAGGAGAGGAGAGGAGAGGAGAGGAGAGGAGAGGAGAGGAGAGGAGAGGAGAGGAGAGGAGAGGAGAGGAGAGGAGAGGGGCTCCTGGCTAGCTGGCCGGGAACGCTTGCTGAATCAGTAACTGTCTCGTCCACAGTTTCCAATCTACCTCTAGACTGTAAGGAGTAGATACAGTTTAGCTGTAGCTAGATACTTGTGTCTCAGACATGTACTGTAGTTGATACATACTGCTACATAACAGTTTGTGTAAAACATTCTCATTTGAGTTGGAGGAATTTGACATATATAGTATAGTATTTGGTTACACTCTGGATGTGTGTTATGTCACATACGTATAGAAATAGGAAACGCGAGGCTCGGCCTTATGGGATATTGGGCATGTTAGAGACGTTATGATGGCAGCTTTGAATGGTTATTTTCCTCTTTCCTCCTCTGTCTATATTGTTCTAAGGCCGCCTCAGCCCATCTGGATTCCCCTGCGGCAGAACTAACAGATGTAGCAAGCAGGAAGTCTATCTCAACCAGAGAAAAGCTGCGTTGTGCATGTTTCTACTCTGAAAATCATGCCGCTACTTGATGAGTCATCAAGCAAACAGTGCTTTTGTAGGGAATTTTTATTTGCATGCTATATGTAAATATTTGTCCCTGATAAATACTAATTTCCCCTTGCAAAACAATGTAAAGAGATTAATTTAACACGGTTTTGCAATTCCTTTGTGAATTATGTTATCTTGGTTCTAGGCCATGTAGCAAGGCAATATATGTTAATCTAGTTAATGATTTTCCCACAATCCTTTGCGTTATAGGGAAATTAATAAGCCATATATAAATAATAATTTGACTATAAAATAGCTATAATATTGATGCATAAATAGTGGAATCTATATGTTGCCTATAGGTCTGTATTGTTGTGGGGGATCCACCTTAGAAGGTCACCAAAATGTCTCCACATATACTGTATGTGTACTTGTATCTGTATGGTACTCATTTGTCAGTTTGTATTTGCGTGCCCTGAGTTATTTAAACTAAATTGGTGTGAGTTATTTAAACAAAATAATATTAAAGACATGCTCCGGTACTTTGGAGAAAGAAGAAAGTATTTTTTAACCTCACGCTTTGGGCTGGATGTGTCAATGTGTTGTTCATACACACACAATCTTTGAGCAGAACTACTGTTTTACCTCAGATAATCTTTGAGCAGAACTACTGTTTTACCTCAGATAATCTTTGAGCAGAACTACTGTTTTACCTCAGTTAATCTTTGAGCAGATCTACTGTTTTACCTCAGTTAATCTTTGAGCAGAACTACTGTTTTACCTCAGATAATCTTTGAGCAGAACTACTGTTTTACCTCAGATAATCTTTGAGCAGATCTACTGTTTTACCTCAGTTAATCTTTGAGCAGAACTACTGTTTTACCTCAGATAATCTTTGAGCAGAACTACTGTTTTACCTCAGATAATCTTTGAGCAGAACTACTGTTTTACCTCAGATAATCTTTGAGCAGATCTACTGTTTTACCTCAGTTAATCTTTGAGCAGAACTACTGTTTTACCTCAGATAATCTTTGAGCAGAACTACTGTTTTACCTCAGATAATCTTTGAGCAGATCTACTGTTTTACCTCAGTTAATCTTTGAGCAGAACTACTGTTTTACCTCAGTTAATCTTTGAGCAGAACTACTGTTTTACCTCAGTTAATCTTTGAGCAGAACTACTGTTTTACCTCAGTTAATCTTTGAGCAGATCTAATGTTTTACCTCAGATAATCATTGAGCATAACTACTGTTTTATCTCAGTTAATCTTTGAGCAGAACTACTGTTTTACCTCAGTTAATCTTTGAGCAGAACTACTGTTTTACCTCAGATAATCTTTGAGCAGAACTACTGTTTTACCTCAGATAATCTTTGAGCAGAACTACTGTTTTACCTCAGTTAATCTTTGAGCAGATCTACTGTTTTACCTCAGTTAATCTTTGAGCAGAACTACTGTTTTACCTCAGATAATCTTTGAGCAGAACTACTGTTTTACCTCAGATAATCTTTGAGCAGATCTACTGTTTTACCTCAGTTAATCTTTGAGCAGAACTACTGTTTTACCTCAGATAATCTTTGAGCAGAACTACTGTTTTACCTCAGATAATCTTTGAGCAGAACTACTGTTTTACCTCAGATAATCTTTGAGCAGATCTACTGTTTTACCTCAGTTAATCTTTGAGCAGAACTACTGTTTTACCTCAGATAATCTTTGAGCAGAACTACTGTTTTACCTCAGATAATCTTTGAGCAGAACTACTGTTTTACCTCAGATAATCTTTGAGCAGATCTACTGTTTTACCTCAGTTAATCTTTGAGCAGAACTACTGTTTTACCTCAGATAATCTTTGAGCAGAACTACTGTTTTACCTCAGATAATCTTTGAGCAGAACTACTGTTTTACCTCAGTTAATCTTTGAGCAGATCTACTGTTTTACCTCAGTTAATCTTTGAGCAGAACTACTGTTTTACCTCAGATAATCTTTGAGCAGAACTACTGTTTTACCTCAGATAATCTTTGAGCAGATCTACTGTTTTACCTCAGTTAATCTTTGAGCAGAACTACTGTTTTACCTCAGATAATCTTTGAGCAGAACTACTGTTTTACCTCAGATAATCTTTGAGCAGAACTACTGTTTTACCTCAGATAATCTTTGAGCAGAACTACTGTTTTACCTCAGATAATCTTTGAGCAGATCTACTGTTTTACCTCAGTTAATCTTTGAGCAGAACTACTGTTTTACCTCAGTTAATCTTTGAGCAGAACTACTGTTTTACCTCAGTTAATCTTTGAGCAGAACTACTGTTTTACCTCAGTTAATCTTTGAGCAGATCTAATGTTTTACCTCAGATAATCATTGAGCATAACTACTGTTTTATCTCAGTTAATCTTTGAGCAGAACTACTGTTTTACCTCAGTTAATCTTTGAGCAGAACTACTGTTTTACCTCAGATAATCTTTGAGCAGAACTACTGTTTTACCTCAAATAATCTTTGAGCAGAACTACTGTTTTACCTCAGATAATCTTTGAGCAGAACTACTGTTTTACCTCAGATAATCTTTGAGCAGAACTACTGTTTTACCTCAGATAATCTTTGAGCAGAACTATTGTTTTACCTCAGATAATCTTTGAGCAGAACTACTGTTTTACCTCAGTTAGCCAGGAAATCCTAGGTTGAAAGTGACTGTTTTCTTGAAGCTGTGCTGCTCCATTTCCCCTTACGTGGGTCAGCCTCCTAGCAATTCGAGTTTAGCCAATGAGCTTCAGCTCCATGTATTTGAGTGACAGCTAGCAAGAAGCCTGCCCCAGTGTTATCCAATGAGGTTGCAGGGCGGGCACAACGGCTCAGTGGACACAGCAGAGAGAGAGAGAGGGAAAGGGAAAACCTGGTCAGTTGCACAACTGAATGCATTCAACCGAAATGTGTCTTCCGCATTTAACCCAACCCCTCTGAATCAGAGAGGTGCGGGGGGCTGCCTTAATCGACGTCCATGTCATCAGTGCAGAGGGGAGAATTTGTTGCTGTTCGGGGTTAAATGCTTTGCTCAAGGGCAGAACGGCAGATTTTTCCACCTTGCAGGCTCTGCAATTCAAACCAGCGACCTTTCGTATTAGGAGACCACTTTTGGCTCGTGAGTGTTACTTTCAGAACTACTGGCTAAAAAGTACACAAAAGCACCAGAGAATCTCAGCAGGTATATCTGACTGGTCACCATAGCAGCACCCACTCGTAGCACGCGCTCCAGCAGGTATATCTCACTGGTCACCCCCAAAGCCAATTCCTCCTTTGGTCGTCTTTCCTTCCAGTTCTCTGCTGCCAATGACTGGAACGAACTGCAAAAATCTCTGAAGCTGGAGACTCATATCTCCCTCACTAGCTTTAAGCACCAGCTGTCAGAGCAGCTCACAGATCACTACACCTGTACATAGCCCATCTGTAAACAGCCCATCTATCTACCTACCTCATCCCCATACTGTATTTATTTATTTATCTTGCTTTTTTGCACCCCAGTATCTCTACTTGCACATTCATCTTCTGCACATCTACCATTCCAGTGTTTAATTGCTATATTGTAATTACTTCGCCACCATGGCCTATTTATTGCCTTAACTCCCTTATCTCACCTCATTTGCACTCACTTTTTTTTATAGACTTTTTGTTGTCTTTTGTTCTACTGTATTATTGACTGTATGTTTTGTTTATTCCATGTGTAACTCTGTGTTGTTGTTTGTGTCGCACTGCTTTGCTCTATCTTGGACAGGTCGCAGTTGCAAATGAGAACTTGTTCTCAACTAGCCTACCTGGTTAAATAAAGGCGAAATTAAAATAAGTAACTGGTTCCACAGTCTTTTTTTTGTTTACTAACCTTTTCAGTCAAATTTTTACTTGAACTTAACATTTTTAGTTGGCCCAAAGCTCCAACATGTTGTGTTTACTCAAATTGTTCCATATGTTCATCCAACTACAAATTATTATTTTACATCTTAGCTAAAAAAAAGGCTGTGGAACTAGTTACACACACACACAGTGCTTTAACATATAATGTTTTCAGCTTACATATTTGACACACGTGATTGCATTGTGCATGTTCATTTATATAGTAAAAAATGTCCTCACCTGGGATTTGAACTAATAACCTCTTGGTTCTCAGCATTCCAATCTTCCTTCTATGTCACCATGTCTGTGTCAAGAACTGATTTCACCTGTATTGCTACACTTTTGCATTTCATAGTAAATCTCAGCTCTGTTAAAAGTACACTCATAAAAACTCTTTTATTTCTCACAGTGATTCAGGAGTACTATTAAAACAAAGTAACATGCCTCACCAACAACAACTTTATAGAAAAACCTCATATTGCTTAAAGAAGTCAATGAAATTAATGAAGAGAGAATAGTCTGATGAACTGATAAATGACACAGACATACATGGTGGCAGGAAGACTGGAAGGCCCTCATCGAAGAGTGAGTTTAAATTCCAGATGAGGACATGTTGAATAATAACTAAATTGTTTTAGTTCAGGTTAACACTTGGACTGAAAAAGTTGAGTCAACTAAAACAAGGCTGTGCAACCACTTACTGAATAACAACTAGTTGAAACAACTAGACTTCTGGGTGCTTTTGTTTTTTACACTCTGTCTCTAAATAACTGTACTTGCAATATGTCATTATTAGTGGGAGGTTGAGAAGCAATGATGTGTTTTTGTATTTTGTATTTACATTGATGTTGTATACAGATGTGGTACACGGCTCTTAATCAGCCTGTTGCAGGATAACTTTCCTGCAATGCAGGACACTTTAAACGTGTAGTGTACATGTATTTGAAGATGATTCAAATCAAAATAATTCACCCATTTTTATGTGATGTTTAGGGCTATTTGTCACCAGTAGCTGTGCGTGGGTAAAATCAAAGGGGGAAGCCAGAAAATAAAACTATATTACAACCTATATCTTGTGATAATTGAGTTGTTTGCTCTATAACCTGTTAGTTCATCTGCCTTGACACTGTGATATATAGGCCGAGCCAATAAGAAGACACAGTGGCAGAATAAATTCAACCACACCTTCTTTTTTTTTCATCACAAAACCGGGGAGCCACCTCTGTCCAGTGAAGTCCATAGAACATATTGCAGGTAACCTAACACTTACATGACCTAAAGTGTAGTCAAGGAAGTTAATGTTTCCAACATTTTCAGAATTCTAAACAATTATTGGTTTAGAACCACAGAGAGCTGCCGCAAGTCGCAAAAAATCCTGGAGCTGCCAGCACCATTTCAACTTCAACATCATCAGATCACCTCTGCTTAGTCTAATACAGTGACAACTAAAAGATAGCAAAAAAGATTTAGTCCAATGAATGTAAGCTCAGTATAATGTGTCTGTCCATGGTTCTGATTTCTGTGTGTGTGTGTGTGTGTGTGTGTGTGTGTGTGTGTGTGTGTGTGTGTGTGTGTGTGTGTGTGTGTGTGTGTGTGTGTGTGTGTGTGTGTGTGTGTGTGTGTGCGTGTTTGTGCAAGTAGAAAAAACATGTTGACTCACCCTACTTGTAGAGAAACGCCAATGCCATCATCCTCTCTTTCATGTTGATGAAACGGTCTATCACTCTGTCGTACAGGACACACTTTTAGTTTTCGTTATCCTAGGCTACCTGGCTAAAATGCTTGCTCTCTAGATTAACTTCCTTTCATGGGCAATGTTAGCTAGTTAACATTAGCCTTCTACATCTAGCTACATATTGAACTTCCATTCTCTCAGGCCAGGGGCACAATGTGTGAATTAATGGTGGGATCAGAATTGACATTACAAGTGTCATCTTTGGCCAGTACAGAGAATGAAGTAAAACCACAAGTCCAAATCCCTATCTCCATCCATGGCTAATTTAGGAAAGGGACTATTTTAGCTAGTTAGCTAGCCACTGGAGGACAACAACACAACGAGATGCAACAATTCAAGTTGTTTCTGTCAATGACGTCTGCTCTCGATGTGATTTGATAGGAGTGAAGCCAAATCTAAACTGGCTTCCCTTTTTGGTGCGCCAGGACCATTCACAGTTGAGCTCACTCAGTTTAGCTCAATGCTGATTGGCTATTATTATATATTTTTTTAATCAAGGGAGGCCAAATGCTCGCTGGCTTCCCTTGCATTCAATGCTACGGGTGGCAACAATGTCATGCTCTTTTGGATCAGACAGCATCAGTTAGATGGCCTACACATACAGAGACAGAGGGGCGCTGTTTTGCTCGCTTGGCCGCTTTCTCCGGTGAGATACACTCAGCCTCTTGCCAATTGAAGGAACATTATGAAACACAGAGAGACGGAAAATACATTTGTATTTTATTTTGTACCATTTTTGGGGAAGCCTGGCTTCCCTTGGCATCCATGAATACACACCACTGCTTGTCACCCACACAAGTGTTAGCTAGCTACATGTCAATGTCCGGTTGGCTACTTCATTCATCCAGTGTCTGTTCTGTTTGATCAGTTAGTTTTAAGCTAACAGCAACATAATTTACAACACAGAGAGAGAGAGATGAATCGCTATCTCACTGTCAAGATGGCCGCCAGTCTCTCTTCTCTCCTGCCCAGTCCCATCAGAACCGGGGGGTGATGTCATAGTAGCAGGTTGGGAGGGAGTGGAAGGCTGTCTGCTAATTACAGTGAGTGCTTTGTTCTGCATTTCTTTAGTGATCTGTGTGCCTCGCACTGCCTCACTCTTCTTGACATTCACATCAATAGCAGTTTGAGGATGATGCATTCTCTGCAGCACCAACATCACATCTCAAACCACCATGCACCTCCCCCCTCCCTCCCTCCCTCGTCCTGACTGATTAGAAATTCTACTACTATTTGTTATGAAAGCGAGGGCTACGTATGGTGAAAGGTCAGAGAAGCAGAAATCTGTGCTGATACAAAACTGTAAGAGGTACCAGTAGGCTAAGATACAGTAGTAGCAACATCTACCATAGCAACATCTACCGTAGCAACATCTACCGTAGCAACATCTACCGTAAGATTCTGTCTACATATTATTTTTGCTGAATCCTAATTTAAATCCATTTTAATAAGACATAATTTCACCACATCTTCCGGTTGTCAAGACATTTTAGTTTACAACCATTGGCACACGTAGACCGCTACTGTATACTGATCTTCCTAAAGGTTACATAGAGGACTCCATAGTTTAATCACATAACATGCATGGTCTTAAAGGAATTGAGACATTTACAGGTGTTTAATCAACATACATATCAATGTTTCAAATAGAACAAATAAAGGAGAAATAAGATAACAGTAATTGCATGTACGTATTGTTTAGTGTAGGCTCTCTATTCTACTTCCTCTACAAGTATTGGCTAAACAGTTTTAAGGGCGAAGAGAGTTATACAGAGGATTGGATTTCCTGGCTTCTTTCCTTTTGGGATTGACTTCACTTGTGAGCCTCCCCTCACTTTGTTTTAGATCGTGATGCTGAGTGATAAATTACACCCTGAGATTAAAGCAATTTACCGTACGGAATGAAACAGCTTCACCGCTGTGGACCCTCGTCTTATCAATATCAGGGACTTTGCTGTGAATTTTACTTTGATCATGGCAGCAATCTATGTTCCCATAAGTTCCCAAGCCAAGACTAGACTGGTGGAAAATTGTACAAGCAACTGTCTCTGTGTGAAAGATGGCAAATGTCAAATAGATATTTCCTCCAGAGAGAGACAGCGTAAATAAGGGCCGGATCTGCCGCTCTTACATTACATTCACTGCTGTAGTAGAAGGAATCCAAGACAGGAGGGAGAAAATTAACATGAAATGCTCCAGTAAATATAAATGGAGAAATATGCAAACATTTTAATCAAATTAGTCACGTCTGTTTCAACAAATATGTTTAAGTGCATCTTTAAAGGGGAATATTATACTTCCAAAACAACTGGGGCTAGGGTATATCCCAAATGATACCCTATTTCTTATTTAGTCCACTACTTTCGACCAGTGTTCTGTAGGGCCCTGGTCTAAGGTAGTGCACTACAAAAGGGAATAGGGTGCCATTTGAGATGCAGTCCTAGTCTGTATCCATTGGGTAGCAACAATACGTAACAATAGTCTCTCAACTGCCTAGTTAATATATTTATAAGATGCTTAACATGGAATGACTGGTCAAGCATAACATTGTGATTTAGAGTAACCTCCGTCAAATGGCAAATTTTGGTTATTCCAATTCTACGATCCTTCTGGTCACGAGAGGACTGAGCACTTTATGTTGTGCGGTTGTTATTTCTTAACATTTGCGACAGTAGTGACCAATAATAGTAGGTTTTGCACAGATATATTCTTCAATAACAGAGCGCTATAAATGGTTGCTTTTAACGGAGAAAATGGTTGTGGATACTGTTGTGGTGTGCCACTGTGGTAGTGTTCTGTAGTACATGTTGTTATTGCTTATCAGAGGACACACAGAAAGGAAAGATAGACTGAGCCCTGAGGTAGTGATACTGTATTAGGCCAAAGTGTTGACTCCCCTGGAATGACACTGTTGTGGTGTCCCAAATGGCACCCTATTCCCTTTAGGGTGCACTACTTCTGACCAGGGACCATAGGGAATAGGGTGTCATTTGGGACACAACAACAGTGTCATTACCCATAGGGCTCTGGTTCAAAAGTAGTGGACTAAATAAGGAATACCATTTGGGACACGGGCTGTATCAAGAAACCTTCCAGGGACCTTTTTTTATTCCATTTCTTTAATATCTTGGCCAAAATAGGCCTTGCAGATACAAGTGTCTTTTTCCCTTCCCTTGCTTGCTGTCAGGGAAACGCCTCGAGAAGAAAGCAAGCTTCTCCATAGATGAAATATAGCTACTGTAGCCTACTGTACTCACTTGATATAGCATAGACACTTGATTTTCGACAATATTGAATGGATTTACATTTACATTTATCATTTACATTTCTATATCAGACAATCAAGGTTTTTTAAAGATGACAATACATTCAGACTATACTTTCCCGTTATTTTACAAATGTTCCATCCCGAGAATGAATCACTTTTCCCCCGGGTAACCTGGTATTTCCCACCAAAACTGGAAGTGTCATTCAAAAGCATTATAAAGCATATAAATAGGCTCATGTCTGGATTTGATGAGCGCTTTTATCGGAAATTCAAGCCTGATGCAACCTAAGCCTGACTAAAGACATTTTATGAGCCCTACATTAAAGACATTTTATGAGCCCTACTGTACATTGAAGACATTTAATGAGCCCCCAAAAAAGCCCAAATGATTATGCCTTTATCCAATACATACGGTGCCTTCGGAAAGTTTTCATACCCCTTGACTTTTTACAAATGTTCTTACTTTACAGCCTTATTCTAAAATTAATTAAATTGTCCCCCCCCCCCTCATCAATCAACACACAATACCCCATAATGATAAAGCAAAAACAGGTTTTTAGTCATTTTTTGCTAATTTATTAAAAATAAAAAACAGAAATATCACATTTACATAAGTATTCAGACCTTTTACTCAGTACTTAGTTTGAAGCACCTTTGGCAACGATTACAGCATCGAGTGTTCTTGGGTATGACGCTACAAGCCTGGCACACCTGTATTTATAGAGAGATAATTGATGAAGTGGCTTCGGGACAAGACTCTGAATGTTCTTGAGTGGCCCAGCCAGATCCAGCACTTGAACCCAATCAAACATCTCTGGAGAGACCTGATAATAGCTGTGTAGCGTCGCTCCCCATCCAACCTGACAGAGCTTCAGAGGATCTGCAGAGAAGAATGGGAGAAACACCCCAAACATTTCTAAAAACCTGCTTTAAAAATGTTTTATTGTGTTTTTGCTTATCCATTATTTTAATTTATTTTAATTTATTTTATGTAACCTTTATTTAACCTTTATTTAACCAGACAAGTCAGTTAGGAACTAATTCTGATTTACAATGACGGCCTACTAAGTGGTAAAAAGCCTCCTGCGGGGACGGGGGCTGGGATTAAAAATAAAAATATAGGACAAAACACACAGCACGACAAGAGAGACACCACAACACTGCATTAAGAGAAACCTAAGACAACAACATAGCATGGCAGCAACACATAACACAGCATGGTAGCAACACAACATGCTAGCAGCACAAAACATGGTACAAACATTATTGGGCACAGACAAAAGCACAAAAGCAAGAAGGTAGAGACAACGGTATGTTACAGGGTATTGTGTGTAGATTGATGAGAAGAAAAAACAATTTAATCCATTTTAGAATATGGCTGTAACGTAACAAAATGTGTAAAAAGTCAAGGGGTCTGAATACTTTCCAAATTCACTGTACATACTGAGATGGACTGTCGGTCCCCACAATGAGAGTTGATCATGCAGTGACCAGAGAGAGGGCCGTAGATAAACCCAGATTTAGACGTCGCATATAATTTAACAGTTCCATTTCATGTCATGTTCATATAAATAATTTATTATAATATTTTATTATAATTTACCGGTTTCTTGCAGTTATTTATAATGGGCAAATGGAGTGGTTTTGGGCAGTAAATCTCGGTAACAGGGTTCCTGCCATTCAACCCTAATTCAGGCAGAACCACTTCAGAAAATACACTCAATAGTAACTCAACAGATCCTAAAACAGTCACTAGAAATACTTACAACCTAGCTGAGCTAGCCAGATCATTGAGTGTTAATATTCTTCTACAGAGGTAGGATCTTAATTTGAGCCAGTTGTTAAAGCATGAAAATAATACTGCAACAACAGGAAATGTGAATTATTATGTAAATTATATTTCATTTACATTTTTATAGGGGTTGATGCATATTTTCTAAGGGAATATCAAGTTTGAAATGTCAAACTTCAGAAGCCTTCTTGAACCTAAAATACACTACAAGTTTTAAATCTAATTCATCGCTGGAAAATACTCATGTAACAAGGTAATCAAAAGAACAGCCTATGTCTATAAAGGTTACAGCGTAATTATGCCTCCTATAGGTGATAGTGTTATTATACCTCCTATAGGTGATAGTGTTATTATACCTCCTATAGGTGATAGTGTTATTATGCCTCCTATAGGTGATAGTGTTATTATACCTCCTATAGGTGATAGTGTTATTATACCTCCTATAGGTGATAGTGTTATTATACCTCCTATAGGTGATAGTGTTATTATGCCTCCTATAGGTGATAGTGTTATTATACCTCCTATAGGTGATAGTGTTATTATACCTCCTATTGGTGATAGTGTTATTATGCCTCCTATAGGTGATAGTGTTATTATACCTCCTATATGTGATAGTGTTATTATACCTCCTATAGGTGATAGTGTTATTATACCTCCTATAGGTGATAGTGTTATTATACATAGTCTATAGGTGATAGTGTTATTATACCTCCTATAGGTGATAGTGTTATTATACCTCCTATAGGTGATAGTGTTATTATGCCTCCTATAGGTGATAGTGTTATTATACCTCCTATAGGTGATAGTGTTATTATACCTCCTATAGGTGATAGTGTTATTATACCTCCTATAGGCGATAGTGGTATTATACCTCCTATAGGTGATAGTGTTATTATACCTCCTATAGGTGATAGTGTTATTATGCCTCCTATAGGTGATAGTGTTATTATACCTCCTATAGGTGATAGTGTTATTATACCTCCTATAGGTGATAGTGTTATTATACATCCCTTAGGTGATATTGGTTCCGTGTGGCTCAGTTGGTAGAGCATGGCACTTGCAACGCCAGGGTTGTGGGTTCATTCCCCACGGGGGGACCAGGATGAATATGTATGAACTTTCCAATTTGAAAGTCGCTCTGGATAAGAGCGTCTGCTAAATGACTTAAATGTAAATATTGTTAACCCCCTATTGGTGATAGTAGTTTGATGATTAGGTCTGGGTTACAGATTTCTGACTATAAAGATTGTCTAAAATGATGAAAACCATATCATTTTTAGAAAATAAACCCTAGTGGTCGCTGTAATGTTAACAGCTGAATTACTTGGTTTACTTTCCCAGGATAGAAAACCGAGCACGTTTGAGTACCTTCTTCATAGACAAAATTCAATATTTCATTTAACGGATGAACCCTTTCCCCTTGCCCAGCCACACTGTTAAATCAATATCTATTTTATTGGTAATAAATAAATAATAATAATAAATAAATAATAAATAATAAGCCTCCAGTGATGATCCATGGCAAGAAGCCTCCAGTGATGATCCATGGCACGAAGCCTCCAGTGATGATCCATGGCAAGAAGCCTCCAGTGAGGAGTCATGGCACGAAGCCTCCAGCGACGGTCTCCAGTCCAGAGCCTCCAGCGACATTCTCCAGTCCGGAGCCTCCAGCGACGTTCTCCAGTCCGGAGCCTCCAGCGACGTTCTCCATCCGGAGCCTCCAGCGACGGTCTCCAGTCCGGATCCTCCAGCGACGGTCTACAGTCCGAAGCCCCCAGCGACGGTCTCCAGTCCGGGTCCTCCAGCGACGGTGCCCAGTCCGGGGCCCGCAACGAGGGTGCCCAGTCCGGGGCCCGCAACGAGGCTCCCCAGTCCGGGGCCCGCTACGAGGCTCCCCAGTCCGAGGCCTGCTACGAGGGTTCCCAGTCCGGGGCCCGCAACGAGGGTCCCCGCACCAGAGGTGCCACCAAAGTGGGGTGAGCCAGTAGTGGAGCGGGGTCTGCGTCCCGCACCTGAGCCGCCACCGCGGATAGATGCCCACCCAGACCCTCCCCTATAGGTTTAGGTTTTGCGGCCGGAGTCTGCACCTTTGGGAGGGGGTACTGTCACGCCCTGACCTTAGAGATCCTTTTTATGTCTCTATTTTGGTTTGGTCAGGGTGTGAGTTGGGGTGGGTATTCTATGTTCTATTATTTGTATTTCTATGTTTTGGCCGGGTAGGGTTCTCAATCAGGGACAGCTGTCTATCGTTGTCTCTGATTGAGAACCATACTTAGGTAGACCTTTTTCCCACCTGTCTTTGTGGGAAGTTGTCTTTGTTTGTTGGCACTATAGCCTTTAGCTTCACAGTTGTTTTCTCGTTTGTTGTTTTGTTTGGCATCATGTTTTGTAAATAAAGAAAATGTACGCTCACCATGCTGCTCCTTGGTCCACTTCCTTCAACAGCCGTGACAGATTTGCTTGCCATCTATAGTGGTGATGACAGTAGTCCGGCTGACAACTTTACCAGGAAGAGGACTTGCTGATGTCAAGCTCTGTCCAAAAGCCTAAACTTCGATGAAGCTAGTTAAATTGTGTTGTTTGCTTAGCTAGCTACATGTCAAATGGATAGGTACCTTAAAGAATCTAAAATTACATAATCGTTGATGTTTACTGATCGTAAAAAGCAGGGGCGCAACTTTCACATGTACCCCCACATTCTGAAATTGCATTTTTGTCCCCTCCCCAATTGTATAATTGTAATGTGATGCAAAATGAGGCAATGGTGTGCTTTAGAACCATGCGGACGCCTCCGAGTGGTCGGGTAGGCTGTTTGGAGTGTTTATCCGACCGGATGAAAAATAAAACTTCTAAAACCAAAGTTGCACCCTGATAAAAAGCATGCAGTTACTTCCTGTACAACTTTGATGATAGCGTTAAATGTGAGCAATTGTTTTGCATGGAATAATTGTAAAGGTGGAGTTCTGACTATGCTCAATAAGTGATGATATTAAAACCAAATGGTTACATTTATTTAACAATCCCTTGAAATCTTTGCCCCCCCACCAAATTAAAGGTATTGTGATGTTTTATTGAAAACAACCTATTTGATCTAGTCCCAGTATAGTGGAGGTATGATGTAACCCATCTCATTAGATCTAGTCCCATTATAGTGGAGGTATGATGTAACCCATCTCATTAGATCTAGTCCCATTATAGTGGAGGTATGATGTAACCCATCTCATTAGATCTAGTCCCATTATAGTGGAGGTATGATGTAACCCATCTTATTAGATCTAGTCCCATTATAGTGGAGGTATGATGTAACCCATTTCATTAGATCTAGTCCCAGTACAGTGGAGGTATGATGTAACCCATCTCATTAGATCTAGTCCCATTATAGTGGAGGTATGGTCAATCAATCATTCAAGTTTATTTTATATAGCCCTTCGTACATCAGCTAATATCTCGAAGTGCTGTACAGAAACCCAGCCTAAAACCCCAAACAGCAAGCAATGCAGGTGTAGAAGCACGGCGGCTAGGAAAAACTCCCTAGAAAGGCCAAAACCTAGGAAGAAACCTAGAGAGGAACCAGGCTATGAGCGGTGGCCAGTCCTCTTCTGGCTGTGCCGGGTGGAGATTATAACAGAACATGGCCAAGATGTTCAAATGTTCGTAAATGACCAGCATGGTCAAATAATAATCAGGAGTAAATGACAGTTGGCTTTTCATAGCCGATCATTAAGAGTATCTCTACCGCTCCTGCGGTCTCTAGAGAGTTGAAAACAGCAGGTCTGGGACAGGTAGCACGTCCGGTGGACAAGTCAGGGTTCCATAGCCGCAGGCAGAACAGTTGAAACTGGAACAGCAGCAAGGCCAGGTGGACTGGGGACAGCAAGGAGTCATCATGCCCGGTAGTCCTGACGCATGGTCCTAGGGCTCAGGTCCTCCGAGAGAGAGAAAGAAAGAGAGATGGAGAGAATTAGAGAGCATACTTAAATTCACACAGGACACCGGGTAAGACAGGAGAAGTACTCCAGATATAACCAACTGACCCTAGCCCCCGACACATAAACTACTGCAGCATAAATACTGGAGGCTGAGACAGGAGGGGTCAGGAGACACTGTGGCCCCATCCGATGATACCCCCGGACAGGGCCAAACAGGAAGGATATAACCCCACCCACTTTGCCAAAGCACAGCCCCCACACCACTAGAGGGATATCTTTAACCACCAACTTACCATCCTGAGACAAGGCCGAGTATAGCCCACAAAGATCTCCACCACAGCACAAACCAGGGGGGGGGGGGGGGGGGGGGAGGGGCAACCCAGACAGGAAGATCACGTCAGTAACTCAACCCACTCAAGTGACGCACCCCTCCTAGGGACGGCATGAAAGAGCACCAGTAAGCCAGTGACTCAGCCCCTGTAATAGGGTTAGAGGCAGAGAATCCCAGTGGAGAGAGGGGAACCGGCCAGGCAGAGACAGCAAGGGCGGTTCGTTGCTCCAGAGCCTTTCACCTTCACACTCCTGGGCCAGACTACACTCAATCATATGACCTACTGAAGAGATAAGTCTTCAGTAAAGACTTAAAGGTTGAGACCGAGTCTGCGTCTCTCACATGGGTAGGCAGACTATTCCATAAAAATGGAGATCTATAGGAGAAAGCCCTGCCTCCAGCTGTTTGCTTAGAAATTCTAGGGACAATTAGGAGGCCTGCGTCTTATGACCGTAGCGTACGTGTAGGTATGTATGGCAGGACCAACTCGGAAAGATAGGTAGGAGCAAGCCCATGTAACGCTTTATAGGTTAACAGTAAAACCTTGAAATCAGCCCTTGCCTTAACAGGAAGCCAGTGTAGGGAAGCTAGCACTGGAGTAATATGATCAAATTTCTTGGTTCTAGTCAGGATTCTAGCAGCCGTATTTAGCACTAACTGAAGTTTATTTAGTGCTTTATCCGGGTAGCCGGAAAGTAGAGCATTGCAGTAGTCTAACCTAGAAGTAACAAAAGCATGGATTAATTTTTCTGCATCATTTTTCGACAGAAAATTTCAGATATTTGCAATGTTACGTAGATGGAAAAAAGCTGTCCTTGAAACAGTCTTGATATGTTCGTCAAAAGAGAGATCAGGGTCCAGAGTAACGCCGAGGTCCTTCACAGTTTTATTTGAGACGACTTTACAACCATCAAGATTAATTGTCAGATTTAACAGAATATCTCTTTGTTTCTTGGGACCTAGAACAAGCATCTCTGTTTTGTCCGAGTTTAAAAGTAGATGTCACGTTCCTGACCTGTTTTCTCTTGTTTTGTATGTGTTTAGTTGGTCAGGACGTGAGCTGGGTGGGAATTCTATGTTGTGTGTCTAGTTTGTCTGTTTCTATGTCAGCCTAGTGTGGGTTCTCAATCAGAGGCAGATGGTAGTCGTTGTCTCTGATTGAGACTCATATATAGGAGGCTTGTTTTGTGTTGGGATTTTGTGGGTGTTTGTTACCTGTCTCTGTGTTTGTGTTCTGCACCAGATAGGTCTGTATCGGTTTTGCACATTTGTTATTTTGTAGGTTGTTTGTAGTGTTTCACTTGTGTTTGTATTAAACATGTTTAATAACACTAGCCGCGCTGCATTTTGGTCCTCTCCTTCACCCCTGGATGAAAACCTTTACAGAAACACCCACCAAACCCGGACCAAGCAGCGTGGCAACGGGCAGCAGCAACAGCAGCAGCAGTACAAGGAGGAATGGACATGGGAGGAGATTCTGGACGGAGAAGGACCCTGGGCAGAGCCAGAGGAGTGTCGTCGTCCCAAAGCGGAGCTGGAGGCATCAAAAGCAGAGAGGCGGCATTATGAGGCGCTTGCAAGGCAGAGTGGCTGGAAACCCGAGAGGCTCACCCAAAAATTTCTTGGGGGGGGGCTAAAGGGGAGTGTGGCGAAGCCGGGTTGGATACTTGAGCCAACTCCCCGGGCTTACCGTGGAGTGAGAGGGCGTCGTACTGGTCAGACACCGTGTTATGCGGTAAAGCGCACGGTGTCCCCAGTACGCGTGCTTAGCCCCGTGCGGGCTATTCCACCTTGCCGCACTGGTAGGGCTAGGTTGGGCATCGAGCCGGGTGCCATGAAGCCGGCCCAACATATCTGGCCTCCAGTACGTCTCCTCGGGCCGGCGTACATGGCACCAGCCTTACAGGTGGTGTCCCCGGTTCGCCTGCATAGCCCAGTGCGGGCTATTCCACCTCGCCGCACTGGCAGGGCTACGGGGACCATTCAACCTGGTAAGGTTGGAGAGGCTCGGTGCTCAAGAGCGCGTGTCCTCCTTCACGGTCCGGTATATCCGGCGCCACCTTCCCGCCCCAGCCCAGTACCACCAGTGCCTACACCACGCACCAGGCTTCCAGTGCATCTCCAGAGCCCTGTTCCTCCTCCCCGCACTCGCCCTGAGGTGCGTGCCCTCAGCCCGGTACCTCCAGTTCCGGCACCACGCATCAGGCCTATAGTGCGTCTCAGCCGGCCAGAGTCTGCCGTCTGCCCAGCGGCGCCTGAACTGCCCGTCTGCCCAGCGGCGCCTGAACTGCCCGTCTGCCCAACGCCGTCTGAACTGCCCATCTGCCCAACGCCGTCTGAACTGTCCGTCTGCCCAACGCCGTCTGAACTGTCCGTCTGCCCAACGCCGTCAGAGCTGGCCGTCTCCCCAGCGCCATCGGAGCCATCCGTCTCCCCAGCGCCATCTGAGCCATACGTCTGCCCAGCGCCATCTGAGCCATACGTCTGCCCAGCGCCGTCTGAGCCATCCGTCTGCCCAGCGCCGTCTGAGCCATCCGTCTGCCCAGCGCCATCTGAGCCATCTGTCTGCCCAGCGCCATCTGAGTTATCCGTCTGCCACGAGCCATTAGAGCCGCCCGTCTGTCCCGAGCCATTAGAGCCGTCCGTCAGTCAGGAGCCGCTAGAGCCGTCCGTCAGTCAGGAGCTGCCAGAGACGCCAGCCAGTCAGGAGCTGCCAGAGACGCCAGCCAGTCAGGAGCTGCCAGAGACGCCAGCCAGTCAGGAGCTGCCAGAGACGCCAGCCAGTCAGGAGCTGCCAGAGACGCCAGCCAGTCAGGAGCTGCCAGAGACGCCAGCCAGTCAGGAGCTGCCAGAGACGCCAGCCAGTCAGGAGCTGCCAGAGCTGCCCTACAGTCATGAGCTGCCCTACAGTCATGAGCTGCCCTACAGTCATGAGCTGCCCTTCAGTCATGAGCTGCCCTTCAGTCATGAGCTGCCCTTCAGTCATGAGCTGCCCTTCAGTCATGAGCTGCCCTCCAGTCATGAGCTGCCCTCCAGTCATGAGCTGCCCTCCAGTCATGAGCTGCCTTCCAGTCATGAGCTGCCTTCCAGTCATGAGCTGCCTTCCAGTCATGAGCTGCCCTCCAGTCATGAGCTGCCCTCCAGTCATGAGCTGGACTCCAGTCATGAGCTGCCTTCCAGTCCGGAGCTGCCACTAGTCCGGAGTTGTCCCTCTGTCCTGAGCTACCTCTCTGTCCTGAGCTACCTCTTTGTCCTGAACTACCTCTCTGTCCTGAGTTGTCTCCTCTATTGTAGAGGGGAGTTGGTGAAGGTTCCTGGACCATGGTCGGGGGCGAGGGTCGCCACTCAAGGGACGCTAAGGAGGTGGACAAAGACAATGGTGGAGTGGTGCCCTCGTCCACCGCCGGAGCCGCCACCGCGGACAGATGGCCCACCCAGACCCTCCCCTTGAGTTTTTAGGGGTGCGCCCGGAGTTCGCACCTTGAGGGGGGGGTTCTGTCACGTTCCTGACCTGTTTTCTCTTGTTTTGTATGTGTTTAGTTGGTCAGGACGTGAGCTGGGTGGGAATTCTATGTTGTGTGTCTAGTTTGTCTGTTTCTATGTCAGCCTAGTGTGGGTTCTCAATCAGAGGCAGATGGTAGTCGTTGTCTCTGATTGAGACTCATATATAGGAGGCTTGTTTTGTGTTGGGATTTTGTGGGTGTTTGTTACCTGTCTCTGTGTTTGTGTTCTGCACCAGATAGGTCTGTATCGGTTTTGCACATTTGTTATTTTGTAGGTTGTTTGTAGTGTTTCACTTGTGTTTGTATTAAACATGTTTAACACTAGCCGCGCTGCATTTTGGTCCTCTCCTTCACCCCTGGAAGAAAACCTTTACAGTAGAACGTTTTCAGCCATCCACTTCCTTATGTCTGAAACACAGGCTTCTAGCGAGGGCAATTTTGGGGCTTCACCATGTTTCATTGAAATGTACAGCTGTGTGTCATCCGCATAGCAGTGAATGTTAACATTATGTTTTCGAATGACATCCCCAAGAGGTAAAATATATAGTGAAAACAATAGTGGTCCTAAAATGGAACCTTGAGGAACACCGAAATGTACAGTTGATTTGTCAGAGGACAAACCATTCACAGAGACAAACTGATATCTTTCCGACAGATAAGATCTAAACCAGGCCAGAACTTGTCCGTGTAGACCAATTTGGGTTTCCAGTCTCTCCAAAAGAATGTGGTGATCGATGGTATCAAAGGCAGCACTAAGGTCTAGTAGCACGAGGACAGATGCAGAGCCTCGGTCTGACGCCATTAAAAGGTCATTTACCACCTTCACAAGTGCAGTCTCAGTGCTATGATGGGGTCTAAAACCAGACTGAAGCATTTCGTATACATTGTTTGTCTTCAGGAAGGCAGTGAGTCGCTGCGCAACAGCTTTTTCAAAATTTTTTGAGAGGAATGGAAGATTCGATATAGGCCGATAGTTTTTTATATTTTCTGGGTCAAGGTTTGGCTTTTTCAAGAGAGGCTTTATTACTGCCACTTTTAGTGAGTTTGGTACACATCCGGTGTACCAAACTCCGGATGTTCAACATAGGAGGGCCAAGCACATGAAGCAGCTCTTTCAGTAGTATAGTTGGAATAGAATCCAGTATGCAGCTTGAAGGTTTAGAGGCCATGATTATTTTCATCATTGTGTCAAGAGATATAGTACTAAAACACTTAAGTGTCTCTCTTGATCCTAGGTCCTGGCAGAGTTGTGCAGACTCAGGACAGCTAAGCTTTGGAGGAATACGCAGATTTAAAGAGGAGTCCGTAATTTGCTTTCTAATGATCATGATCTTTTCCTCAAAGAAGTTCATGAATTTATTACTGCTGAAGTGAAAGCCATCCTCACTTGGGGAATGCTGCTTTTTAGTTAGCTTTGCAACAGTATCAAAAATACATTTTGGATTGTTCTTATTTTCCTCAATTAAGTTGGAGAAGTAGGATGATCGAGCAGCAGTGAGGGCTCTTCGATACTGCACGGTACTGTCTTTCCAAGCTAGTCGGAAGACTTCCAGTTTGGTGTGGCGCCATTTCCGTTCCAATTTTCTGGAAGCTTGCGTCAGAGCTCGGGTATTTTCTGTATACCAGGGAGCTAGTTTCTTATGACAAATGTTTTTAGTTTTTAGGGGTGCAACTGCATCTAGGGTATTGCGCAAGGTTAAATTGAGTTCCTCAGTTAGGTGGTTAACTGATTTTTGTCCTCTGACGTCCTTGGGTAGGCAGAAGGAGTCTGGAAGGGCATCAAGGAATCTTTGTGTTGTCTGAGAATTTATAGCACGACTTTTGATGCCCCTTGGTTGGGGTCTGAGCAGATTATTTGTTGCGATTGCAAACGTAATAAAATGGTGGTCCGATAGTCCAGGATTATGAGGAAAAACATTAAGATCCACAACATTTATTCCATGGGACAAAACTAGGTCCAGAGTATGACTGTGGCAGTGAGTAGGTCCAGAGACATGTTGGACAAAACCCACTGAGTCGATGATGGCTCCAAAAGCCTTTTGGAGTGGGTCTTTGGACTTTTCCATATGAATATTAAAATCACCAAAAATTGGAATATTATCTGCTATGACTACAAGGTCCGATCGGAATTCAGGGAACTCAGTGAGAAATGCTGTATATGGCCCAGGAGGCCTGTAAACAGTAGCTATAAAAAGTGATTGAGTAGGCTGCATAGATTTCATGACTAGAAGCTCAAAAGACGAAAACGTCATTTTTTTTTTTGTAAATTGAAATTTGCTATCGTAAATGTTAGCAACACCTCCGCCTTTGCGGGATGCACGGGGGATATGGTGACTAGTGTAACCAGGAGGTGAGGCCTCATTTAACACAGTAAATTCATCAGGCTTAAGCCATGTTTCAGTCAGGCCAATCACATCAAGATTATGATCAGTGATTAGTTCATTGACTATAACTGCCTTTGAAGTGAGGGATCTAACATTAAGTAGCCCTATTTTGAGATGTGAGGTATCACGATCTCTTTCAATAATGGCAGGAATGGAGGAGGTCTTTATCCTAGTGAGATTGCTAAGGTGAACACCGCCATGTTTAGTTTTGCCCAACCTAGGTCGAGGCACAGACACAGTCTCAATGGGGATAGCTGAGCTGACTACACTGACTATGCTAATGGCAGACTCCACTAAGC
Organism: Salvelinus namaycush; assembly: GCF_016432855.1. Classification (NCBI taxonomy): domain Eukaryota; kingdom Metazoa; phylum Chordata; class Actinopteri; order Salmoniformes; family Salmonidae; genus Salvelinus; species Salvelinus namaycush. The sequence continues at coordinate 30,031,564 of NC_052323.1, read as the reverse complement.
TGGCAGGTTGGCTAACAGCCTGCTGCCTGGCCTGCACCCTATTTCATTGTGCAGCTAGAGGAGTTAGAGCCCTGTCTATGTTGGTAGATAATGAGAGCACCCCTCCAGCTAGGATGGAGTCCGTCACTCCTCAGCAGGCCAGGCTTGGTCCTGTTTGTGGGTGAGTCCCAGAAAGAGGGCCAATTATCTACAAATTCTATCTTTTGGGAGGGGCAGAAAACAGTTTTCAACCAGCGATTGAGTTGTGAGACTCTGCTGTAGAGCTCATCACTCCCCCTAACTGGGAGGGGGCCAGAGACAATTACTCGATGCCGACACATCTTTCTAGCTGATTTACACGCTGAAGCTATGTTGCGCTTGGTGACCTCTGACTGTTTCATCCTAACATCGTTGGTGCCGACGTGGATAACAATATTCCTATACTCTCTACACTCGCCAGTTTTAGCTTTAGCCAGCACCATCTTCAGATTAGCCTTAATGTCGGTAGCCCTGCCCCCTGGTAAACAGTGTGTGATCGCTGGATGATTCGTTTTAAGTCTAATACTGTGGGTAATGGAGTTTTCAATTTGTCAGAGCTAATGGTGGGAGGCTTCAGCGTCTCAGACCCCGTAACGGGAGGAGTAGAGACAAGAGAAGACTCGGCCTCAGACTCCCACTCGCTGCTTAATAGGGAGAACCGGTTGAACGTTTCTGTCGGCTGAATGAGCGAGACCAGTTGAGCATTCCTACAGCATTTCCCTCCAGAAGCCATGAGAAAGTTGTCCGGCTGCGGGGACCGTGCGAGGGAATTTATACTACTATCTGTACTTACTGGTGGCACAGATGTTGTTTCATCCTTTCCTACACTGAAATTACCCTTGCCTAACAAGGCGATCGTTCTCCTATATATTATGAGTACAGCGACTGCAATTAGAAGGCATCATGTTAATGTTACTACTTAGCTTCGGCTGTTGGAGGTCCTGAACCATGTCCAGATAAAGCGTCCGGAGTGAAAAAGTTGAATGAAAAGAAGTTAAGTGAGGGAAAAACAAAAAATATAAACGGTAATTAAAAAGTAAAAACCGTGAAGTTGTCAGGTAGCAAAGTAAGGTTAGCAACAAAACGCACAGCAGCATGTAAACAAGTCTGCAAGTTATGACCGGAAATGACACGTATGACAGCGTAACTCAATCAGTATTTGGTAGCATTGCCTTTAAATTGTTTAACTTGGGTCAAACGTTTCAGGTAGCCTTCCACAAGCTTCCCACAATAAGTTGGGTGAATTTTGGCCCATTCCTCCTGAGAGAGCTGGTGTAACTGAGTCAGGATTGTAGGCCTCCTTGCTCGCACACACTTTTTCAGTTCTGCCCACAAATTTTCTATAGGATTGAGGTCAGGGCTTTGTGATGGCCACTCCCATACCTTGACTATTGTTGTCCTTAAGCCATTTTGCTACAACTTTGGAAGTATGCTTGGGGTCATTGTCCATTTAGATGACCCATTTGCGACCAAGCTTTAACTTCCTGACTGATGTTTTGAGATGTTGCTTCAATATATCCACAGAATGTTCCTATCTCATGATGCCATCTATTTTGTGAAGTGCACCAGTCCCTCCTGCAGCAAAACACTCCCACAACATGATGCTGCCACCCACGTGCTTCACGGTTGGGATGGTGTTCTTTGGCTTGCAAGACTCACCCTTTTTCCTCCAAACATAACGATGGTATTTATGGCCAAACAGTTCTGTTTTTGTTTCATCAGACCAGAGGACATTTCTCCAAAAAGTACGATCTTTGTCCCCATGTGCAGTTGCAAACCGTAGTCTGGATTTTTTTACGGCGGTTTTGGAGCAGTGGCTTCTTCCTTGCTGAGCGGCTTTTCAGGATACGTCGATATAGGTCTCGTTTTACTGTGGAAATAGCTACTTTTGTACCTGTTTCCTCCAGCATCTTCACAAGGTCCTTTGCTGTTGTTCTGGGATTGATTTGCACTTTTCGCACCAAAGTACGTTCATCTCTAGGAGGCAGAACGCGTCTCCTTCCTGAGCGGGTATGGCGCTGCGTCGTCCCATGGTGTTCATACTTGCATACTATTGTTTGTACAGAAAAACGTGGTACCTTCAGGCATTTGGAAATTGTTCCCAAGGATGAACCAGACTTGTGGAGGTCTACACTTTTTTTTCTGAGGTCTTTGGATTTTCCCATGATGTCAAGCGAAGAGGCACTGAGTTTGAAGGTAGGCCTTGAAATACATCCACAGGTACACCTCCAAATGACTCAAATGATGTAACGTTCGTCGTCATTTTCCTCCTCCTCGGATGAGGAGGAGCATGGATCAGACCAACACGCAGCGAGGTATGTGGACATAATGATTTATTAGACAAACGACGAAACACAAAATAACACTTTAGAAAACAAAATAACAAAACGAACTAAACAGACCTAAACTTACGAACTTACATGAAACGAAGAACACACGAACAGGAACAGACAAACCGAAACAGTCCCGTGTGGTAACATGTACTGACACGGAAGACAACCACCCACAACAAACAATGTGAAACAACCTACCTTAATATGACTCTCAATCAGAGGAAACGCCAAACACCTGCCTCTAATTGAGAGCCATACCAGGCAACCCATTAACCCAACATAGAAAACACATAACATAGACTACCCACCCAAAACTCACGCCCTGACCAATTAAACACATACCAAACAACAGAAAACAGGTCAGGAACGTGACAAATGAGGTCAATTAGCCTAACAGAAGCTTCTAAAGCCATGACATCATTTTCTGGAATTTTCCAAGCTGTTTAAAGGCACAGTCAACTTAGTATATGTAAACTTCTGACCCACTGGAATTGTGATACAGTGAAATAATCTGTCTGTAAACAATTGCTGGAAAAATTACTTGTGTCATGCACAAAGTAGATATCCTAACCGACTTGCCAAAACTATAGTTTGTTAACAAGAAGTTTGTGGAGTGGTTGAAAAACGAGTTTCAATGACTCCAACCTAAGTGTATGTAAACTTCCGACTTCAACTGTATACAGAGGATATATGCAAATTAATGTGTAATGTGATATTTTAGACTGTCTCTCACTTTCTCAATTTATTGTACAATTTACACGTTTTTTTTGTGTGTAATATGGGGGTTGGAGACGTTATGAAGATGATGATACTAGCAGATTTGGAACACATCTAAGCCAGTGTATATTGTGGTCTTTTATCCCCGTGAATAATATAGTGGCCGCTATACATTTGTAAGTGTAGAGTTAGCTAGCATTAGTCCTTTTCCACTCCACTCCACGCTGCACACACACACACACACACACACACACATACATACACCCCCCCCCCCCCACCCAAACATACACGACCCCCCACACAGTCTATACAATGATGTTACCAGGAATCTATATTGGGTTGTTTTTGTTGCACCACGAAATTACAACATCACCTTAGTATGAAGTTTTGCTGCTAGCTACCGCATCTGTTATGGCAGCTTGTTTGATTGATCATCCCATTATAGAGAGGATTACTATGCCATAATACCGCAGCAAATTAATCATACTGTCAAAAAGCTCTGACATGTAATTTCTCCGCCACACATTCGAAAAGCAAATCCATAGCAGGAGATGCCAGACTGTGAGCAATATTTCCTGTGCACAATAGTCCTACAGTAGTCTAGATATGGGTTTATGTCCACTAATAGTCCTACAGTAGTCTAGATATGGGTTTATGTCCACTAATAGTCCTACAGTAGTCTAGATATTGGTTTATATACACTAATAGTCCTACAGTAGTCTAGATATAGATTTATATACACTAATAGCTAATAGTCCTACAGTAGTCTAGATATGGGTTTATATACACTAATAGTCCTACAGTAGTCTAGATATGGGTTTATGTCCACTAATAGTCCTACAGTAGTCTAGATATGGGTTTATGTCCACTAACAGTCCTACAGTCCACTAACCAGGGAATATTTTGATTATTTACATAAAGCCTATTGCCCTGGGCCCCTAGCCGATATATTATTTTATTTTATTTATCCGTTATTTTACCAGGTAAGTTGACTGAGAACACGTTCTCATTTACAGCAACGACCTGGGGAATAGTTACAGGGGAGAGGAGGGGGAGTACAGTAGTCCTAAAGTACTTTACAGTATCTGTAGGAACTCTAATACTGCCATTGTATGAAACGTTGTCCTAGGGAGTAGTAGTACTGTAGAGGTCATGTCCTAATGTAGCTGCTCTGACAAAATGCCTTAAGTAACAGGCTAATTCAGTCTCTCTGTGAGCTGCCTACTTCACTTCGTCACACGGCACGTACATAAGCACACGCATAAACACAAACACACGCGCACACACAATCTCTCACACACACACACGCACTCACACATTCACACACGCACACGCACACACAAAATGCCTCTTTCTCGCTCTCAGTCAGGGAGGGACACTTCCGTTTGAGGAACGGTGCTATGCCTTTATAATGTGCACCCGCAGCCACTAGGGACTGAGCTAAGACCGTTTGCAGACACTTGTAATTAGTCTCAATATACACAGAAAAAAAATATAAACGCAACATGTAAAGTGTTGTTCCCGTGTTTCATGAGCTGAAATAAAAAATATTTCTCAAATGTTGTGCACACATTTGTTGACATCTCTGTTGGTGAGCATTTCTCCTTTACCAAGATAATTGTCACGCCCTGACCTTAGAGATCCTTTTTATGTCTCTTTTTGGTTTGGTCAGTGTGTGATTTGGGGTGGGCCTTCTATGTTTTGTTTTTCTATGATTTTCTATTTCTATGTTTTCTGTTTTTGACAGAACTGTTTCGTGTTGTTCCATTTTGTTATTTTGTCTCAGTGTTCAGTTTAAATAAATAATCATGAACAGTTACCACGCTGCGCTTTGGTCCGATCATTCTCATTCCGACGACGAACGTTACAATAATCCATCCACCTGACAGGTGTGGCATATCGCGAAGCTGATTATACAGCATGATAATTACACAGGTGCACCTTGTGCTGCGGACAATAAAAGGTCACTCTAAAATTGGCAGTTTTGCCACAGCACACAATGCCACAGCTGTCTCAAGTTTTGATGAAGCGTGCAATTGGCATGCTGACTGCAGGAATGTCCGTCAGAGCTATTGCCAGAGAATTGAATGTTCATTTCTCTACCATAAGCCGACTCCAGGGTCGTTTTAGAGAATTTTTATGTATGTATTTGCATAAAGCCTATTCCCCTGGGCCCCTAGCCGATATATCACACATACAGTAGTCCTACAGTACTTTACAGTATCTGTACAGTATCACAACCGCAGACCACGTGTATGGTGTCGTGTGGGCAAGCTGTTTGCCCCATGGTGGCGGTAGGGTTATGGTATTTGAAGGCATAAGCTACGGACAACGTACATTTTATGCAATTTATCGATTGCAATTTGAATGCACAGAGATATCGTGACGAGATCCTGAGGCCCATTGTCCTGAGGCCGTTCATCCACCGCCATCACCTCATGTTTCAGCATGATAATGTACAGCCCCATGTTGCAAGGATCTGTATGCAATTCCTGGAAGCTGAAAATGTCCCAGTTCTTCCATGGTCTTTATACTCACTAGACATTTCATCCATTGAGCATGTTTGGGATGCTCTGGATTAACGTGTACGACAGTGTGTTTATATTTTTGTTCAGTATATATGTAAGAGGTTTATTGACAGTCCAAGCGGTAGCCGTGATGCTGCCTCTCATTGTGCCATACAGTGTAGTAGGTTGAGGTGTACATGCCGCGGGAACGTAAGCGGGTCATTTTCAAATGTATCTTTTTTTTTGCATTCCTGAACAGAATTCATTCCAACATTCTAGCATTCCGGTGGAATAGAACCCCAAAGCAGTTCACACACTCTCACATTGACTTTCTAAATGTGTATTTCCCCCTATGAAAACCCTTCCTTTTACATATCATTAGCTACATTAATTACAATTCTAATAGAATTGCTTATTTCACATCTATCAGATCTCTGTTTGGGAATTGGGCTCCCAGCTGGATTGATCAGGGTAGAGTATTAACCCATCCGTATTTAGGCAGCTAACACATCAATCATTTAATCCAGCATACCAATATGGAATTGTTTACAGATGTGATTTCTTGTGCAGTTTATCACTTCCTTCAAGGCCTGTGCCAACTACACAAAGTCCATGTATTGTAATTTGTACCAAGTGTGGTATCCTGTTCCCAGTTCAGTTTGTGCTGTATACTCCTATAGCCTTTGTCATGCCAAAGAAGCACAAACTGATCTGGGACCAAGCTAGGGGTTGTAATCAGTAATCATGAATCAGCTTGTCTGGTCCCAGATCAGTATTAACATCATAGCCTGGTCCCAGATCAGTACTAACTCCTAGTCAGGTCCCAGATCAGTACTAACCTCATAGCCTGGTCCCAGATCAGTACTAACTCCTAGTCAGGTCCCAGATCAGTACTAACCTCCTAGCCTGGTCCCAGATCAGTACTAACCTCATAGTCTGGTCCCAGATCAGTACTAACCTCCTAGCCTGGTCCCAGATCAGTACTAACCTCCTAGCCTGGTCCCAGATCAGTACTAACCTCATAGTCTGGTCCCAGATCAGTACTAACCTCCTAGCCTGGTCCCAGATCAGCATTAACCTCCTAGCCTGGTCCCAGATCAGCATTAACCTCATAGCCTGGTCCCAGATCAGCATTAACCTCATAGTCTGGTCCCAGATCAGCATTAACCTCCTAGCCTGGTCCCAGATCAGTACTAACCTCATAGCCTGGTCCCAGATCAGTACTAACCTCCTAGCCTGGTCCCAGATCAGTATTAACCTCCTAGCCTGGTCCCAGATCAGCATTAACCTCCTAGCCTGGTCCCAGATCAGTACTAACCTCCTAGCCTGGTCCCAGATCAGTACTAACCTCATAGTCTGGTCCCAGATCAGTACTAACCTCATAGTCTGGTCCCAGATCAGTACTAACCTCCTAGTCAGGTCCCAGATCAGTACTAACCTCATAGTCTGGTCCCAGATCAGTACTAACCTCATAGCCTGGTCCCAGATCAGTACTAACCTCCTAGCCTTGTCCCAGATCAGTACTAACCTCCAGTATAGTACAGAGGCGATGGGAAACCAGGTCTCCTTCACAGTGAACCAAGCCTTCAGGTTTAGGGGTTGGAATCAGTCATTAACAATTGGCTTTGTGATACTCTATGCTTTCACTAATTTCCTTCACAATCATACTTAAAACCTCCAGTAAATTACAGAGGTGGGGGGGATTCAGGTCAGCCTTCTGCAGTGAAACAGTGAGAGTCACAGGTTGTACACAGATGAAGGCCCAGTTAACTGAAGGTTAACCACTCCTGTGTTCAGAGGCCCTTACGTCACGCCTCCCAACAGACCCACACAACAAATTGGAAAGTGGGCAAAATGTTGCTCCACTTTCAACAAATTTTTTTCAGGTTCAGGATACAGACAGGGATGCCTGCTTGTCTTTGTGTTTTACAGTTTTACATCCTAGCTTCCTAGGTTCCCGTTTCTGCAGAGTGGTAATTTCACCACAGCTAAGCGGTCACATCTCCTAACTCACAACCGAATTGATGACCGAAAGGTCAAGCCTATAATATTTCCCAGTTAAAGGCTGATATACAGATTGTTGTGAATGTAGCATCACACACAAAAAAATCCCACTGCAGAGCTGGTGAACCTATGGTGTTTATCATGGAATAAGGTGAGAGTTAGCGCCACATTTCACATCTGATGATTGTGTGTGGTCATGTGTGTTCTGTAATGTCAGCACGAACCAATAACAGCTTGCTGAGTTTTCTCTCTTCCCCTACGATGGAACTAATGAAGAAAATGGAGCGAGCAGAGTGAACTAGGACGAGCTTCCAGAAGACCCGTGCACCTCTTCCCTTTATAGTGCACTACTTTGGACCAGAGAACGGGCCCTGGTCCAAACGAGTAGACTGCATAGGGAATAAGGTACCATTTGGGACACAGACCCATAGGTTCCCTCTGAATTTTGTTATTCACTAATCTTCCTGGTATTGGCTTTCAAAGAAAACAACAAGAACAACCTTTAACAACTCACAGAGCACGGCGACACAGAGCACGGCGACACAGAGCACGGCAACACAGAGCACGGCGACACAGAGCACGACGAGACAGAGCACACAGAGCACGGCGACACAGAGCACGGCAACACAGAGCACGGCGACACAGAGCACGACGAGACAGAGCACACAGAGCACGGCGACACAGAGCACACAGAGCACGGCGACACAGAGCACGGCGACACAGAGCACGGCGACACAGAGCACGACGAGACAGAGCACGGCGACACAGAGCACACAGAGCACGGCGACACAGAGCACGGCGACACAGAGCACAGCGACACAGAGCACGGCGACACAGAACACAGAGCACGGCGACACAGAGCACGGCGACACAGAGCACGGCGACACAGAGCACAGCTGCACAGACCTCAGCTGCACTGCCTCTCTCTCTCTGCCTCTCTCTGCCTCTCTCTCTCTCTCTCTGTCTGTCTGTCTGTCTGTCTGTCTGTCTGTCTGTCTGTCTGTCTGTCTGTCTGTCTGTCTGTCTGTCTGTCTGTCTGTCTGTCTGTCTGTCTGTCTGTCTGTCTGTCTGTCTGTCTGTCTGTCTGTCTGTCTGTCTCTCTCTCTCTCTCTCTCTCTCTCTCTCTCTCTCTCTCTCTCTCTCTCTCTCTCTCTCTCTCTCTCTCTCTCTCTCTCTCTCTTTCTCTCTCTCTACCTTCCCTGTTCTCCTCCTCTCTCCCACCCTCTCTCTCTCGCTCTACTCCCTCATTCTCTCTCTCCACTCCTCCTCAATGACAGACCATCTGGCAGCAGCCAACCATTGTTAATAGCTTCATTACAGAAGCGGGGATGCTTCGGCTTCGCAGCCTCTGATTGGCCGGATGCTCCCCTGCCCATAAAACCAACATCATGGTGCGGTGTCGCCCATATCTCACACAGCAAATAGAGCATCCATGCTAATATGGTAAAGACACAGGGCAGGTTAAAGGAGGGAAGGGATTTTTCCATGAGCGTCCTATGGAGGTGCGGTCATTGAAACCAGCAGGGTAGTGTGTTATATTACAGACAGACAGAGTGGGATATGGGGATATGTATTAGTATATTTGGAATGAGGATTGAGAGAGAGAGAGAGAGAGAGAGAGAGAGAGAGAGAGAGAGAGAGAGAGAGAGAGAGAGAGAGAGAGAGAGAGAGAGAAAGAGAGAGAGAGAGAGAGAGAGAGAGAGAGAGAGAGAGAGAGAGAGAGACTGGTGGCTGCTTGACTATCATTCATATCTCCATTTAGTCTGGCACTAACCCAGTCAAGCTTACAATGTTCTCTCTCTACAACCAGACTTGTCCCTGGGATGTATTTATAGACAACCCCGCGACAAGGATGTGCTTTTCCTTCCCTCTGCGAACACGCAATGTAGCTTACCCTCAAATCAAATAAAGTACAACCCCCACCCTCACCCTTTCAACTACTCTCCTCAGCGAATAATTAATAAAAAAAATGTTTTATTTAACAAACCCCACCCACCCTTTCGGCCACTAAATCAACACATCTTTAAATGTGCAATAGTACTGGCCATCAAGATAGAAACATAGCTCTCTATATACAATTTATATACAAACACTAAAATATACAAACACTAAATATACAAACACTACAGCTCACAAGGGGAGAAGCTAGCGGTATTAGACTAGCTAGTGTATTAGACTAGCTAGCGGTATTAGACTAGCTAGTGTATTAGACTATCTAGTATATTAGACTAGCTAGCGGTATTAGACTAGCTAGTGTATTAGACTAGCTAGCGGTATTAGACTAGCTAGTGTATTAGACTAGCTAGTGTATTAGACTAGCTAGCGGTATTAGACTAGCTAGTGTATTAGACTATCTAGTATATTAGACTAGCTAGCGGTATTAGACTAGCTAGCGGTATTAGACTAGCTAGTGTATTAGACTAGCTAGCAGTATTAGACTAGCTAGCGGTATTAGACTAGCTAGCGGTATTAGACTAGCTAGTGTATTAGACTAGCTAGCGGTATTAGACTAGCTAGTGTATTAGACTAGCTAGTGTATTAGACTAGCTAGCGGTATTAGACTAGCTAGTGCAGAGAGGGGCTTTAATTGGAATGTGTTGTGTTCTAGAGCCTTGATGGGGGTGATGATTGGATGAGGATGTGCCTCGGGTCCTCCCAATATGGCTTGAATAAGCACACACCGCCTCAGCCCCTCCTCACACCGCCTCAGCCCTCCTCACATCACCTCACACAGCCTCAGCACTCTTCAGCCCTCCTCAGCCCCTCCTCACACCGCCTCAGCACCCCTCACACCGCCTCAGCCCTCCTCACACCTCCTCACACCGCCTCAGCCCCCTTCACACCGTCTCAGCCCTCCTCACATCACCTCACACCTCCTCAGCCCTCCTCAGTCCTCCTCAGTCCTCCTCAAACCTCCTCACACCTCCTCAGCCCCCCTCACACCGCCTCAGCCCTCCTCACATCACCTCACACCTCCTCAGCCCTCCTCAACCCCTCCTCACACCTCCTCAGCCCTCCTCAGTCTTCCTCAGTCCTCCTCAGTCCTCCTCACACCTCCTCACACCTCCTCAGCCCCCCTCACACCGCCTCAGCCCTCCTCAGTCCTCCTCAGCCCTCCTCATCCCCCCTCACACCGCCTCAGCCCTCCTCACATCACCTCACACGTCCTCAGTCCTCCTCAGCCCTCCCATATGAAAACACTGAGGTTGAAGCCCAAACGGCACCAAATTCCCTATCGTGTTCTACTGTTGACCAGGGTCCTATATAGTGTTCTACTGTTGACCAGGGCCCTATATAGTGTTCTACTGTTGACCAGGGCCCTATATAGTGTACTACTGTTGACCAGGGTCCTATATAGTGTTCTACTGTTGACCAGGGCCCTATATAGTGTACTACTGTTGACCAGGGCCCTATATAGTGTACTACTGTTGACCAGGGCCCTATATAGTGTACCACTGTTGACCAGGGTACTATATAGTGTACTACTGTTGACCAGGGCCCTATATAGTGTACTACTGTTGACCAGGGTCCTATATAGTGTTCTACTGTTGACCAGGGCCCTATATAGTGTACTACTGTTGACCAGGGTCCTATATAGTGTACCACTGTTGACCAGGGTACTATATAGTGTACTACTGTTGACCAGGGCCCTATATAGTGCACTACTGTTGACCAGGGCCCTATATAGTGCACTACTGTTGACCAGGGCCCTATATAGTGCACTACTGTTGACCAGGGCCCTATATAGTGTACTACTGTTGACCAGCCCAAAATACTTTTAGGCCACAGGCAGTATGGTTCATAACGTTAAAATATTTCTTCTTACTGGCTTCTTTTGTTCTGTCTTTTTATTCATATCATCCTAAAACAGATTCCTATCCTACCTACCCCTCTATCCCTCTGTCCCTCCATCACCCTACCCCTCTATATCTCCATCACCCTACCCCTCTGTCCCTCCATCACCCTACCCATCTATCCCTCCACACCTCCATCACCCTACCCCTCCACTACCCCACACCTCCATCAGCCTACCCCTCTATATCTCCATCACCCTACCCCTCTGTCCCTCCATCACCCTACCCATCTATCCCTCCACACCTCCATCATGCTACCCCTCTATCCTTCCACACCTCCATCACCCTACCCCTCCACTACCCCACACCTCCATCACCCTACCCATCTATCCCTCCACACCTCCATCACGCTACCCCTCTATCCTTCCACACCTCCATCACCCTACCCCTCTATATCTCCATCACCCTACCCATCTACACCTCCACACCTCCACCACTCTACCTCTCTACCCCTCCATCACCCTACCCCTCCACTACCCCACACCTCCATCACCCTACCCATCTATCCCTCCACACCTCCATCACGCTACCCCTCTATCCTTCCACACCTCCATCACCCTACCCCTCTATATCTCCATCACCCTACCCATCTACCCCTCCACACCTCCATCACTCTACCCCTCCATCACCCTACCCCTCCACTACCCCACACCTCCATCAGCCTACCCCTCTATCCCTCCACACCTCCACACCTCCATCACCCTACTCCTCTACTACCCCACACCTCCATCAGCCTACCCCTCTATCCCTCCACACCTCCACACCTCCATCACCCTACTCCTCTACTACCCCACACCTCCATCAGCCTACCCCTCTATCCCTCCACACCTCCATCATCTACCCCTCTACCCCTCCACTCTACACCTCCTATCACTCCAGAATCAGGGAGAAACAGCCCCAGAATAGTTTAATTTCATGACTTTCATTTTCTTGAGAACAGTTATTCATCAACGTACCGGCTCAGCTGTGGAGGGCTGAGGGGGAGAAAAGGAACAACAAAGCACTAACTTAGTCCCAAATGGCACCCTATCCCCCTATGGTCTCTGGTCAAAGTTAGTGTACTATAAAGGAAATAGGCTGCAATTTGGGCTGCGACCAGTGTTGGACCATGATTTATCACTTTCTTACTCTAGCTGCTCTACTTCAGGAGTGTTATGGGCCGTCCCAAATGGCACCCTATTCCCTGTATAGTGCTCTGGTCAAAAGTAGTGCACTCTGTAGGGAATCGGTTGCCATTTTGGGCGTAAACTATTTACTGTGTATAGAGAGAGACTTCCTTCTTCCTTCAAATATTTGACTCAGCTACAAACGTGTTATTCTATAGTGTACATTTCAGCATTGTGGAAATATACTGTCTGGTTCAAACTGGAAAACAAAACAACAGCTCTACAGCAAAGGAGGAAAAAATTGACGTTTTACAAAGGTCAACTAAATTCATGACTTACATTAAATAGGGTCCAGTTTCCTGAATTTCAGCCTGACTGACAATTTCAGCTTGACTGACGTGTCCAAAGTAAACTGCCTGTTACTCAGGCCCAGAAGCCAGGATATGCATATAGTTGGTAGCATTGGATAGAATACACTTTGAAGTTTCTCAAACTGTTAAAATAATGTCTGAGACTATAACAGAATTGATATAGCAGGCAAAAATCAGAGGAAAACCAACCGGAATCTTTTTTTTCTACAGTAGCTCTATCCACCTCCCTCTTAGTGCAGTACAGTAGCTCTATCCACCTCCCTCTTAGTGCAGTACAGTAGCTCTATCCACCTCCCTCTTAGTGCAGTACAGTAGCTCTATCCACCTCCCTCTTAGTGCAGTACTGTAGCTCTATCCACCTCCCTCTTAGTGCAGTACTGTAGCTCTATCCACCTCCCTCTTAGTGCAGTACTGTAGCTCTATCCACCTCCCTCTTAGTGCAGTACAGTAGCTCTATCCACCTCCCTCTTAGTGCAGTACAGTAGCTCTATCCGCCTCCCTCTTAGTGCAGTACTGTAGCTCTATCCACCTCCCTCTTAGTGCAGTACTGTAGCTCTATCCACCTCCCTCTTAGTGCAGTACAGTAGCTCTATCCACCTCCCTCTTAGTGCAGTACAGTAGCTCTATCCACCTCCCTCTCAGTGCAGTACAGTAGCTCTATCCACCTCCCTCTTAGTGCAGTCCATTAGCTCTATCCACCTCCCTCTTAGTGCAGTACAGTACTGTAGCTCTAAACACAACCTTGCATCCAAGGTGAGGATTATAGAGAAGTGGCATACCTCCTCTCTCCTCTCCTATCCTCTTCTCTTCTCTCCTGCCCTCCTCATTTCCTCTCTCCACCTCTCTCCTCTCCCCTCACCTCCTCTTCTCCACTCCATCTTTTCTCTCCTCTCCTCTCCTCCATGTGACAGGTCTCTGCTTTAGAGGACCTACCCTCTCCCCTTCCTCCCTCCTCTCCTCTACCCTCCCCTCCGGTCCCCCCCCCCCCCCCCTCTGCCCTCCCCTCCTCTCCTCTCTCCTCCCTCCTCTCCACTCCTCTCATCTCCACTCCTCTCTCCTCTCCTCTCCCCTTCTCCTCTCCTCTTCTCCTCTCCTCTCCTCTCCCCCTAACTCCTCTTCTCCTCTCCTCTCTTCCATGTGACAGGTCCCTATCCCTTTCTCTCCTCCTCGACTCTTCTCTCCCCTACCCTCATCCTCTCCTCTCCTCTCCTCTCCTCTCCTCTCCTCTCCTCTCCTCTCCTCTCCTCTCCTCTCCTCTCCTCTCCTCTCCTCTCCTCTCCTCTCCTCTCCTCTCCTCTCCTCTCCTCTCCTCTCCCCTCCCTTCTCCTCCTCTCCTCTCCCCTCCTCTTGCCTCCTCTCCTCTCCTCTCCACTCCTGTCCCCTCTCCTCTCATCTTCTCCATGTGACAGGTCCCTGCCTTAGAGGACCTCTCCTCTCCTCTCCTCTCCTCTCCTCTCCTCTCCTCTCCTCTCCTCTCCTCTCCTCTCCTCTCCTCTCCTCTCCTCTCATCTTCTCCATGTGACAGGTCCCTGCCTTAGAGGACCTCTCCTCTCCTCTCCTCTCCTCTCCTCTCATCTTCTCCATGTGACAGGTCCCTGCCTTAGAGGACCTCTCCTCTCCTCTCCTCTCCTCTCCTCTCCTCTCCTCTCCTCTCCTCTCCTCTCCTCTCCTCTCCTCTCCTCTCCTCTCCTCTCCTCTCCTCTCCTCTCCTCTCCTCTCCTCTCCTCTGTCCTCTCCTCTCCTCTGTCCTCTCCTCTCCCCTTGTTTTAAGATGGTCTCCTCTCTCCTGGATCATTTAGCTATTTGATTTTATTGTGATTTTTTAAATTTATTTTGTAGTTTCCCAAACAAATATTTAACAGTTATTGTATATAATATTGAATTTGGCCTTTACAACTATAACCCATAGAAACACATTTAATAACACATTCATATTGGCAAAAGAGACAGTAAAAAAAAGTATCATAAAGAATAAGGTTTTGAAGTGTCAGTTTAAGCTAGAGATATGTGTTTTGCATGGGCTGCGTCTCATTCCACCATTCGGACGCTACAGACGTTTTCGTGAGAAGATCGATTTTCGGGACGTCTCCTGGTCTGACAAACATCGCTGTAGCTTTGCCACTTTCCACTGCAAATGCGGAAGGCCAACACAGATATCTCTAGCTTAAACTGGCGGATTTTGATGGGAATTGTTTTATTATGTTATTTAGATTGACACACGGCAGATAAGGACTCAGTATTGTGTTTGTTGAAATTTGAACCCATAAACCCACAACAAGATATATTACATTCGTTATAAACTCCACTATTGTACCCATTATAACAAGACCAATATACAAAGTCATTCTCTGTAAGTCAACATTTTCATCAAATGTTTATATCACTGTACATATCTACCAATACAAGACCATTTCAAATCGTATCTATTTAACTTCCTTGGTTTATTTCAAGTTAGCATTGATGGTAATATTGCACACATTAGAGATCACTTCGATTGGAAACCTGGCAGCTGTCTGGTACTTCTGTTGCCAGTATCTGGTTGCCAAATCTTGTCTCAAGAAACCTTGTTTGTGTTAACACATGATGGTTCTACGCACTTTCTCGTCTCTTGCCAAAACTCTTGACATTTCCAGATGGCTTAAAATGTTTGCCCTTGAGGTTTTTTATATTATGATTATCATAACGCCAGATTCATGATGAATCATTCGGCCCATCAGGTTTACTATACGAGCAGGATATGAAACCCCTCTCATATGCATTGATCATATGACCTATTGAACCCTTGACCTCTCTACTGTTAAAGACAGTCATTGTGAGAAATGACCTTAACAAACAACCAACAGTAGAACATAGAAGAAGTTGGGGATATCGTCATGAAATTGGTAAAAAATATATATTTTGTAAAAAGGGAAACAAATGATAAATATGAATACATGTCATACTGTATATATTATCCCACATCCTTTCATATCATTTTATTTATGGATCCATAGGAGCATCGTTCAGTAATTTAACGCGGCTCTTGACTACAGTATTTTATTGCACAGGTGGTCGTCCCAAATGGTATCCTATTCCCTATATAGTGCACTACTTTTGACCAGAGCCCTATTCCCTATATAGTGCACTACTTTTGACCAGAGCCCTATTCCCTGTATAGTGCACTACTTTTGACCAGAGCCCTATTCCCTATATAGTGCACTACTTTTGACCATAGCTCCATGGGCCCTGGTCAACAGTAGTGCAATACGAAGGGAATAGGGTTCTATTCCACCTTAGTACTATAACCAGCTCCTGTGAAACGCCCACACTAATAGCATCATTAGTGACCCTCGACCTTCGACCTATTGTGCTTCAACACGTCCCCTCCTTCAGCAGATGCTGCGTATCAATCTCAATAAAGGAACTACTGTTGTCCGTTTTGGAATCTGGTACGGTCATGTTAAAACCACCAGCTGTCTGGTACGGTCATGTTAAAACCACCATCTGTCTGATACAGTCATATTAAAACCCCCATCTGTCTGATACAGTCATGTTAAAACCACCATCTGTCTGGTACGGTCATGTTAAAACCACCAGCTGTCTGGTACGGTCATGTTAAAACCACCATCTGTCTGATACAGTCATGTTAAAACCACCATCTGTCTGATACAGTCATGTTAAAACCACCATCTGTCTGGTAGAGTCATGTTAAAACCACCAGCTGTCTGGTACGGTCATGTTAAAACCACCATCTGTCTGATACAGTCATGTTAAAACCACCATCTGTCTGGTACAGTCATATTAAAACCACCATCTGTCTGATACAGTCATATTAAAACCACCATCTGTCTGATACAGTCATGTTAAAACCACCATCTGTCTGATACAGTCATATTAAAACCACCATCTGTCTGATACAGTCATGTTAAAACCACCATCTGTCTGATACAGTCATGTTAAAACCACCATCTGTCTGATACAGTCATGTTAAAACCACCATCTGTCTGATACAGTCATGTTAAAACCACCATCTGTCTGATACAGTCATATTAAAACCACCATCTGTCTGATACAGTCATGTTAAAACCACCATCTGTCTGATACAGTCATGTTAAAACCACCATCTGTATGATACAGTCATGTTAAAACCACCATCTGTCTGATACAGTCATGTTAAAACCACCATCTGTCTGATACAGTCATATTAAAACCCCCATCTGTCTGGTACAGTCATATTAAAACCACCATCTGTCTGATACAGTCATGTTAAAACCACCATCTGTCTGATACAGTCATGTTAAAACCCCCATCTGTCTGATACAGTCATGTTAAAACCCCCATCTGTCTGATACAGTCATGTTAAAACCACCATCTGTCTGATACAGTCATGTTAAAACCACCATCTGTCTGATACAGTCATGTTAAAACCACCATCTGTCTGATACAGTCATGTTAAAACCACCATCTGTCTGGTAGAGTCATGTTAAAACCACCATCTGTCTGATACAGTCATGTTAAAACCACCATCTGTCTGATACAGTCATGTTAAAACCACCATCTGTCTGATACAGTCATATTAAAACCACCATCTGTCTGATACAGTCATATTAAAACCACCATCTGTCTGATACAGTCATATTAAAACCACCATCTGTCTGATACAGTCATGTTAAAACCACCATCTGTCTGATACAGTCATGTTTAAACCACCATCTGTCTGATACAGTCATGTTAAAACCACCATCTGTCTGATACAGTCATGTTAAAACCACCATCTGTCTGATACAGTCATGTTAAAACCACCATCTGTCTGATACAGTCATGTTAAAACCACCATCTGTCTGATACAGTCATGTTAAAACCACCATCTGTCTGATACAGTCATGTTAAAACCACCATCTGTCTGATACAGTCATATTAAAACCACCATCTGTCTGATACAGTCATGTTAAAACCACCATCTGTCTGATACAGTCATGTTAAAACCACCATCTGTCTGATACAGTCATGTTAAAACCACCATCTGTCTGATACAGTCATGTTAAAACCACCATCTGTCTGATACAGTCATGTTAAAACCACCATCTGTCTGATACAGTCATATTAAAACCACCATCTGTCTGATACAGTCATGTTAAAACCACCATCTGTCTGGTAGAGTCATGTTAAAACCACCATCTGTCTGATACAGTCATGTTAAAACCACCATCTGTCTGATACAGTCATATTAAAACCCCCATCTGTCTGGTACAGTCATATTAAAACCACCATCTGTCTGGTAGAGTCATGTTAAAACCACCATCTGTCTGATACAGTCATGTTAAAACCACCATCTGTCTGATACAGTCATGTTAAAACCACCATCTGTCTGATACAGTCATGTTAAAACCACCATCTGTCTGATACAGTCATGTTAAAACCACCATCTGTCTGATACAGTCATGTTAAAACCACCATCTGTCTGATACAGTCATGTTAAAACCACCATCTGTCTGATACAGTCATGTTAAAACCACCATCTGTCTGATACAGTCATATTAAAACCACCATCTGTCTGATACAGTCATGTTAAAACCACCATCTGTCTGATACAGTCATGTTAAAACCACCATCTGTCTGATACAGTCATGTTAAAACCACCATCTGTCTGATACAGTCATGTTAAAACCACCATCTGTCTGATACAGTCATGTTAAAACCACCATCTGTCTGATACAGTCATGTTAAAACCACCATCTGTCTGTAAGCGCCTGATGAAGACGCTGATGTGGTCATTTCCTTTTCCTGTTACAATAGAAACACTACAACCAACACTAAAACCTCTCAATAATGAAAACACTTCAACAATCAACATTATTATGCTAAATCAATGGTGACATTAAGCCCACCAGCTGTCTGTAAGGGCTTGGCGAAGATTCTGAAGAGGTAATTTCCTGTGAAGAAGATGAATACAAAAGAACATAGTGCAGAAAGTACTAAACCTCTCAATTATTGATACCCCAAAACACCCAGAATGAATACTACAAATCTGTAAATCCACCATCAGTAACACTGATGGAGAGACTATAGAATTAAACTGTTACATGAATTGACATTATTATCTGTAGTCTGCCAGCCGTGACATTGACAAAGGCTTTGAAACCCCTGCAGAGGAAGCGCCATGTCCCTGCTGAATAATTACAAGCCAGATAAATACAATTAAGAGGGTTTTTAATGGAGCAGCATTTGTTTGGGTTTGAGTTAATGGATTCGTCCATTTCTTTGTTTATTCAAAAGATTATATGAACCAACACCACTCATTCACAAGGGAAAGATCTACAGTACATTAATCTGCCTTTTAAAAATCCACTTGATAACAAAGTAAATGCAATGATCAAAGTCAGTGATCAAAGAAATAGTTTTCTGCTCCCCTGCCTTGTTGTCTGAAATTCCCTAAATATTAAATTATAACCAGAGAGGAGGAGAGGGGAGGAGAGGAGAAGAGAGGAGAGGAGAGGAGAAGAGGATGGATAATGAGAGGTGAGGTGAATAGAGGAGAGGGAGGAGGGGAGGAGGTGAGGAGAGAGGAGAGGAGAAGAGGATGGATGATGAGAGGAGAGGAGAGAGGAGAGGAGAAGAGGATGGATGATGAGAGGAGAGGAGAGGGGAGGAAAGGAGGGAAGGATGGATGATGAGAGGTCAGGAGGAGAGGAGAGGTCAGGAGGAGAGGTCAGGAGGAGAGGAGAGGAGAGGAGAGGAGAGGAGAGGAGAGGAGAGGAGAGGAGAGGATGGATGATGACAGGAGATGAGAGGAGATGAGAGGAGAGGAGAGGAGAGGAGAGGAGAGGAGAGGAGAGGAGAGGAGAGGAGAGGAGAGGAGAGGAGAGGAGAGGAGACGAGACGAGACGAGACGAGACGAGACGAGACGAGACGAGACGAGACGAGACGAGACGAGACGAGAGGAGAGGAGAGGAGAGGAGAGGAGGATAATGAGAGGTGAGGTGAATAGAGGAGAGGGGAGGAGGGGAGGAGGTGAGGAGAGAGGAAAGGAGAAGAGGATGGATGATGAGAGGAGAGGAGAGAGGAGAGGAGAAGAGGATGGATGATGAGAGGAGAGGAGAGGGGAGGAAAGGAGGGAAGGATGGATGATGAGAGGTCAGGAGGAGAGGAGAGGTCAGGAGGAGAGTTCAGGAGGAGAGGAGAGGAGAGGAGAGGAGAGGAGAGGAGAGGAGAGGAGAGGAGAGGAGAGGAGAGGAGAGGAGAGGAGAGGAGAGGAGAGGAGAGGAGAGGAGAGGAGAGGAGAGGAGAGGAGAGGATGGATGGATGATGACAGGAGAGGAGAGGTAAGGAGAGGAGAGGAGAGGAGAGGAGAGGAGAGGAGAGGAGAGGAGAGGAGAGGAGAGGAGAGGAGAGGAGAGGAGAGGAGAGGAGAGGAGAGGAGAGGAGAGGAGAGGAGAGGAGAGGAGAGGAGAGGAGAGGAGAGGGGAGAAGAGGATGGATGATGAGAGGAGAGGAGAGGTGAGGAGGGGAGAGGGGAGAGGAGAGAAGGATGGAAAAGGAATACACATCAGTTCAAATGGAAGCTTCCTTCCTCCGTTTAGACACCGTGGCAGTCCTCTATCCCTCTAGACACTGCTGTGGCAGTCCTCTCTGCCTCTAGGCACTGTGCTGTAGACTGTGGCAGTCCTCTCTGCCTCTAGGCACTGTGCTGTAGACTGTGGCAGTCCTCTCTCCCTCTAGACACTGTGCTGTAGACTGTGGCAGTCCTCTCTCCCCCTAGACACTGTGCTGTGGAAGTCCTCTCTGCCTCTAGGCACTGTGCTGTAGACTGTGGCAGTCCTGTCTCCCTCTAGGCACTGTGCTGTAGACTGTGGCAGTCCTCTCTCCCTCTAGACACTGTGCTGTAGACTGTGGGAGTCCTCTCTGCCTCTAGGCACTGTGCTGCAGACTGTGGCAGTCCTCTCTCCCTCTAGACACTGTGCTGCAGACTGTGGCAGTCCTCTCTCCCTCTAGGCACTCTGCTGTTGACTGTGGCAGTCCTCTCTCCCTCTAGACACTGTGCTGTAGACTGTGGCAGTCCTCTCTCCCTCTAGACACTGTGCTGCAGACTGTGGCAGCACAAAATATTCTTGGTTATTTTAGATTTGAGATATTTACTTTGAATCGAATTAGGACCATTCCTATTGGTATAACAGAGAAGGGAAAACAGATTTGTGAAGGGAGGTATATTTGCAGACATTCTAATGTCTTTGGATGGTTTTCTGAGTTGAGGGTTGATGGTTGTCCCGGGGCAATGGCTCTTCACCGCAGTAGAAATCATTCGTCTCATCTCTGTAAATAATCATATTCATTTATACACACAGAAATCATCACCCATCCCGCTCACTCTACTAAATACTAAACAATCCCCTGTACCACTAAAAACACATACTCACACTTAAATACACACATGCATACTCACACTCACTTACTCAGTCACTCACACACTCGCGCACTAATATGACAGGGGTCTGACAGGAAGCAGATGTAAGAGGGATTTTCTGTTGTCTATGTCTTCCAACCAGTTAGGTCACACCATTTCCCTGTTCCATTTTCTTATTTTTTTAAACATTTTGTCAGTACTTTGTTGAAGCACCTTTTGCAGTTATTAAAGCCTCAGGTTGTCTTGGGAATGAGGCTACAAGCTTGGCACACCTGTATTTGGGAAGTTTCTCCCATTCTTCTCTGCAGATCCTCTTAAGCTCTGTCAGGTTGAATTGGGAGCGTCGCTTCACAGCTATTTACAGGTCTCTCCAGAGATGTTAGATTGGGTTCAAGTCCGGGCACTGGCAGGGCCAATCAAGAACAATGCACTGTATAGTGTACATTCCACATCCAAATGGACTGCATTTATAAATCGATATTTTTTTTTAATCTATCTTCTAGGAAACACAGAACTAGCTGGAAACAAGAAGGAGATGGTTTTCATGTCATCATAATATGCACAGTACTGTAAGACTGTGGTTAGAAAGAACTCAATTAAACATTACTACACACAGTTCCTTTTTCTATTCGAAAAAGGGTTTTTCTGTTTGAAAAAGCCATTTTCGTGACTGTTATTTTCCAGATCTGAAACAGAATATATGAATCCAGGTTCTTTTTGAAAGAGAAACATATAACAGAAGAAGAATACGAAGAAGAATAAAAAAAGACGAATGCCCTAACTACAGATAAATCAGAGCACATTATCTGAAATGTCAGGTCACAGTAATTGGTAGTTCCTTTTTATCACCTGCTGCTCTGCCGCCTTCTGGAATCATGTAGTGTGCACCAAAGGTATTGTGAATTTAGTGTGAAAAGGAATGAAATATACACTTGAGTTTGATGATCAACGACACCCATCATCCGCAACTGCTTTCAGTGTGCTGTCCTCTTTTCCTCCCCTGACTATCAAGGCTAGGGGATGTTAAGCCAATTTAAACCACGGCCAGGGGATGTTAAGCCCATTTAAACCATGGCCAGGGGATGTGAAGCCCATTTAAACCACGGCCAGGGGATGTTAAGCACATTTAAACCACGGCCAGGGGATGTTAAGCCCATTTAAACCACGGCCAGGGGATGTTAAGCCAACTTAAACCACGGCCAGGGGATGTTAAGCACATTTAAACCAAGGCCAGGGGATGTTAAGCCCATTTAAACCAAGGCCAGGGGATGTTAAGCCCATTTAAACCACGGCCAGGGGATGTTAAACCAATTTAAACCACGGCCAGGGGATGTTAAGCCAATTTAAACCATGGCCAGGGGATGTTAAGCCAATTTAAACCAAGGCCAGGGGATGTTAAACCAATTTAAACCACGGCCAGGGGATGTTAAGCCAATTTAAACCATGGCCAGGGGATGTTAAGCCAATTTAAACCAAGGCCAGGGGATGTTAAGCCAATTTAAACCACAGCCAGGGGATGTTAAGCCAAGTTAAACCACGGCCAGGGGATGTTAAGCCAATTTAAACCACGGCCAGGGGATGTTAAGCCAATTTAAACCACGGCCAGGGGATGTTAAGCCAATTTAAACCACGGCCAGGGGATGTTAAGCCAATTTAAACCACGGCCAGGGGATGTTAAGCCAAGTTAAACCACGGCCAGGGGATGTTAAGCCAATTTAAACCACGGCCAGGGGATGTTAAGCCAAGTTAAACCACGGCCAGGGGATGTTAAGCCAACTTAAACCACGGCCAGCGGATGTTTAACTTCTTATGGCTGCAGGGGCAGTATTGAGTAGCTTGGATGAAAGGTGCCCAGAGGTGCCCAGAGTAAACGGCCTGCTCCTCAGTCCCAGTTGATAATATATATGCATATTATTATTAGTATTGGATAGAAAACACTCTGAAGTTTCTAAAACTGTTTGAATGATGTCTGTGAGTATAACAGAACTCATATGGCAGGCAAAAAGCTGAGAAGAAATCCAAACAGGAAGTGAGAAATCTGAGGTTGGTCGATTTTCAACCCAGTCCCTATTGAATACACAGTGGGATATTGGTTATGTTGCAGTTCCTAAGGCTTCTACTAGATGTCACGCGTCTTTAGAAACTTGAATGAGGCTGCTACTGTGATGTGGGGCCGGATGAGAGCTCTTTGAGTCAGAGGTCTGGCAGAGAGCCAGGTCCTGGTCAAGCGCATTTCACATGATAGCGACCTGCGTTCCATGGCTTTTCTACAGACAATGGAATTCTCCGGTTGGAACGTTATTGAAGATTTATGATAAAAACATCCTAAAGATTGGTTCTATACTTAGTTTGAACTGTTTCTACGACCTCTAATATAACTTTTTGAACTTTTCGTCCGACGTTCGGCTGGACCTGCACGAGCGTTTGGATTTGTGTACTAAACGCCCTAACAAAAGTAGCTACTTGGACATAAATAATGGACATTATCGAACAAATCAAACATTTATTGTGGAACTAGGATCCTGGGAGTGCATTCTGATGAAGATCATCAAAGGTGAGGGAATATTTATAATGTTATTTCTGATTTCTGTTGACTCCAACATGGCGGATACATTTTTTCTTTCTTCTGAGCTCCGTCTCAGATTATTGCATGGTTTGCTTTTTCCGTAAAGTGTTTTGAAATCTGACACAGTGGTTGCATTAAGGAGAGGTATATCTATAATTCCATGTGTAACAATTGTATTTTCATCAACATTTATGATAAGTGTTTCTGTAAAATTGATGTGGCTATGCAAAATCACTGGATGTTCTTGGAACTAGTGAACGTAACGCGCCAATGTAAACTCAGATTTTTTTATATAAATATGAACCTTATCAAACAAAACATACATGTATTGTGTAACATGAAGTCCTATGAGTGTCATCTGATGAAGATCATCAAAGGTTAGTGATTAATTTTATCTCTATTTGTGCTTTTTGTGACTCCTCTCTTTGGCGGGAAAAATTGAAGAATTCTTCTATGACTTGGTGGTGACCTAACATAATCGTTTGTGGTGCTTTTGCTGTAAAGCCTATTTGAAATCGGACACTTTGGTGGGATTAACAACAAGATTACCTTTAAAATGGTATAAAATACATGTATGTTTGAGGAATTTTAATTGTGAGATTTCTGTTGTTTGAATTTGGCGCCCTGCACTTTCACTGGCTGTTGTCATATCGATCCCGTTAACGGGATTGCAGCCATAAGAAGTGTTAACCAACTTAAACCACGGCCAGGGGATGTTAAACCCATTTAAACCACGACCAGGGGATGTTAAGCCAATTTCAACCACGGCCAGGGGATGTTTAGCCAATTTAAACCACGGCCAGGGGATGTTTAGCCAATTTAAACCACGGCCAGGGGATGTTAAGCCAATTTAAACCACGGCCAGGGGATGTTTAGCCAATTTAAACCACGGCCAGGGGATGTTAAGCCAATTTAAACCACGGCCAGGGGATGTTTAGCCAATTTAAACCACGGCCAGGGGATGTTAAGCCAATTTAAACCACGGCCAGGGGATGTTTAGCCAATTTAAACCACGGCCAGGGGATGTTAAGCCAATTTAAACCACGGCCAGGGGATGTTTAGCCAATTTAAACCACGGCCAGGGGATGTTTAGCCAATTTAAACCACGGCCAGGGGATGTTTAGCCAATTTAAACCACGGCCAGGGGATGTTAAGCCAATTTAAACCACGGCCAGGGGATGTTTAGCCAATTTAAACCACGGCCAGGGGATGTTTAGCCAATTTAAACCACGGCCAGGGGATGTTTAGCCAATTTAAACCACGGCCAGGGGATGTTAAGCCAATTTAAACCACGGCCAGGGGATGTTAAGCCAATTTAAACCACGGCCAGGGGATGTTTAGCCAATTTAAACCACGGCCAGGGGATGTTAAGCCAATTTAAACCACGGCCAGGGGATGTTAAGCCAATTTAAACCACGGCCAGGGGATGTTAAGCCAATTTAAACCACGGCCAGGGGATGTTTAGCCAATTTAAAGTGGATATGTGTGCACTGTTAGAAATAATCATAATTTTAGAGTGTAACACTAGGATGTGAAGTTTATATAAGCGAATAAAACTAACCAACAGGAAAAGGCCTCAAATCTTGGACAGTGTTGTTGCTCTCAAACAAACCAAAACAAAGACAAAACACTCAACCCTCACCACAACAATGTAAGAGTATGAGCACAATGTTGTGCAGTATGTAGAGATACACATTACCCTTATATTGAGAATTAACTAGCAGTCTTCATAGTCAGCTGTTGTGTGTTATAATGATGATGAATGAAGCTGCATGTTTTCAGAAATCTAGCAACATCTCCACTAAATCTGTTTACCTAAGTCATATAACACAGTAACTGCCCTTCAACAAAACTGTCTACTCCCAGGCAGTCTTCCTCGCATGCAAGCAGTCAACAGCAGTGTTTCCTGTCCCCGTAGCAGTCCTGTATAGCGTGTTCAGTGTGCAGGCAGGGCATGGTGTCGTGTGTGCTCCAGCAAGGCCCTGCGCAGCCATAATAACTCAGAGTCTACACCTGTATCAAGCTGCTCTCTGTATCTGCAGTGGCAGGTCGGCCTCCGAGGTGTGCTGCATCCACACAAACTAACGCCAATGAATAAAGCCATATGTCCCCTTCAAATGGCTGCATGTCAAGCCAGCCACTAAGATAGCATACAGGCCCCACGGCTCCATGGGGTGCCTGAGAGAGAAGAGTTGTTCACTACGAGGATACCAAGATGTCAGGTCAGGATATCATTGACTGGTGAAGAGACAAGGCCATAGTGAAGAGACACGGCCATAGTGAAGAGACACGGCCATAGTGAAGAGACACGGCCATAGTGAAGAGACACGGCCATAGTGAAGAGACAAGGCCATAGTGAAGAGACACGGTCATAGTGAAGAGACACGGCCATAGTGAAGAGACACGGCCATAGTGAAGAGACACGGCCATAGTGAAGAGACAAGGCCATAGTGAAGAGACACGGCCATAGTGAAGAGACAAGGCCATAGTGAAGAGACACGGCCATAGTGAAGAGACACGGCCATAGTGAAGAGACAAGGCCATAGTGAAGAGACAAGGCCATAGTGAAGAGACACGGCCATAGTGAAGAGACACGGCCATAGTGAAGAGACACGGCCATAGTGAAGAGACACGGCCATAGTGAAGAGACAAGGCCATAGTGAAGAGACAAGGCCATAGTGAAGAGACAAGGCCATAGTGAAGAGACAAGGCCATAGTGAAGAGACAAGGCCATAGTGAAGAGACACGGCCATAGTGAAGAGACACGGCCATAGTGAAGAGACAAGGCCATAGTGAAGAGACACGGCCATAGTGAAGAGACACGGCCATAGTGAAGAGACACGGCCATAGTGAAGAGACAAGGCCATAGTGAAGAGACAAGGCCATAGTGAAGAGACAAGGCCATAGTGAAGAGACACGGCCATAGTGAAGAGACAAGGCCATAGTGAAGAGACACGGCCATAGTGAAGAGACAAGGCCATAGTGAAGAGACACGGCCATAGTGAAGAGACAAGGCCATAGTGAAGAGACAAGGCCATAGTGAAGAGACAAGGCCATAGTGAAGAGACAAGGCCATAGTGAAGAGACAAGGCCATAGTGAAGAGACAAGGCCATAGTGAAGAGACAAGGCCATAGTGAAGAGACAAGGCCATAGTGAAGAGACAAGGCCATAGTGAAGAGACACGGCCATAGTGAAGAGACAAGGCCATAGTGAAGAGACACGGCCATAGTGAAGAGACACGGCCATAGTGAAGAGACACGGCCATAGTGAAGAGACACGGCCATAGTGAAGAGACACGGCCATAGTGAAGAGACACGGTCATAGTGAAGAGACAAGGCCATAGTGAAGAGACACGGCCATAGTGAAGAGACACGGCCATAGTGAAGAGACACGGCCATAGTGAAGAGACACGGCCATAGTGAAGAGACACGGCCATAGTGAAGAGACAAGGCCATAGTGAAGAGACAAGGCCATAGTGAAGAGACAAGGCCATAGTGAAGAGACACGGCCATAGTGAAGAGACAAGGCCATAGTGAAGAGACACGGCCATAGTGTGGAAGGGAGCTGTTTTAGGTTGCATGCAGGGAGTCAAGGGAAGTGGAAGTGTAAAATTAAAATGTGATTCTGCAGCCCTAAGAGTTGTTGTAAATCTCTCCCCTTTGCACGTAGGCTCTTATTACAGTATGGGGAGTTTCATGCCCGAGTTGGTAAATGTTTTAATGTGTCTGAGTCAAAGTTTTTCTGTTCTTCCTTTTTGAAGAATATGCTAAATAGTTCACAAACGATTCCCACATCTCCATGTGGCATCACACGTTCAGGAAGTAAAATGTTTATATTCCAGGTATAAATTCTGAAGCAGCTAGCATTCTATCTTTCTTCCCCATTACTCAGTGAAACGTGTGGATTGTTAACTCGAAACAATGCAATTCCTCCTGAACAAAGGAGAGATGCAATCTATCATCGGCCTCAGAGTGCAGTAATGTCTTGACACTTAAACTGAGCTCTGTTTGTTACCGTGGCTGCCTCTTCAATCTGAAGAGAGAATTTCTGTACAGCACTTTGAGATATCAGCTGATGTAAGAAGGGCTATATAAATACATTTGATTTGAATTGAGGGCACATTTAAACACTAGGTTTGCATCTCAAATGGCACCCTATTCCCTACATACTTCCCTGCACTACTTTTGACCAGGGCCCATAAGGCACTATGTTGGTAATAGGGAGATATTTGAGATGCAACCTTAAACAATGGTATTCCACGTGTTTGCCAGCCAAGAAAGTCGCCATGAAAAGGTTGGCAGTTGGCTTGGAGAAGTACAATTTTTATATCTACATTTGCAGATAAAGAGGGGTAAAGATTAGGAAAAACGACTGCACTGTAACAACGTTCACATTAGGTCCCTTTAAGGCACATATGTCAGAGTCAAGGCCCGCGGGCCACATCCGGCCCGCGAGAAGGTTTTTTACGGCCCCTGGGATGATCTTGATTTATTATTAGAACCGGCCCGCAGACCGCAGCAAGCCGGCAGCCCGCAGATCTTTTACACGCACCAATACTACATTTCCCACAATGCAACGGTGACGCACCGAGCAGTAGGCTGCTTCATTTCAATATTTATTGGCACAGCAGTCGTCAGCATCACAGTAAAATTAACTTTCAGATACCCATCAAAAATGGCAAAACGGAAGGTGGACACTGAGAACCGGGGGTTTCAAACAAGGTGGGAGTCGGAGTATATGTTCACGGAGGTAGCTGGAAAACCTGTGTGTCTTCTGTGTGGAGAAAGTGTGGCGGTACTGAAAGAGTATAATCTGAGACGACATTATGAAACGAAACACGCGGACAAAAACAAGAATATGGACATGGAACAAAGGCTACAAAAGGCAGAGGAATTAAAACGAGGCCTCAAATCTCGACAGGCTCTGTTCAAAAAAGCCAAATCACAAGGCCAGGCTGCTGTCAAGGCCAGTTTTATTTTGGCAGAAGAGATCGCTAAATCAGCCCGGCCATTTACGGAGGGGGATTTCATCAAAAACTGCATGATTAAAGTTTGTGACGAAGTTTGCCCAGAAAAAAGGCAACTCTTTTTAAATGTGAGTCTGAGCAGAAACACCATTGCCGAGAGAGTAGACCAGTTGTCCATCAATCTAAAAGAGCAGCTTGTGAAAAAGGGAAAAGATTTCATTGCATATTCCTTGGCTGTGGATGAGAGCACCGACATTTCTGACATTGCCCAGTTGTCAATTTTCATCCGCGGAGTGGACTCCAGCCTAAGCGTGACAGAGGAGTTTTTGGCTTTACGTCCTATGCATGGCACAACTACGGGGCATGATTTGTATGAAGAGGTGTCAAGATGTGTAAATGAGATGGAGCTGCCTTGGGAAAAACTCGTGGGTTTGACAACCGACGGAGCACCTGCGATGTGTGGACACAGGAGCGGACTGGTGGCGAAGATACGGGAAAAGATGCAAGAGGAAAACGCGACAGGTGAGCTGACAGCTTATCATTGTATCATACACCAGGAAGCGTTGTGCGGTAAAGCCTTGAAAATGGAGCATGTAATGAGCATCATCACGCGCACAGTTAACTTTATCAGAGCCAAAGGTTTAGGTTTTCAGTAGGTTCAATTAGGTTCACTAGACTATATGCGTCATTTAAAAAAATTTTCAATGAACATTCGAACAGTCCGGCCCTCGGCTTGTAGCTAAATTTTTTATTTGGCCCTCCGTCCATTTGACTTTGACACCCCTGCTTTAAGGGTTCCGGCAAGACGTTGTCCCACTGACGTTCTGAGAATGTTCTAGGAACATTAAATCATGCCATTCAGTGTAGGTCCCATTTTGTCATAGTTTAACATTTATAATAAGTTATTTTTATATCCATTAGGGAACGTTACGAAAAGCCTCCTATTCGGTTCTGATAGGAAGTTATCCATGAGACATTTCATGATTCATGATGGTCCCAAGAGAACGTTCTCTGGGGGACCTTTGTCTAGTTTCCTGTAAGTTACCAGGACGTCACTGAGGACCATGTCAGGACTTTTTTAGGACGTTCTCAGGACTATCATTTTACTAGTCATTAGGATGTTGCATGATGGTCCAAAGGGAATATCCCTGCAACAAACAAAACAATATTTGTTAGGACTTCCGCGGAACGTCACGAAATGGTCGCCTAAAGTGGTCAGGACGTTGTGTCAAGGTCCCCTGGAGGTTTTGTCTAGTTCCCGGTTTGTCCCGGGGACATCCCCAAGGACATGTTTAGAGCGTTCTACAGATGTTGAGTCATGGTCACCTGGAGGTTTTTGTCATGCGATGGTCCCAGGTGTCCCAAACCATTATAAGTAAAGTAATTCAGGCTAGGGTATATTTTTCTCAATTTCCACCTGACTGACATGCCCAAAGTAAACTACATGTTGCTCAGGCCCTGAAGCCAGGATATGCATATAATTGGTACCATTGGAAAGAAAACACTCTGAAGTTTGTAGAAATATAACACAATAGATATGGTAAGAGAAAATCCAAAGAAAAACCAACCGGAAAGTTGTTTTTTTGAGAGCCAATGCTCTTCCATTAGAACGTATAGGGAAAAATGTAATCTAGCTCCCAGTATGCAATTCCTACTGCTTCCACTGGATGTCAGTAGTCTTTGTTCAAGGTTTCAGGCTTGTTTCTTCCCAAACAAGGAAGAATTATGAGTTTTATTACTGGGACTCAGAGTTGGAAATCAGTCTATGCGTGCGCGACGAAGAGGACGCACCTGCTAATATCATTTTCCTATTGAACATACTTCTTTCCGTATGAAATAATATAATTTAATTACATTTTAGGGTATCTGAGGATTAAATAGAAATGTATTTTGACTTGTTTTAATAAAGTTTAGCGGTAGCTTTTTGGATTCCTTTCTCTGCATGTTGAACGAGTGGATAACTCAAATCGATGGCGCCAACTAAACAGACTTTTTGGGATATAAAGAAGGATTTTATCTAACAAAACGAAGCTACATGTTGTAGCTGGGACCCTTTGGATGACAAATCAGAGGAAGATTTTCAAAAAGTAAGTGAATATTTAATCACTATTTGTGAAATTATGGGACCTGTGCTGGTGGAAAAATATTTTGATGTGGGACGCCGTCCTCAAACAATCGCATGGCATGCTTTCGCTGTAAAGCCTATTGTAAATCGGACAATGCAGTTAGATGAACAAGACTTTAAGCTTTTAACCGATATATGACACTGGTATGTTTCTAAATGTTTAAAATCCATAATTTTTATGATTATTTATTTGAATTGCACGCCTTCCAGTTTCACCGGAAGTTGTCACGCTAGCAGGACGCCTAGCCTTAAGAAGTTTTAAATAGTATGGGGGTTTTAAGGTAAGTGGTAAAAACCTTTAGTCAATGACAATATGATTACATTTGACCACTTAGTACTGACGTCTCAATATGACCCCACCTGGGATTTGAACTCAGGTTTGAGGTTGCACAGATCTTTCTGCTGCGCCACAACGTCTGGAACATTACAGAAGGCCCCTACGCATTCATTACCTATAATACATATCTGCACTTAGCAAAATAGTGCCATCTGCACTGCTATTTTAGTTAATAGTTAATCTGACTATTCTCTCATTGATTTCACTTAGTTATTTTAGATTTTTATTTTTTACTATAGCTGTCTAATGGTGGTGGGGCTAGGGTTTTGGCGATCATGAAATTTCGTCAGCTGGGGATTTCAAGCAAATAACTGTCGGTCTCACGGTAATTGACCGTTAATAAACACATTTAGCATCTCCTGGCTTCCACACACAGCCTACAAGCCACTGATACTGACCTTTGGAACATCTACATTTTAAAAAGTCTAATAAATCCATGTAATATAGCCAACATCTTCACAATAAATCCATTATTTATTTTAGACAGGTCTAAAGAAACATGATATGAAGAAAATGTAGTCTATTTCAGAAGAACATAATTTTTTATTTATTGAACTAGGCAAGTCAGTTAAGAGCAAATTCTTATTTACAATGACTTCCTAGGAACAGTGGGTTAACTGCCTTGTTCAGGAGCAGAACGACAGATGTTTACCTTGTCAGCTCAGGGATTCGATTTAGCAAGCTTTTGGTTACTTGCCCAACGCTCTAACCACTAGGCTACCTGCCGCCCCAAACAGCATACTCTGAGTTGTCCTTATGTTAGGTCCTGATCTGGCTATGCCAAATGGCAGTGGGCTACACTAGTTCATTTAGCAGAGAAGATTTGCTTAGAATTATGTGTCATTTTTTTATAATATGAAGGGTACAATTGAACAAAGCTGAATGAAAGGATATTTTCTCCAAACGATTTGAGGGAGTGCACGCTGTTCTGTGTTGAGCGGTTAACAAAGAAATCGGTATTCCTATATGCTTCATTTAGAGTTATTAATGTGCCTTTAGTTGTTCTACAAACATTGAGCTATATGTTTAGATTTTTAATACATTGTAAGGCTGCATGATGTGACTCTAATGATGATTTGAAGAAAGTCGCTTGAAAGGCATGAGCTCTGCTTTGTTTTCTGTGCAGGCTGTACACACTACATCAGTCACTCATTCACAATTTGACAAGCACTTGATAATGCCTCGAATTTCACGGCGTTATCCCCTTTGTGTGGCTGTAATGCACCCTAAACAAATATTTCTCACAGGCTACAAATGTAGACAGACACATCGAGGACGCAACTAAGCGTGTCCTTATCCAATTCCGAGGTGCATAATGAACATATTTGAAGAACTGTCCACATTTACTTTTCGTCTGCCAACAAGATGAGTAGACCTAACGAACAGAAAAAGCATGAGCCTATGTCAATCTACTATGCTCCATAGTACAAAAGTCGACCTATTCTATGCTGTGCGAGAAATAAATATTCCAAACATAGTCTAGGACAGTTGTAGGATGTGATAGATCCCAAATTAATACAACCACTAGCATCAAAAATCTGGCTTACACAACAGATCAGAACATTTAGCTTAAAATGTTGATAAACTATTAGGCTATTTCTTCACATTGC
Source organism: Salvelinus namaycush (assembly GCF_016432855.1). Lineage (NCBI taxonomy): Eukaryota > Metazoa > Chordata > Actinopteri > Salmoniformes > Salmonidae > Salvelinus > Salvelinus namaycush. The sequence goes on along the minus strand of NC_052323.1, from coordinate 29,998,669 downwards.
TGCGCACATGTTAGTAGACCATAAGCACAAATGTTTCATTTGCGGAAAACCCCATTCTCAAAAGTGACCAAAAATGCAATTATGCTGGTAATGCTTTTAGTGTAAATGTGCATTTTTCTGGTGAGAATGATTTTCCCTAAACTTGAAACTCACGCGTTGCTTATGTATGCCAGTTAGGCTCTACACCCATTGTAAAACAGATTAATGTGCTTCATTTTAAGAAGTTATTTGGCCACTTTGTGATACAAACCTTATCAAAACGTATAGGCCTATGAGCTACATGAGGTGTGCGACTATGATTCGAAAAAAGTCGCAAAAAAAGGCTTTGTTTCTTGCCTTATGCTGGGCATCATTCACAAGTAATAATTGATAATTCACAGGTGATAGGCTAATATTGTCACTCATCAGACTATTATTTATTTAATACTAAAACGACTGTCACAAACTTTTACAGATGCACAATTGAGAGCATAGTGTTGGGCTGTATCATCGCCTGGTACAGCAACTGCACCGCCCGCCCGCAAACACAAGGCTCTCCAGAGGATGGTGCGGTCTGCCCAACGCATCACCAGGGGCACACTACCTGCCCTCCAGGACACCTACAGCACCCGATGTCACAGGAAGGCCAAAAAGATCATCAAGGACATCAACCACCCGAGCCACGGCCTGTTCACCCCGCTATCATCCAGAAGGCAAGGTCAGTACAGGTGCATCAAAGCTGGGACCGAGAGACTGATAAACAGCTTCTATCTCAAGGCCATCAGACTGTTAAATAGCCATCACTAGCCGACTACCACCTGGTTACTCAGCCCTGCACCTTAGAGGCTGCTACCATATATACATACGTAGACATGGAATCACTGGTCACTTTAATCATGTTTACATACTGCATTAATCATTTCGTATGTATATACTGTATTCTGCTCGTCCTAATATTTATATATTTCTTAAATCCATTCTTTTACTTTTAGATTTGTGTGTATTGTTGCGAATTGTTCGATACTATTCCTGTCACGACTTCTGCCGAATTCGGTTCGTCTCCTTGTTCGGGCGGTGTTCGGCGGTCGATGTCGCCGGTCTTCTAGCCATCGCCGATCCATTTTTCATGTTCCATTTGTTTTGTCTTGTTTTCACACACACACCTGGTTTCAATTCCCTAATTACATGTTGTATTCCTTGTCAGGAATTGTTTATTTGTAAGTACTCGTGTTACTGGTGCGCTACGGGTTTTGTACCCATGTGTTTGTTGTTTTGTATGCCGTTAGTTTTATATATTAAACTGCTCCGGCTATTCACCAAGTTCTGCTCTCCTGCGTTTGACTTCCCTGCCACCAGTTACTCACCCCTTACAATTTCACTGTTGGAGTTAGGAACACAAGCATTTTGCTACACCCACAATAACATCTGCTAAATATGTGTATGGACCAATAACATCTGCTAAATATGTGCATGGACCAATAACATCTGCTAAATGTGTGTGTGTGACCAATAACATTTGATTTGATTGGATATAATATATGTGTAAAATTCATTTGGATTTAGAATGGACCATTATCATGCACCTGTATCGAAACAGGGGCAGGGGGAATAATACATGTCATCAATGCACTTAAATAGCGAATGGAGGACGCTTTTCCAGTGCTTAATTTTCATGCTAGCCAGGTAGGCTATACTCCTGTTGTACTCCTAAGAGAAGCAATGTGCTGATCTGGTGCTTCTGTCCCCAACCAAGGAGGGCCTACAGCAGCACCTAGATCTTCTGCACAGATTTAGTCAGACCTGGGACCTGACAGTAAATCTCAGTAAGACAAAAATAATGGTGTTCCAATAATTTGTGATCCAGTTGCCAAGACCACAAATACAAATTCCGTCTAGACGCCGTTGCCCCAGAGCACACAAAAAACTATACATACCCCGGTCTAAACATCAGCACCACAGGTAACTTCCACAAAGCTGTGAACGAGCTGAGAGACAAGGCAAGAGGGGCCTTCTATGCCATCAAAAGGAACATAAAATTTGACATACCAATTAGGATCTGGCTAAAAATACTTGAATCGGTTATAGAACCCATTGCCCTTATGGTTGTGAGGTCTGGGGTCCGCTCACCAAAAGAATATCCCAAATGGGAGAAACACCAAATTTTCTGCATGCAGAATTCTGCAAAAATATCCTCTATGTACAACGTAAAACACCAAATAATGCATGCAGAGTAGAATCAGGCCGATACCCGCTAATTATAAAAATCCAGAAAAGAGCTGTTAAATTCTACAAGCACCAAAAAGAAAGATATTCCCAAACATTCCATAACAAAGCCATCACTTACAGAGAGATGACACTGGAGAAGAGTCCCCTAAGCAAGCTGATCCTGGGGCTCTGTTCACAAACACAAACAGACCCCATAGAGCCCCAGGACAGGAACACAATTAGACCCAACCAAATCATGAGAAAACTAAAATATAATTACTTGACACATTGGAAAGAATTAACAAAAAAACAGAGCAAACTAGAATGCTATTTGGCCCCAAACAGAGGGTACACAGTGGAAGAACACCTGACCACTGTGACTGACCCAAACTTAAGGAAAGCTTTGACTATGTACAGTACAGACTCAGTGAGCATAAGCTTGCTATTGAGAAAGGCCGCCATAGGCAGACCTGGCTCTCAAGAGAAGACAGGCTATGTGCACACTTCCCACAAAATGAGGTGGAAACTGAGCTGCACTTCCTAACCTCCTGACAAATATTTGACCATATTAGAGACAAATATTTCCCTCAGATTACACAGATCCACAAAGAATTCGAAAACAAACCCAATTTTTATAAACTCCCACATCTACTGGGTGAAATACCACAGTGTGCCATCACAACAGCAAGATTTGTGACCTGTTGTCACAAGAAAAGGGCAACCAGTGAAGAACAAACACCATTGTAAATACAACCCATATTTATGTTTATCTATTTTCCCTTTTGTACTTGAACTATTTTGCATATTGTTACAACACTGTATATATATATATACATATAGACATAATGGAACTTCTGTGAGTGTAATGTTTACAGTTAATTTTTATTGTTAATTTCACTTTTGTTTATCATCTACTTCACTTGCTTTGGCAATGTTAACATACGTATGTTTCCCATGCCAATAAAACCCTTGAATTGAAATTGAGAGAGAGATAGTAGATACAGGACAGCAGCAGCGTGACAGTAGGGCTGGTATTTCTCTGCAACCCCCATTGGGCCTTGACTCCAGGGCTGAGTGACATAATGAACGACACACTGCACCACAGCAGGACCGGACCAGAACCACTACAGGATGATGATCAGATGGAGATGAAACAACGAAAACCCCCAAGATGACTGATATCACCTCATACCTTTACATATACTGTATGTGTATTCTATACATGCTTTGAGAGAGATGTATGTATCACTGTTCAGTCATATACTGTATGTGTAATACATTTGTACAGTAATAAAGCAATGCCAATTCATTTGGTAAGAGAAGGCATTTACACAACGGTCACAACCTTTCCATGACTCATTCTATTTTGTGTTTGAAATATTTTAAGATATCTGCAGTTCTATTTTATTTACATTTCAAGTTGGTCACAGTTCATTTGACTTGATAACTGAACATTTAACATAGCCATTCACTTAACAAAATGGCTTATCCATTGTATTGTTGAATAACTAAACACTAAAGTTCTCTGAGACCTACCCAGATCATTGTTAATTTATAAACAGAGATTTGAATACACCCCCGTTGTGTTTATGCAGCTTTTTGTCATGATAATTATTGGTGCAGGAGTGAAGGAGGGGAACCGTTAAGATGCGGCCATGCAAATATATGACTTTAATTCAACTATTTTCCTTTTCCTCAGCCATGGAAATCCTAAACTCTAAATAAAGTAAATGTCTCCCCTCCCCTCTCACCAACTTGGCTCTGTGAAGGCAGATAATGATGTACAATCCAATAGAATTCCTTCTAATTAGTCCAGCCCCTTCCACCTTTGTGATGTGTAACATTCTGAATAATTAATTGATGAAGCTTTAGCAGTAGTAGAAGAGCTGCAGCCAGCTCTGACACGCACCATTAAAATACTAATCAAGCAGTGTGATATAAAACTGAGATCTATGCCGTGGTATTACTCTAGAAGATGAACATTAAGTCCCATCAAGACTTGCTGCTTCCTTCCAGCCCTGTGCTAGGAGGCTGCACTCCATGGATCCCTTCTCAGAGGGAGTAATCTTAACCTATTCATTACCTTGAAGAAAGGGAGGACCCTAATTAGAATGTGCAGAGCCAACCCTTACAAAAAAAACATGAAACAATCACATGGGAAAAGAACACGTGAAAATAACCACGTGGTTTTCAGACACAGGTAACATTTTGAATTTTATTTTCACGTGACATTTTCACAAATCAGACACGTGGTTTTTGGACACGTGTGACATTTCACATGAATTTTTCACATGTGAACAAATCACGTGAGATAAACAGACACGTTAGGTTTTCAGACACGTGTGAAGTTTCACTTTACTCAAACACATGTTGTTTCCTGACATTTTGCATGTGAAACCGGAGAAGAAGGCAAACGTTTTACATGCCCCATGCCGATTGTGTTTTTGTTTGTTCATTTACGTTGTTTGTAACTTGTTTTTTTACTTATTTTGTACATAATGTTGCCGCTACCATCTCTATTGACTGAAAATAACTTCTAGACATCAGGACTGCGATTACTCACCTTGGACAAGCAGAATCCTCTTTTTCCTTTCACGATTTTGACGAGCCCGACACAAAGGATATGCTGCTTCCTCGGGAACAGGCCCCGGTCCCCGTGATCTGCGTGAAGAGGAGGCGGAGAAGGGTGGGCTGCCTTCTGAGAATTCGTAGGCGATGGAATAAACCCCCACTTCCCTCCATTCTGCTAGCAAACTTGCAATCCTTGGAGAATAAAATCGTCGAGTTACGAGGAAGATTAAACTACCAACGGGACAATAAAAACTGTAACATCTTATGCTTCACGGAGTCGTGGCTGAACGAGGACAATATCAACATACAGCTGGCTGGTTATACGATGTACCGGCAGGATAGAACAGCGGCGTCTAGTAAGACAAGGTGTGGTGGATTATGTCTTTTTGGAAATAACAGCTGGTGCACGATATCTAAGGAAGTCTCGAGCTATTGCTTGCCTGAGGTAGAGTATCTCATGATAAGCTGTAGACCACACTACCTACCGAGAGAGTTTTCATCTGTATTTTTCGTAGGTGTTTACATACCACCACAATCAGAGGCTGGCACTAAGGCAGCAATGGATGAGCTGTATTCCGCCATAAGCAAACAAGAAAACGCTCAGCCAGAGGCGGCACTCCTAGTAGCCGGGGACTTTAATTGCAGGGAAACTTAAATCCATTTTACCAAATTTCTATTAGCATGTTAAATATGCAACCAGAGGAAAAAGAACTCTGGACCATCTATAATCCACACACAGACAAAGCTCTCCCTCACCCTCCATTTGGCAATTCTGACCATAATTCTATCCGCCTGATTTCTGCTTACAAGCAATAATTAAAGCAGGAAGCACCAATGACCTAGATCAATAAAAAAGTGGTCAGATGAAGCAGATGCTAAGCTACAAGACTGTTTTGCTAGCACAGACTGTGCTATTTTCCGGGATTCCTCCGATGGCATTGATGAGTACATCACATCAGTCATTGGCTTCATCAATAAGTGCATCGATGACGTCGTCCCCACAGTGACCAAACGTACATGCCCCAACCAGAAGCCATGGATTACAGGCAACATTCGCACTGAGCTAAAGGCTAGAGCTGCCGCTTTAAAGGAGCAGGACTCTAACCCTGAAGCTTATAACAAATCCTGCTATGCCCTCCAACGAACAATCAAACAGGCAAAGCATCAATACAGGACAAAGATCAAATGGTACTACACCTGCTCTGACGCTCGTCGGATGTGGCACGGCTTGCAAACCATTACAGACTACAAAGGGAAGCACAGCCGAGAGCTGCCCAGTGACACGAACCTACTAGACAAGCTAAACTACTTCTATGCTTGTTTCGAGGCAAATTACACTCAAACATGCATGAGAGCACCAGCTGTTCCAGAAGACTGTGTAATCACGCTCTCCGCAGCCAATGTGAGTAAGACCTTTAACTTCTTGAGCCTATGGGGGCGCCATTTCGACTTTGTTAAAATGAGTTCCCAAATTAAACTGCCTCGTACTCAATTCTTGCTCGTACAATATGCATATTATTATTACTATTGGATAGAAAACACTCTCTAGTTTCTAAAACCGTTTGAATTATTTCTCTGAGTGAAACAGAACTCATTCTGCAGCACATTTCCTGTCAGGGAGTGAGATTTCAGAAATCGAGGTCCCTGTTCTGAGGCCAGTTTATAAGTCCCCATGTAAGCCATCGGGTTACATGCACTGCATACGTCTTCCTCTAGATGTCAGTAAGCGGGGAGAATTTGAATGGAGTGGATTGCGCAATCTGGGGCCCTTTATAAGACCGTGGAACGGAAGTACCGTCCTTTTCAACGGTGCGCCTGACGCATGAAGACATCACAATGGCATCCTGCAAACGCTTTCGTTTTAGTAGTTCTATATCTCCGGTCATGTTTTTATTCGTTATAGGTGTTAAAGACATCATACGGTAGTTAATTTAAACCGACTTAGCAGTTTATAGCAGTTTATTGCGATTTTCTGGGATTTCTTTGTCATGCGCTTTCACGAGTTGGACACCTCTCCAGTTGGCGGCTAACATTAGCGGCTATTTCGACCGGACAAGAGGACATCTTTCAACCCAAAGACGATTGTTCTGGAGAAAGGACACCTTGCCCAAGATTCTGATGGAAGCTCAGCTAATAGTAAGCAGTCTTTATGCTGTTAATTCGTACTTATGTTGACAAATGTCAGATAATAATTCCGCCATGAATTATGGTGCGGTCTCGCTTTAGCGCACGCTGTATGCTTGAAGTAACGTTAATTTTAAAAATGTAACCCAGCGATTGCATTAAGAACTAATTTGTCTTTCAATTGCTGTCCAACCTGTATTTTTTAGTCAAGTTTTGGAATAGTTACTGATTAGAATAGGTGCCTCTTCAAAGATTTCTCCTGCCATTTTCTGGGCAGCTTTGCTACTTTTCTCATTGTATAACCACGATTTGTGCCGCTAAATATGCACATTTTCGAACAAACTCTATATGCATTGTGTAATATGATGTTATAGGACTGTCATCTGAAGAATTCTGAGAAGGTTAGTGAAAAAATTAATATATTTTGGTGGTTTATACGTAATCGCTATGTTTGGCTTGAATCAATGCGGTTGTGATGTTTTCTATTGTGGTATGCTAATATAACGCTATATTGTGTTTTCGCTGTAAAACACTTAGAAAATCTGAAATATTGTCTGGATTCACAAGATCTGTGTCTTTCAATTGCTGTACGCTGTGTATTTTTAAGAAATGTTTTATGATGAGTAATTAGGTAATACACGTTGCTCTCTGTAGTTATTCTAGTCGCTTTGGTGAGAGTTGTGATGGTGGCTGCAATGGTAAACTATGATTTATACCTGAAATATGCACATTTTTCTAACAAAACATATGCTATACAATAAATATGTTATCAGACTGTCATCTGATGAAGTTGTTTCTTGGTTAGTGGCTATTTATATCTTTATTTGGTCGAATTTGTGATAGCTACTGATGGAGTAAAAAACTGGTGGAGTAAAAAAAGTGGTGTCTTTTGCTAACGTGGTTAGCTAATAGATTTACATATTGTGTCTTCCCTGTAAAACATTTAAAAAATCAGAAATGATGGCTGGATTCACTAGATGTGTATCTTTCATCTGGTGTCTTGGACTTGTGATTTAATGATATTTAGATGCTAGTATTTACTTGTGACGCTATGCTAGGCTATGCTAGTAGCTTTTCTACTGATGGGGGTGCTCCCGGATCCGGGTTTGGGAGGTGTTAGAGGTTAAACAGGTCAACATTCAAAAGGCTGCAGGCCCAGACGCATTACCAGGATGTGTACTGCGAGCATGCGCTGACCAACTGGCAAGTGTCTTCACTGACATTTTCAACCTCTCCCTGTCTGAGTCTGTAATACCAACATGTTTTAAGCAGACCACCATAGTTCCTGTGCCCAAGAACACTAAGGTAACCTGCCTAAATGACAACCGACCCGTAGCACTCACGTCTGTAGACATGAAGTGCTTTGAAAGGCTGGTCATGGCTCACATCAACACCATCATCCTAGAAACCCTAGACCCACTCCATTTTGCATACCGCCCCAGCAGATCCACAGCAGATCCACAGATGATGCAATCTATATTGCACTCCCCACTGCCCTTCCCCATCTGGACAAAAGGAACACCTATGTGAGAATGCTATTCATTGACTACAGCTCAGCATTCAACACCATAGTGCCCTCAAAGCTTATCAATAAGCTAAGGACCCTGGGACTAAACACCTCCCTCTGCAACTGGATCCTGAACTTTCTGATGGGCCGCCCCCAGGTGGTAAGGGTAGGTAACAACACATCTGCCACGCTGACCCTCAACGCTGGAGCCCCTCAGGGGTGCGTGCTCAGTCCCCTCCTATACTCCCTGTTCACTCATCACTGCAGGGCCAGGCACGACTCCAACACCTTCATTAAGTTTGCCAAAGACACAACAGTGGTAGGCCTGATCACCGACAACAACGAGACAGCCTATAGGGAGGAGGTCAGAGATCTGGCCATGTGGTGCAAGGACAACAACCTCTCCCTCAACGTGACCAAGACAAAGGAGATGATTGTGGACTACAGAAAAAAGAGGACTGAGCACGCCCCCATTCTCATTGACGAGGCTGCAGAAGGTAGAAGGTTGACAGCTTCAAGTTCCTAACTAACATGGTCCAAGCACACCAAGACAGTCGTGAAGAGAGCACAACAAAACCTATTCCCCTTCAGGAGACTGAAAAGATTTGGCATGGGTCCTCAGATCCTCAAAAGGTTCTACAGCTGCACCATCGAGAGCATCCTGACTGGTTGCATCACTGTTTGGTATGGCAACTGCTCGGCCTCCGACCGCAAGGCACTACAGAGGGTAGCGCGAATGGCCCAGTACATCACTGGGGCCAAGCTTCCTGCCATCCAGGACCACTATACCAGGCGGTGTCAGAGGAAGGCCCTAAACATTGTCAAAGACTCCAGCCACCCTAGTCATAGACTGTTCTCTCTGCTACCGCACGGCAAGCGGTACCGGAGCACCAATTCTAGGTCCAAGAGGCTTCTAAACAGCTTCTACCCCCAAGCCATAAGTCTCCTGAACATCTAGTCAAATGGCTACCCAGACTATTTGCATTGCCCGCCTCTTACACTACTGCTACTCTCTGTTGTCATCTATGCATAGTCACTTTAATAACTCCTACATACCTACATGGACATACTACCTCAACTAACCAGTGTCTCCACAGATTGACTCTACTATCGGAACACCCCTGTATATAGACTCACTATTGTTATTTTACCGCTGCTCTTTAATTACTTGTAACTTTTATCTCTTTTTCTTATCCATATATTTTTTTTTACGGCATTGTTGGTTAGGGGCTCGTAAGTAAGCATTTCACTGTAAGGTTGTATTGTGACAAATAAAATTTGATTTGATTTGATATTATTATAAGTGCTTTTGTAACTGGCAGAATTAGAACCCGGGTCTCCCATGGGAGAAACTAACATCATGTTCATGTCAAATGAACTGTGACCAACTTGGAATATAAAAAAATATCTGCAGATATCTTGAAATATTTCAAAACACAAAATAGAACGACTCTGTCACACCCTGATCTGTTTCACCTGTTCCTGTGAATGTCTCCACCCCCTCAAGGTGTCACTTATTTTCCCCAGTGTATTTATCCCTGTGTTTCCTGTCTCTCTGTGCCAGTTCGTCTTGTATGTTCAGTCAAGTCAACCAGCGTGTATTCCCTGTACTCCTTTTGCTATTCTCCTTTTTCTAGTCCTCCCGGTTTTGACCCTTGCCTGTTTCTGGACTCTGTACCCGCCTCCCTGACCATCCTGCCTGCCTTGACCACGAGCCTGTCTGCCACTCTGTACCTTCTGGTTTTGACTTTTTTCCCGGCCACAACCATTCTCTTACCTTACCCCTTGGGATTATTTATCATTGTAAGACTCCAACCATCTGCCTCCTGTGTCTGCATCTGGGTCTCGCCTTGTGCCTTGATAGAGTCATAGTCACGTGACGAGGAAGCCCCACCTAAAAAATATATATATATTATTAACTTAATGACTAACTTCAAATAAAATTTGAACATGGATGGCTCAGAAATAAGAAATAATTATTTTTAACACTTGAATTATTATACTCAGGTTGGCTAAGTTACCTTTTTACAGAATGGCATTACAGAATTTGCATCAATATGTGGCAACATTGCTACTGCAACATGTTAACACCACCTTTTCACATGTGAGAAGAATAACACTATTTCACCACCGCATGTGAACTTGCAATTCCATATATGAAAGTGAGATTTTCACATGGTGTTTTTATTTTGTAATGGGAACTGCAAATTAGATTTTCACATATGATTGATTTTCACGTGATTGATTTTGTAATTCCACATGTGAACATAAGAATTTCCACATGAGAGTTCTTCACATGTGAAACTTTTGAGCAAAGTCCACATGCGCTACTGCAATCACACACTGTATGAGGTGAAAACATGTTTTTCTTTGTGAAACTGTAAATTTGACATGTCTTTTTTTTGTAAGGGAAGGTATGGCATTATGCGAGTGTCATTATGCCACGGCATAATCTGATGTGTTAACAGTGTTGGACAGAACAGTCACTAAGAATTAAATGGTTGAACAAAAAAATGATCGGCAATATTTGTTTTCCATTTCAAAATGGACACACAGCTATAGTTTCATAAATCCAAAAGGGAAGCAAACCAAACGGGACATCATGACAATGATGAATGCAACAGAATCCAGTTAGCCCGTCAAAGTCAACGCTGTGTGTCCTGTTGTGTTATGCAGAGGTCGATTGATCTGAGGAGACTGTTGTTTTTCTAGCAGTCACTTCCAATTGTAAATGGACAGTCTCTGGTAAAACCAATAGACAAGTGTCAAAACACACGTCACAGTAATCCAATGATGGAGGGAGGCATAGAGTACTACGATTGGCCTTCTCCACTATACTAGTGATGTTTAGCTCATCATTAGAGGGTACGTAAGAACAAACTGGAGCCATATGCTGTATTTTCAGTACATACATGTATTATGCCTCTTATAAACAGTATACGTTTGTAATATATGGAGATAAAAATAAATAAAAAACTTCCTGCTTCAAGGGATTCAAAATGTAATGGTCACAAGTAATTCCATCAGGAAAATAAAGTAAAATCCACAGCTTCTGGCTAAAATCATGCAGATTTACCATGGCAGGGGCTGCCAAACAAATGGCACCATATACAATATATAGTGCACTACTTTTGACCAGAGCTCTGGTTAAAAGTAGTGCACTAAATGGGGAATAGGGTGACATTTGGGATGCAAACAGGGACAGTGGATAAGATGTGCCAGGTTATAAATAGGATGGCAGGCACAGTTTTACCCCCTGGTTGTGTCAATAGGACTACTGTTTCATAGGGTGCTAAAAGACTCCCCCGCTGACTCAATGCCAAAACACCCCCCAATGTCATGCAGTGTACTAATAGTGACATACTGGAGAAGAGCAGCCAGCCAGCAGGTCACTACCCAGGAGGAGATACATCATACTGGAGAAGAGCAGCCAGCTAGTCACTACCCAGGAGGAGATACATCATACTGGGGAAGAGCAGCCAGCCAGCAGGTCACTACCCAGGAGGAGAGACATCATACTGGAGAAGAGCAGCCAGCTAGTCACTACCCAGGAGGAGATACATCATACTGGAGAAGAGCAGCCAGCCAGCATATCACTACCCAGGAGGAGATACATCATACTGGAGAAGAGCAGCCAGCCTGCATGTCACTACCCAGGAGGAGATATATCATACTGGAGAAGAGCAGCCAGCCAGCATGTCACTACCCAGGAGGAGATACATCATACTGGAGAAGAGCAGCCAGCCAGCATGTCACTACCCAGGAGGAGATATATCATACTGGAGAAGAGCAGCCAGCCAGCATGTCACTACCCAGGAGGAGATATATCATACTGGAGAAGAGTAGCCAGCTAGTCACTACCCAGGAGGAGATATATCATACTGGAGAAGAGCAGCCAGCATATCACAACCCAGGAGGAGATATATCATACTGGAGAAGAGCAGCCAGCCAGTCACTACCCAGGAGGATATACATCATACTGGAGAAGAGCAGCCAGCTAGTCACTACCCAGGAGGAGATATATCATACTGGAGAAGAGCAGCCAGCTAGTCACTACCCGGGAGGAGAGACATCATACTGGAGAAGAGCAGCCAGCCAGTCACTACCCAGGAGGAGATATATCATACTGGAGAAGAGCAGCCAGCCAGCAGGTCACTACCCTGGAGGAGATACATCATACTGGAGAAGAGCAGCCAACCAGCAGGTCACTACCCAGGAGGAGATATATCATACTGGAGAAGAGCAGCCAGCCAGCAGGTCACTACCCAGGAGGAGAGACATCATCCTGGAGAAGAGCAGCCAGCCAGCAGGTCACTACCCAGGAGGAGAGACATCATACTGGAGAAGAGCAGCCAGCAGGTCACTACCCAGGAGGAGAGACATCATACTGGAGAAGAGCAGCCAGCCAGCCAGTCACTACCCAGGAAGAGATACATCATACTGGAGAATAGCAGCCAGCTAGTCACTACCCAGGAGGAGATACATCATACTGGAGAAGAGCAGCCAGCCAGCCAGTCACTACCCAGGAGGAGATATATCATACTGGGGAAGAGCAGCCAGCCAGTCACTACCCAGGAGGAGATATATCATACTGGAGAAGAGCAGCCAGCAGGTCAATACCCAGGAGGAGAGACATCATACTGGAGAAGAGCAGCCAGCCAGTCACTACCCAGGAGGAGATATATCATACTGGAGAAGAGCAGCCAGCCAGTCGCTACCCAGGAGGAGATATATCATACTGGAGAAGAGCAGCCAGCAGGTCACTAACCAGGAGGAGAGACATCATACTGGAGAAGAGCAGCCAGCTAGTCACTACCCAGGAGGAGATATATCATACTGGAGAAGAGTAGCCAGCCAGTCACTACCCAGGAGGAGATATATCATACTGGAGAAGAGCAGCCAGCAGGTCACTACCCAGGAGGAGAGACATCATACTGGAGAAGAGCAGCCAGTCAGTCACTACCCAGGAGGAGATATATCATACTGGAGAAGAGCAGCCAGCTAGTCACTACCCAGGAGGAGATACATCATACTGGAGAAGAGCAGCCAGCCAGTCACTACCCAGGAGGAGATATATCATACTGGAGAAGAGCAGCCAGCCAGCAGGTCACTACCCTGGAGGAGATACATCATACTGGAGAAGAGCAGCCAGCCAGCAGGTCACTACCCAGGAGGAGATATATCATACTGGGGAAGAGCAGCCAGCCAGTCACTACCCAGGAGGAGATATATCATACTGGAGAAGAGCAGCCAGCCAGCAGGTCACTACCCAGGAGGAGAGACATCATCCTGGAGAAGAGCAGCCAGCCAGCAGGTCACTACCCAGGAGGAGAGACATCATACTGGAGAAGAGCAGCCAGCAGGTCACTACCCAGGAGGAGAGACATCATACTGGAGAAGAGCAGCCAGCCAGCCAGTCACTACCCAGGAGGAGATACATCATACTGGAGAAGAGCAGCCAGCCAGCATATCACTACCCAGGAGGAGATACATCATACTGGAGAAGAGCAGCCAGCCTGCATGTCACTACCCAGGAGGAGATATATCATACTGGAGAAGAGCAGCCAGCCAGCATGTCACTACCCAGGAGGAGATACATCATACTGGAGAAGAGCAGCCAGCCAGCATGTCACTACCCAGGAGGAGATATATCATACTGGAGAAGAGCAGCCAGCCAGCATGTCACTACCCAGGAGGAGATATATCATACTGGAGAAGAGCAGCCAGCTGGTCACTACCCAGGAGGAGATACATCATACTGGAGAAGAGCAGCCAGCCAGCATGTCACTACCCAGGAGGAGATATATCATACTGGAGAAGAGCAGCCAGCCAGCATGTCACTACCCAGGAGGAGATATATCATACTGGAGAAGAGTAGCCAGCTAGTCACTACCCAGGAGGAGATATATCATACTGGAGAAGAGCAGCCAGCTAGTCACAACCCAGGAGGAGATATATCATACTGGAGAAGAGCAGCCAGCCAGTCACTACCCAGGAGGATATACATCATACTGGAGAAGAGCAGCCAGCTAGTCACTACCCAGGAGGAGATATATCATACTGGAGAAGAGCAGCCAGCTAGTCACTACCCGGGAGGAGAGACATCATACTGGAGAAGAGCAGCCAGCCAGTCACTACCCAGGAGGAGATATATCATACTGGAGAAGAGCAGCCAGCCAGCAGGTCACTACCCTGGAGGAGATACATCATACTGGAGAAGAGCAGCCAACCAGCAGGTCACTACCCAGGAGGAGATATATCATACTGGAGAAGAGCAGCCAGCCAGCAGGTCACTACCCAGGAGGAGAGACATCATCCTGGAGAAGAGCAGCCAGCCAGCAGGTCACTACCCAGGAGGAGAGACATCATACTGGAGAAGAGCAGCCAGCAGGTCACTACCCAGGAGGAGAGACATCATACTGGAGAAGAGCAGCCAGCCAGCCAGTCACTACCCAGGAAGAGATACATCATACTGGAGAATAGCAGCCAGCTAGTCACTACCCAGGAGGAGATACATCATACTGGAGAAGAGCAGCCAGCCAGCCAGTCACTACCCAGGAGGAGATATATCATACTGGGGAAGAGCAGCCAGCCAGTCACTACCCAGGAGGAGATATATCATACTGGAGAAGAGCAGCCAGCAGGTCAATACCCAGGAGGAGAGACATCATACTGGAGAAGAGCAGCCAGCCAGTCACTACCCAGGAGGAGATATATCATACTGGAGAAGAGCAGCCAGCCAGTCGCTACCCAGGAGGAGATATATCATACTGGAGAAGAGCAGCCAGCAGGTCACTAACCAGGAGGAGAGACATCATACTGGAGAAGAGCAGCCAGCCAGTCACTACCCAGGAGGAGATATATCATACTGGAGAAGAGCAGCCAGCAGGTCACTACCCAGGAGGAGAGACATCATACTGGAGAAGAGCAGCCAGTCAGTCACTACCCAGGAGGAGATATATCATACTGGAGAAGAGCAGCCAGCTAGTCACTACCCAGGAGGAGATACATCATACTGGAGAAGAGCAGCCAGCCAGTCACTACCCAGGAGGAGATATATCATACTGGAGAAGAGCAGCCAGCCAGCAGGTCACTACCCTGGAGGAGATACATCATACTGGAGAAGAGCAGCCAGCCAGCAGGTCACTACCCAGGAGGAGATATATCATACTGGGGAAGAGCAGCCAGCCAGTCACTACCCAGGAGGAGATATATCATACTGGAGAAGAGCAGCCAGGCAGCAGGTCACTACCCAGGAGGAGAGACATCATCCTGGAGAAGAGCAGCCAGCCAGCAGGTCACTACCCAGGAGGAGAGACATCATACTGGAGAAGAGCAGCCAGCAGGTCACTACCCAGGAGGAGAGACATCATACTGGAGAAGAGCAGCCAGCCAGCCAGTCACTACCCAGGAGGAGATACATCATACTGGAGAATAGCAGCCAGCTAGTCACTACCCAGGAGGAGATACATCATACTGGAGAAGAGCAGCCAGCCAGCCAGTCACTACCCAGGAGGAGATATATCATACTGGGGAAGAGCAGCCAGCCAGTCACTACCCAGGAGGAGATATATCATACTGGAGAAGAGCAGCCAGCAGGTCAATACCCAGGAGGAGAGACATCATACTGGAGAAGAGCAGCCAGCCAGTCACTACCCAGGAGGAGATATATCATACTGGAGAAGAGTAGCCAGCCAGTCGCTACCCAGGAGGAGATATATAATACTGGAAAAGAGTAGACAGCCAGTCGCTACCCAGGAGGAGATATATCATACTGGAGAAGAGCAGCCAGCAGGTCACTAACCAGGAGGAGTGACATCATACTGGAGAAGAGCAGCCAGTCAGTCACTACCCAGGAGGAGATATATCATACTGGAGAAGAGCAGCCAGCTAGTCACTACCCAGGAGGAGATACATCATACTGGAGAAGAGCAGCCAGCCAGTCACTACCCAGGAGGAGATATATCATACTGGAGAAGAGCAGCCAGCCAGCAGGTCACTACCCTGGAGGAGATACATCATACTGGAGAAGAGCAGCCAGCCAGCAGGTCACTACCCAGGAGGAGATATATCATACTGGGGAAGAGCAGCCAGCCAGTCACTACCCAGGAGGAGATATATCATACTGGAGAAGAGCAGCCAGCAGGTCACTACCCAGGAGGAGAGACATCATACTGGAGAAGAACAGCCAGCTAGTCACTACCCAGGAGGAGATATATCATACTGGAGAAGAGTAGCCAGCCAGTCACTACGCAGGAGGAGATATATCATACTGGAGAAGAGCAGCCAGCAGGTCACTACCCAGGAGGAGAGACATCATACTGGAGAAGAACAGCCAGCTAGTCACTACCCAGGAGGAGATATATCATACTGGAGAAGAGTAGCCAGCCAGTCACTACCCAGGAGGAGATATATCATACTGGAGAAGAGCAGCCAGCAGGTCACTACCCAGGAGGAGAGACATCATACTGGAGAAGAGCAGCCAGCCAGTCACAACCCAGGAGGAGATATATCATACTGGAGAAGAGCAGCCAGCCAGTCACTACCCAGGAGGAGATATATCATACTGGAGAAGAGCAGCCAGCCAGTCACTACCCAGGAGGAGATATATCATACTGGAGAAGAGCAGCCAGCCAGTCACTACCCAGGAGGAGAGACATCATACTGGAGAAGAGCAGCCAGCCAGTCACTACCCAGGAGGAGAGACATCATACTGGAGAAGAGCAGCCAGCCAGTCACTACCCAGGAGGAGATACATCATACTGGAGAAGAGCAGCCAGCTAGTCACTACCCAGGAGGAGATATATCATACTGGAGAAGAGCAGCCAGCCAGTCACTACCCAGGAGGAGATACATCATACTGGGGAATAGCAGCCAGCCAGCAGGTCACTACCCAGGAGGAGAGACATCATACTGGAGAAGAGCAGCCAGCAGGTCACTACCCAGGAGGAGAGACATCATACTGGAGAAGAGCAGCCAGCCAGCCAGTCACTACCCAGGAGGAGATACATCATACTGGAGAATAGCAGCCAGCTAGTCACTACCCAGGAGGATATACATCATACTGGAGAAGAGCAGCCAGCCAGCCAGTCACTACCCAGGAGGAGATATATCATACTGGGGAAGAGCAGCCAGCCAGTCACTACCCAGGAGGAGATATATCATACTGGAGAAGAGCAGCCAGCAGGTCAATACCCAGGAGGAGAGACATCATACTGGAGAAGAGCAGCCAGCCAGTCACTACCCAGGAGGAGATATATCATACTGGAGAAGAGTAGCCAGCCAGTCGCTACCCAGGAGGAGATATATCATACTGGAGAAGAGTAGCCAGCCAGTCGCTACCCAGGAGGAGATATATCATACTGGAGAAGAGCAGCCAGCAGGTCACTAACCAGGAGGAGAGACATCATACTGGAGAAGAGCAGCCAGTCAGTCACTACCCAGGAGGAGATATATCATACTGGAGAAGAGCAGCCAGCTAGTCACTACCCAGGAGGAGATACATCATACTGGAGAAGAGCAGCCAGCCAGTCACTACCCAGGAGGAGATATATCATACTGGAGAAGAGCAGCCAGCCAGCAGGTCACTACCCTGGAGGAGATACATCATACTGGAGAAGAGCAGCCAGCCAGCAGGTCACTACCCAGGAGGAGATATATCATACTGGGGAAGAGCAGCCAGCCAGTCACTACCCAGGAGGAGATATATCATACTGGAGAAGAGCAGCCAGCAGGTCACTACCCAGGAGGAGAGACATCATACTGGAGAAGAACAGCCAGCTAGTCACTACCCAGGAGGAGATATATCATACTGGAGAAGAGTAGCCAGCCAGTTACTACCCAGGAGGAGATATATCATACTGGAGAAGAGCAGCCAGCAGGTCACTACCCAGGAGGAGAGACATCATACTGGAGAAGAGCAGCCAGCCAGTCACAACCCAGGAGGAGATATATCATACTGGAGAAGAGCAGCCAGCCAGTCACTACCCAGGAGGAGATATATCATACTGGAGAAGAGCAGCCAGCCAGTCACTACCCATGAGGAGATATATCATACTGGAGAAGAGCAGCCAGCCAGTCACTACCCAGGAGGAGAGACATCATACTGGAGAAGAGCAGCCAGCCAGTCACTACCCAGGAGGAGAGACATCATACTGGAGAAGAGCAGCCAGCCAGTCACTACCCAGGAGGAGATACATCATACTGGAGAAGAGCAGCCAGCTAGTCACTACCCAGGAGGAGATATATCATACTGGAGAAGAGCAGCCAGCCAGTCACTACCCAGGAGGAGATACATCATACTGGGGAATAGCAGCCAGCCAGCAGGTCACTACCCAGGAGGAGATACATCATACTGGAGAAGAGCAGCCAGCAGGTCACTACCCAGGAGGAGAGACATCATACTGGAGAAGAGCAGCCAGCCAGCAGGTCACTACCCAGGAGGAGAGACATCATACTGGAGAAGAGCAGCCAGCTAGTCACTACCCAGGAGGAGAGACATCATACTGGAGAAGAGCAGCCAGTTAGTCACTACCCAGGAGGAGATTTTACATTCTGCCTTGCCTTCCAAGGCTCCATATGGGTGAAATAGGAATTTCTGCCACATAATTTGATGGGAACTGAATGAGTTGTGCAAATGTGTAAAGGTATGAAAATATATATTATATATTTAATAAAATACAAAGTAATAAGAGAATATGCAGAAGAGGACCAGCCCGCGCCACTACCCAGAACTGGGTACATCATGGCTTCGTGCCCATTCTACTACCCAGGACTGGGTACATCATGGCTTCCAGCCCATTCTACTACCCAGAACTGGGTACATCATGGCTTCCTGCCCATTCTACTACCCAGGAGTGGGTACATCATAGATCCAGCCCATTCTACTACCCAGGACTGGGTACATCATGGCTTCCAGCCCATTCTACTAATATAAAAAATAAAATAAAATCATTTTTTTTAAACAGTAGCATGGAAAAATGCATTATTGTATAAAACTGTTCTGACACTTATAAGTAAATACCTGTATATTATTGTACAACTATCACGCCACATTGTATTGAAAACATCCGTTGCAGATGGTTATATTTTTTTAAAGCCTATATTTAAACCCAGAAAAAACAAATCTCTTCTTTCTTCTTCATTTGTTATTGACTGGCCTCAATGAGCACAAACAACAACCCCTCTGTACCAGTCAAACCATTCAGACGACAGAACAAGGTCCCATGGCATAATATCTCCCCTGCTGGGACGGTTCTGATGTTACCTGCTGTACTAGATGGAAGGTTGACTGTAGCTTCACTGTAGTAGTAGTGTCACACATTATAGTATATTGATGTACTGAAGCCTCTGGCTGATCGAAACAGTAGCTTCTAGGCACTGTGACTATTGACTACACGTAGATACAGTACATTTGCAATGAAGGTACATCTAACCTTAGAATGGATGATGACCTTAACAAGACATTAGGAGAGACAGACACACAGCCAGCCAGGGGTAGATAAGTGAGAGATAATTTGACCAGACAGTGTTGTCCTTAGACCAGCCAGTGTTGTACTCAGACCAGCCAATGTTGTCCTCAGCCAGTGTTGTCCTCAGACCAGTGTTGTCCTTAGACCAGCCAGTGTTGTCCTCAGCCAGTGTTGTCCTCAGACCAGTGTTGTCCTTAGACCTGCCAGTGTTGTCCTCAGACCAGCCAGTGTTGTTCTCAGACCAGCCAGTGTTGTCCTCAGACCAGCCAGTGTTGTCCTCAGCCAGTGTTGTCCTCAGACCAGCCAGTGTTGTCCTCAGACCAGTGTTGTCCTTAGACCAGCCAGTGTTGTCCTCAGACCAGCCAGTGTTGTCCTCAGACCAGCCAGTGTTGTCCTCAGACCAGCCAGTGTTGTCCTCAGACCAGTCAGTGTTGTCATCAGACCAGCCAGTGTTGTCCTCAGCCAGTGTTGTCCTCAGACCAGTGTTGTCCTCAGACCAGTGTTGTCCTCAGACCAGCCAGTGTTGCAGACTGAAGAGGAGAAGAAAGGCACCTTCATGTTGAAGCAGTAACAGGTTGTGAAAGCTGTGAGTAAGTACATCTGAGGGTTGTATGAGATGAAAGCCTCCAGGAGGAGAGGTCTGAAAGGCACCACAACCCATGGTTCCACACAATCACAGTCCCCTTGCTGTGACAAACCAGAAAAGGGATAAGTCACAATCTATTTTGCACACAACGTTTGATTCTTTTTGGGGAGCTATAATGCATGTCAACCTATTGTTGCATTAATAGGATATGAAGACGATGTCAACCGAAAGAAGATATGTTTATTTTCTTGGAGGAGAGAAGGGGTCATTTTCAATGGAAAATGTCAACATATCAGGCAAATGATGGATGGTTGATTTAGTCATTTCAATCAAAAACCCTACAAAAGCAATGATTTACAGATACTGTAAATACTGAAGTCCATCTGTAGATAAATACTGAACATACACAATAAACATAGTTATCTGATTCAAAATACAAACATTGTCTTTCTGTTGATGTACAGCAGGTGCAGGGCTCCCTGTTGGTCCTGGGTGGCCTTTGGGTTTAGAACCAATGTAATGTGTTTTTGTGTACAACGTAGAATGGGACGTCCCTGGGCATTCCCTGTAGATCTTTGGATGATATGCTGTATGATAATGTCTTCCCCACTGATATAGGACATAAGCTATACTGGAAAGGGAGGGATGGAGAGATGGAAGGATGGAAGGATGGAATGATAGAGGGATTGAAGGATATAGGAATAGAGGGATGGAAGGATAGAAGGATAGAGGGATGGAAGAATAGAAGAATAGAGGGATGGAAGAATAGAGGGATGGAAGAATGGAGGGATGGAAGGTTGGAGGGATGGAGGGATAGAAGAATAGATGGATGGAAGAATGGAGGGACGGAAGGTTGGAGGGATGGAGGGATATAAGAATAGAGGGATGGAAGAATGGAGGGACGGAAGGTTGGAGGGATGGAGGGATAGAGGAATAGAGGGATGGAAGGATAGAATGATAGAGGGATGGAGGGATGGCAGGATAGAGGGATGCAGGGATGGAAGGATAGAGGGATGGACGGATAGAAGGATAGAAGGATGGAGGGATAGAAGAATAGAGGGATGGAAGGATAGAGGGATGGAGGGATGGAAGAATAGAGGGATGGAGGGATGGAAGAATAGAGGGATGGAGGGATGGAAAGATAGAGGGATGGAGGGATGGAATAATATAGGGATGGAAGGATAGAAGAATAGAGGGATGGAGGGATGGAAGAATAGAGGGATGGAGGGATGGAAGAATAGAGGGATGGAGGGATGGAAAGATAGAGGGATGGAGGGATGGAATAATATAGGGATGGAAGGATAGAAGAATAGAGGGATGGAGGGATGGAAGGGGGGTCACCAGATCGATGAGATTATCTATCAGACATTCCAGTCTTCATATCATTGGCCAGTTAATCTTATTTCCCTGTGACATTTGTCTATGAAGGGCAGTATTTTCCTTTCAGACAAGACTAACCCCCTCCACCCTACCATCTCCCTAATCCCATGGGAGACCACATCCTTGGTTCCTGAGTGTACTGCAATATATTGGATGGATTGGAATTGTCCATACAATTAGCCCTAAGTCAAAGTTTGAATTAGTATCCGTCATGGGCAGGTGTGCTGACTCAAGGGGTGTTCACAGTTGTCCTGCTGCAGGCGAGGTGCTGCCAGAAAGGTCACACAGGGAAATATAACAGACTTTTGCACGTCTCAAATGGCATCCTATAGCCTACATAGTGCACTAATTTTGACCAGAGCCCATAGGAGCCCATAGGAACCCATAGGAGCCCATAGAAACCCAAAGGAGTCCATAGAAGCCCATAGGAGCCCATAGAAACCCATAGGAGCCCATAGAAACCCATAGGAGCCCATAGGAGTCCATAGGAACCCATAGGAGCCTATAGGAGCCCATAGGAGCCAATAGGAGTCCATAGGAGCCCATAGGAGCCCAATGAAACCCATAGGAGTCCATAGGAACCCATAGGAGCCCATAGGAGTCCATAGGAACCCATAGGAGCCTATAGGAGCCCATAGGAGCCAATAGGAGTCCATAGGAACCCATAGGAGCCTATAGGAGCCCATAGGAGCCAATAGGAGTCCATAGGAGCCCATAGGAGCCCAATGAAACCCATAGGAGTCTATAGGAACCCATAGGAGCCCATAGGAGTCCATAGGAGCCCATAGGAACGTATAGGAGCCTATAGGAGCATATAGGAGCATATAGGAGCCCATAGAAGTCCATATGAGCCCATAGGAGTCCATGGGAGCCCATAGGAACCTATAGGAGCCTATAGGAGCCCATAGGAGCCCATAGGTGCCTATAGGAGCCTATAGGAGCCTATAGGAACCCATATGAGTCCATAGGAGCCCATAGGAAACATTTAGTAGCTGTTAAAAGTACAGTACATTTAGTAGCTGTTATAAGTACAGTACATTTAGTAACTGTTAAAAGTACAGTACATTTAGTAGCTGTTAAAAGTACAGTACATTTAGTAACTGTTAAAAGTACAGTACATTTAGTAACTGTTAAAAGTATAGTACATTTAGTAGCTGTTAAAAGTAGGGTACATTTAGTAGCTGTTAAAAGTACAGTACATTTAGTAGCTGTTAAAAGTACAGTACATTTAGTAGCTGTTAAAAGTACAGTACATTTAGTAGCTGTTAAAAGTACAGTACATTTAGTAGCTGTTAAAAGTACAGTACATTTAGTAACTGTTAAAAGTACAGTACATTTAGTAACTGTTAAAATTACAGTACATTTAGTAGCTGTTAAAAGTACAGTACATTTAGTAGCTGTTAAAAGTACAGTACATTTAGTAACTGTTAAAAGTACAGTACATTTAGTAGCTGTTAAAAGTACAGTACATTTAGTAACTGTTAAAAGTACAGTACATTTAGTAACTGTTAAAAGTACAGTACATTTAGTAACTGTTAAAAGTAGGGTACATTTAGTAACTGTTAAAAGTAGGGTACATTTAGTAGCTGTTAAAAGTAAAAAAGGTCACACAGGGAAATATAACAGACTTTTGCACGTCTCAAATGGCATCCTATAGCCTACATAGTGCACTAATTTTGACCAGAGCCCATAGGAACCCATAGGAGCCCATAGAAACCCAAAGGAGTCCATAGAAGCCCATAGGAGCCCATAGAAACCCATAGGAGCCCATAGAAACCCATAGGAGCCCATAGGAGTCCATAGGAACCCATAGGAGCCTATAGGAGCCCATAGGAGCCAATAGGAGTCCATAGGAGCCCATAGGAGCCCAATGAAACCCATAGGAGTCCATAGGAACCCATAGGAGCCCATAGGAGCCCATAGGAGTCCATAGGAACCCATAGGAGCCTATAGGAGCCCATAGGAGCCAATAGGAGTCCATAGGAACCCATAGGAGCCTATAGGAGCCCATAGGAGCCAATAGGAGTCCATAGGAGCCCATAGGAGCCCAATGAAACCCATAGGAGTCTATAGGAACCCATAGGAGCCAATAGGAGCCCATAGGAGTCCATAGGAGCCCATAGGAACCCATAGGAGCCCATAGAAACCCATAGGAGCCCATAGAAACCCATAGGAGCCCATAGGAACCCATAGGAGCCCATAGGAGTCCATAGGAGCCAATAGGAGCCCAATGAAACCCATAGGAGCCCATAGGAGCCCAGAGGAGTCCATAGGAGCCCATAGGAGACCAGCCAGTGTGGAGCCTATAGGAGCCTATAGGAGCATATAGGAGCATATAGGAGCCCATATGAGCCCATATGAGCCCATAGAAGTCCATAAGAGCCCATAGGAGTCCAAAGGAACCCATGGGAGCCCATAGGAGTCCATAGGAGCCCATATGAAACCATAGGAGCCTATATGAGCCTATAGGAGCTCATAGGAACCCATAGGTGCCTATATGAGCCTATAGGAACCCATAGGAGTCCATAGGAGCCCATAGGAACCCATAGGAGCCCATAGGAGTCCATATGAACCCATAGGAGTCCATAGGAACATATAGGAACCCATAGGAGCCCATAGGAGTACATAGGAACCCATAGGAGTCCATAGGAACCTATAGGAACCCAAAGTAGCCCATATGAGGGTGGTAGTACCAGAGAAGGGCTAACAGGATAAATATGAGGGTGGTAGTACCAGAGAAAGGCTAACATGATAAATATGAGGGTGGTAGTACTACAGAAGGGCTAACATGATAAATATGGGGGTGGTAGTACCAGAGAAAGGCTAACAGGATAAATATGAGGGTGGTAGTACCAGAGAAAGGCTAACATGATAAATATGAGGGTGGTAGTACCAGAGAAAGGCTAACAGGATAAATATGAGAGTGGTAGTACCAGAGAAAGGCTAACAGGATAAATATGAGGGTGGTAGTACCAGAGAAAGGCTAACAGGATAAATATGAGGGTGGTAGTACCAGAGAAAGGCTAACAGGATAAATATGAGGGTGGTAGTACCAGAGAAAGGCTAACAGGATAAATATGAGGGTGGTAGTACCAGAGAAAGGCTAACAGGGTAAATATGAGGGTGGTAGTACCAGAGAAAGGCTAACAGGATAAATATGAGGGTGGTAGTACCAGAGAAAGGCTAACAGGATAAATATGAGGGTGGTAGTACCAGAGAAAGGCTAACAGGATAAATATGAGGGTGGTAGTACCAGAGAAAGGCTAACAGGATAAATATGAGGGTGGTAGTACCAGAGAAAGGCTAACAGGATAAATATGAGGGTGGTAGTACTAGAGAAGGGCTAACAGGATAAATATGAGGGTGGTAGTACCAGAGAAAGGCTAACAGGATAAATATGAGGGTGGTAGTACCAGAGAAAGGCTAACAGGATAAATATGAGGGTGGTAGTACCAGAGAAGGGCTAACAGGATATATATGAGGGTGGTAATTATAAATAAGAAGGTCTATAATCTCTATGTACCAAACAGCCGGACGTGTCCCTCCCTCAGCAGGTTTATTCTGGATGTAGTGGAGCATCACAGTGATGTTAAAGGGCAGATATGCAGTTGCTACATCCATTTTGGATTTATAAATTAATAATATGTACCCACTGATTAATGAATATAACTTATAAATTATAAATTAATAATATGTACCCACTGATTCTTAAAGAATATAACTTATGAATTAATAATATGTACCCACTGATTCTTGAAGAATAATGCATATAAATGCCTCATGAGCTTAGTTCAACTTTCACACGCCCATCTGAACCCAAAATATAAGCTTGTTTTACTCCCATGTTTCCAAACAAAGTAAATGTAAGCACACACTGTAAGGTTTAGTAGCATCCAGGTATGAAACACAGTATTCTGATAGGGAAAGGACTCTGGATGGAGTATTCATTTCTCCACGGCGTTCACACTGTAGAAACAAACTGTCTGCTGACCCTCACACTACACATACAGTCCACAGTGATTTTTCTTCAGATAACAATCCACAATGCAAAGGTCAAAAGGAAACCCATGAAAGCCTCTGACACTGATGTTGTTGTCGTCCCATTTCCTTGTGGCTGAATAGATACCAATTCCCCCTGTACCGCAGATGTAACATAGAACTAACTCTCTGAGGATAATCCACTAGTGAAACATTTAGATATACAGCATACAACGTTTAATGAGTTTTCTCAGCTTTTAGTCCAGGATCAGAATATATACATGGCCTTTCTGTTTGATGAAGATCAACTCTCACCTTGCGTTCAGTCCACATGTTTGAACTTGAGTGAACAGTCTATCAGGCACCAAACTGTGAGGGGATTTCCTGGGTATACGCGTCTTCGTATCATAATGTCTTTAATCTCCTTATTAATAATAGAGTTTTTACTCATTTCATTTAACTCCTCGTTCATACTTTCCCATTCTTTCATAATGTAGCTACAGGCATACTAAGCTTCCTTCAGTGTTAAAGCTCTCCCTCACTGAGCAAGAACTTCCCGTTCTTTTACGTTCAGCTTATACAGTGTTCAGTAGCAGGTAAGATTCATTTCAACTGTCATTTTTTATTCACTGCCTCACACTTAATTCATCATTCTTTCACGTACATTATTTCAGTGTTCAGTAGCTATAGTCAAAGCAAAGTAAGCTACAGTACAGTACATTTAGTAGCTGTTATAAGTACAGTACATTTAGTAACTGTTAAAAGTACAGTACATTTAATAGCTGTTAAAAGTACAGTACATTTAGTAACTGTTAAAAGTACAGTACATTTAGTATCTGTTATAAGTACAGTACATTTAGTATCTGTTATAAGTACAGTACATTTAGTAACTGTTAAAAGTACAGTACATTTAGTAACTGTTAAAAGTACAGTACATTTAGTAGCTGTTAAAAGTACAGTACATTTAGTAACTGTTAAAAGTACAGTACATTTAGTAACTGTTAAAAGTACAGTACATTTAGTAGCTGTTAAAAGTACAGTACATTTAGTAGCTGTTAAAAGTACAGTACATTTAGTAGCTGTTAAAAGTACAGTACATTTAGTTACTGTTATAAGTACAGTACATTTAGTAGCTGTTATAAGTACAGTACATTTAGTAACTGTTAAAAGTACAGTACATTTAGTAACTGTTAAAAGTACAGTACATTTAGTAACTGTTAAAAGTACAGTACATTTAGTAGCTGTTAAAAGTACGGTACATTTAGTAACCGTTAAAAGTACAGTACATTTAGTAACTGTTAAAAGTACAGTACATTTAGTAACTGTTAAAAGTACAGTACATTTAGTAGCTGTTAAAAGTACAGTAGAATTTAGTAGCTGTTAAAAGTACAGTAGAATTTAGTAACTGTTAAAAGTACAGTAGAATATTAGTAACTGTTAAAAGTACAGTACATTTAGTTACTGTTAAAAGTACAGTACATTTAGTAACTGTTAAAAGTACAGTACATTTAGTAGCTGTTAAAAGTACAGTACATTTAGTAGCTGTTAAAAGTACAGTACATTTAGTAGCTGTTAAAAGTACAGTACATTTAGTAACTGTTAAAAGTAGGGTACATTTAGCTGTTAAAAGCTCTCCTATACATGCAGTTTGAACTATAGGTTTTCCTCCCTGAATTTAACTCATCATTCACTCACGTTCGTACAGTGTAGGGAGGGAGGGAGGGAGGGAGGGAGGGAGGGAGGGAGGGAGGGAATGCACCTGAGAGGTCCAGTGATTTCTGAACACCAAAATGTAGCGAGGCAAAGCAAGCTACATTTTGGTGTTCAGAAAGAAGATTTCCCCTCTCTGTGATTTGATCAATATAAAAAGCTATTAGCATTCACGCCGTCATATGAGGCCCCTCTAAGACATCAGTATCAGAGATCAGCGTTACAGTGGAGATAATGCGTTTTCCCTGAAAGAGTCTGATGAAGCTGTAAGTCTCCTCCGTACACTACCTATCAATACAGTGACATTGTACGTGTAGTGCCATCGCTTTCGCATCAGTGTCGAGAGCGAATTACTTTTAATATAAAGACGTCATTTTTCAGTTTCAGAATTTGACATATTGTTTTGCACTGCACATCGGAAAAAGGGAAAATACCCTGTGCAAAGTGATATAAACAAAATATGTACTGAGACCAAAACAAATATTGGATAAGGAAAACAAACAACAACAAACAGCATGCATCACCGTATGATTTTCTCGTATTTTGATTCACGTAACAAAAACTTTCCAATAGGTTACACTTGGTGGGGAAGGCAGCTGAGAAGGAAGCCCTGACACCATTGGTTGCATTTTAGTCCGCAGAGGAGCAAGTCTAACCAATTACCATCATTTTAGGTGCTTTTTGCCACTTTTGGCTGCATCCTGCAAGTCTGCATCCATGCAGTTTCCTCCTCCTCTAGGGTATATCAAGGGAAACTAAATCAGTTTGTGTGATAGTGAGCAAGGGAGGGAGGGAGGGAGGGAGGGAGGGAGGGAGGGAGGGAGGGAGGGAATGCACCTGAGAGGTCCAGTGATTTATTGCTACACTGTGCTAAAACCAAGTCGCCTTGCTATCTGCTTTAATTAGGAAATACTGTGGAGGCAACTGAGAGCACCAGGAACCCTTTAAATATCCTCCCTCCAAAAGCCTTGACGTTCACTGCACTATTCATCTACATTTAGAGGATATCACCACTATACATACTGTAGATATCACCACTATATCCATGGATATACAGCTATATTTAACATGACGTACCACATACTGCAGCAGCATTGATGTGCAGAGCACTGCACCATTCATCTACATTTAGAGGATATCACCACTATATCTGCAGTACTACATATAAAGGTATATCTACCACAGAATACAGTTATATCTACCATAGAATGTAGTTATATCTACCATATAATGTAGTTATATCTACCATAGAATACAGTTATATCTACCAGATAATGTAGTTATATCTACCATATATCACAGTTATATCTACCATAGAATACAGTTATATCTACCATATAACACAGTTATATCTACCATAGAATGCAGTTATATGTACCATATAACACAGTTATATCTACCATAGAATGCAGTTATATGTACCATAGAATGCAGTTATATCTACCATATAACACAGTGATATCTACCATTGAATGTAGTTATATCTACCATAGAATGCAGTTATATCTACCATAGAATACAGTTATATCTACCATATAACACAGTTATATCTACCATAGAACACAGTGATATCTACCATTGAATGTAGTTATATCTACCATAGAATACAGTTATATCTACCATAGAATACAGTTATATCTACCATAGAATGCAGTTATATCTACCATAGAATGCAGTTATATCTACCATAGAATACAGTTATGTCGTGTCTTTGACTATGCCAGATTGATTGCTATGACATGCTATTCTATAAAATAATTTCTCCGGTATCAATATTACCTGATTGAACTAACCATGTAAATATTAATTAACTAGAGAGGGACACCACGAAAGAATATTTATAGAGCTGTTATCTTTCGAATAAACTCTTAAAGATTTTGTAATATTTTACTAAATAACAGTCACATTAATCGTCATTTTATTCAGTCTCATCTGAAAGTTGTAAGTCCTTGATTATCTGCAAGAATCCTGGCTAACAAGTTGAATCAGCAATACAAAATTGGGTTTAATTATTTATTTACTAAATACCTAACTAATCACACAGAAACACATATACACAATTAAATCATAACTTGATCACAAATTACGTCATACAGAAAACGTCCCTAGCGGGCGGAATAGATATGACAGCTTGTTACACAAAGGGAAGGGGGGGAGTCCTAGTGAAAGCGCGGGAGACTTGAGCATAGGCGAGCTGTGCTATCGTAAATCTTATCTTATGCATTCTAAATTACCGCCATTTGAAGAGGAAAATGCAATGAATATTTACTCTGAGCTGCGCTTCAGTAGGTTGGTGGTAGATGGCCTGTGTCGCCAACCCGAGTCCTCTGTCCTTTGAAGAAGTCTCTGGTAGTCACGGGAACACGTTGTGGGTATTAGACGGGGTACTTGGACTGTCCTTCCGAACCTGCGTTTAGCTGTTGCTAACTCCAAGGCTAGGAGATATCACTTCTGTAGTGAATACGAGTTCAAAGTTCATACCATTCACAATCAAAGTCCATGCTGATGTTGGCCTAGTTCTGTAGTTATTGTCTGAACCATCTTGACATCGGATCGTCATCCAAAATGTACCCGGAACAGGAAGTTACATTTTTGTCACTGGCTTTATATAGTGGAGGTAGAGGGGTGTGTCTGAAAAGTCTATTACCCAGGTCTCTTCACAGGGGCGGGCCCCTGGTTGAGCAGAAGCCAAATTTCTGAAAACACAGATCTCTCATTTGGAAGGTAAAATTACATTTCACCTCTTCACAAACAATGTCATATTCAAACATTTGAATTAAACAACAATTCCATGTGAATCCGATACCTCTGACGTTTAGACTTTTCACAGTAGCGTTTATGTCATTCTATCATTGATGAGAATGTGTCAGAGGGCAACCGAACTGACATAATATACCTTAAGTACCACCGCATATGTACAGTGGGTTGGATTACCAGAATATAGTTCATTTCCCCCAACTTCTGATGTTACCCAGAATCTCTATGTTAACCCATGGGTTTCCTTATGTCACATCAGTTATAGTGGGGAGAGAGAAAAAGGGGGAAAGAGGTATTTATGACTGTCGTAAACCTACCCCCAACCCAACGTCATGACAGTCCCCCCATGTTGGGTTCAATCTTGCGATTAACCTGCATGTTGCAAACCAACATACAAATGACCGTGGGTTGTCCTGGTTTGTGGACCATCGTTGTGGTCCCCATCTGGTGGTCGACCCAGGTAGGGTTTGTGCGAATGAAGAAGTTTGCTCCATGGCTGGACAGCAGATGTCCAGTTGGTGATCGCTGTGGCAGTCCCCCCCTCTGGTGTGGTCGACCCGGGTAGGGTGTCTGCAAATGAAGAAGTCTGCTCCATGGCTGGGCAGCGGTGGTCCGGATTGGGATCGCCGTTCCGGACCCGTCGTCTGGTCGTCCAGACTGGAAGATCTGGGCAGTAACTTAGGCAGATGTTAACAACGCACACACACTCATGAAATATATCATTACATTTCCTCCCAAATGAGCGGCGTTGTGGCACTAACTGATGGTTGTATGGGGAAGTTGTTTATGGCTCTATCACTTTCTACATGCCGAAGAAAATGAAACAAAATGAAATGAAAGCATAAACAAAACAAAATATAGTTATTGGCAAAATAACTTGGCAAAATGACCCTATAATGGCATTGTCTAATGTCATATCTAGGGCTCTTCTAATTTGCGGGGTGTTGGTTAAGGTACTATCCTAAGTTGATAACTATATGATACGTCTACAGCTGTAAGGCACTAGTTTTGGGCAGTCTACAGGGATGACCTATGGACTTCTGAGAAGAAAACTGGTGAGTGCTGTAGCTGTAGAGTTAAAGGCCTCAAAATAAATGTTCAACTTTACTAAGGCTGGTATTTTGCTCGGACCCTTAAGTGATCCTAGCATAAATCCTAATTGGATGTTCCGTTGTACATGTGCGTTTATGCTTACGCAAGCACACATGCCAAGGGAAGGAAACCAAGTATTCTGGCAGATTACAACTTGTTCAGAATGAGTCTGACGTAGTCAGGTAATTTTCAGGTCAATGCCTGGAGGTCAGTCAGAATTGGTGTCGAAGGAGTCTGTAGTGGTTTTACTACCAGTCACTGTCTTCCACTATTGTAGTGGCAGTAGGTATGAAGAAATATTCTTCATAGCTATGTTATCCACGGAGGAGCTAACCTCATGACGGAAGTACTAAGTATTAGACCAGTCGTACATGGTGTGATCGTGGTTCCTGACCTCTAATAACTTTTCTCCTGAACGGAGGGTTCTATTTATTAGTGGCGTGAGTAACCATTGGAAGAGTGCAATGGAGATTCCCTTCCCCGCGCTGCACTCTGAGTGACTCAGACTCAGTCGCTGTTATCAAAAGCAATTTAAGTGAGGTTACTAATCCTCTTACTGAGTGTTGCTGGACTGACTGTGGTATTGGTACTGGTACTCAAGGGGTCCAGTCGTCCTACCGATTTATTCTGAAATGTTATCCTACAGGAATACATGATTAGAGCATTTTACTAGTTGTCTTGTAGTGACTACTACACATGGCAAGGAATGATTATTGTTGCCATTTGTTTTGGAGGTGGACAAGTCCACTGGACTTCCTTTACGACCAGTGTGGTACACCTCAATAATATCTTAGATGTGTTCTAAGATAATCCCCGTCTAGGGGCCTGTCTGCTCCTCACTGTTCTCAAATGGGAGTTTACAACTAGATTTGATTTATGCTCTGGCGGCCTCGTACGGTGTTGTCCGTAGTCTCGACCCCCCCACCGGCCTCGATAAGGCTCATCATGGGTCTGGGCTACTATTCCCCCCCTTTGCGTCTCGGGACCCCCCCACCAGCATGTGGTGTTGGTATCCGAGGCGCAAACGAAAGGTTCGGACCCTATGTACGAGTTGTCAGTGGCCGCGTTATTATGAGAATGGCTGCAACCTTTCAACCAAATCTCCTGGTGTTTGTGCTTCAACACCCTCAGTGGCTGTCGAGGTCTGTCAGTCACCACCGCGTCCGCGCGTGGCAACCTCTTCAGTACCTGCGAACTGAGACGAGGATATCGGTCTGTGATATCGCAAAGTGTTTCACCAGTGGGAATCATCGGGTCAGTTGCTGGACTGACGCCATTAGTGTCATTGTAAGGGTTGACAGTCCCCCACAAAGCGGAAGGTGTATCATCGGAAGCAGAGTATACTCTGCGCATCGATGTTTTTCTTGGTGAGACGGCCGCAGTGCTTGCGGAAATGTCTGAAGGGCAAGAGGAGTTCATCTCAACTACCGTATTGCACGACTGCACGGAGGAGGGAAGTTGCTTATTAACAGAGACAGCTGGCTCGAAATCGTGAAAAGAATGGTCAATCAGGTTGGCTGATGGAATGTGTTGAGATATCGTAATATCTCCTTGGATCGGATTCTGCCCCAAGAGGGTTTTAAACGTCTTTTTCCCAAGGGGTGCTTTTGACAGATATCCCTCGTGACTGACTGTGTTGCAGCTAGCGTTAGGGGAAGACAGTGTGGTCAGTGGAGAAGGCACTGTGGCCTGTGACCATACCTGGTTGGTTTTCCAATCCATCAATGGGAGTAACCGATCCATCAAGTCTGCTCCAAGTAGCAGGGGTACAGTTTCGAGGCTAGTAAGATACACAGGGTGGACGAGCGATAAGTCCTTGAAGTGTAGTTTCAGCATGACTCTCAATGTGAGAGGCGAGGTAGTCTGAGTGACCCCTCGAAGTGTAGTGTCGCATCGTTCCACTTTTAACCAACGTTTAGTTGGCTTCAAAGCCCTTTTTAGATCATCAAACAATGTTTGAGAGATGAGTGATATTGTCGCACCCGAATCAATTAGCGCATGACAAGGTAAGCAGTCCTCCAGGACTGTTTCCAGGTATGGTCGTTTCGATTCGTGGTTAGTGGACATGTTCCCCACAAAGTGGAGTGGTCTTTCGCAACAACGTGATGTGTCAATTCTGTTCAAGGTGGAAGCAGATTGACTTTTACGATTTTGAGTGGGCTTGGCTTTAACGAAGCGTTTGACCTTTTTCTTCGCAACCTTTGTATCAGAGTTTATAGACGAAGCCCGTGGGCTTGTTTCTTGGTCAATCGGGCCCTGGATAGGGTCTCGAGTGAAAGCAGGAGGGATTTGAATTTTAACGTCCTTGCTATGGGTGTTAATTCCTGCGGACCTGGAGTCCGGTAATTCCCTGTCTAGTCCTTGTGACTTATCTTTTACCCTTTTCTCAAATGTTTCTCGCTTTAGTTCTTCACCTAGTGGAACTTCTGGAGAACATTGGTCTACGTTTTGATCATCCTTCAACCCTTTGTTACCCTTGTGCTCGGACACTTTTTGTGGGTTGGGTGCAGGAACGTAGTGAACAGGTCGATTGTAGCGGTAGTCGTTTTGATGGCGACGTGCTTTACGGTTATTTCGACCGCGGAGGTTATTGGAATCATGGTTTCGTGGTAGAAACTGTTGTTGTGCGTCATCTCTTAACGCTCCAATACCTGATAATGCACCCTCTGACTGGAGTGAGTGCTCCTGGTCAAACTTCAAAACCGAGTGGTCAGGGCTCTTGGCGTTGCGAGCTTTTGATGCCTCAAAAGCTGTGCTTGCAAGCTCTCTGAGTTGTAAGATAGGCAAGCCAATGTGGGCTGCAGTGCCCAAGTAGGTAATGAAGGTGGGATACATGTTCGACAGGAACATTTGTTTAAATGGTAACAGGTCTTCCATGCCTGGTTCAGTGAGTAGGCCAAAGTAAGCTGAACGAAGCCTATGATAGTAAGCTTGTGGGTGTTCATTCCGAGCTTGTTTGACCATGTTAGCCAGTGAGCTATCGTGTTTGCGAGTTGCAGAACCACTGAATTCTAATTTCAAAGCTGTGGCAAGTTTAGCGTAGTCATTTAGCACGTGTTGCTGTTGTAGGCGAATGAACCTTGTCACGTGTCTATTCGACGTTCGCTTCAACAGGTAAACCCTGTCAGAACCCGTAGCGTTCGGGTAGCCATCCAACGCGTCCTCTATGTCAGCTAGGAACGTCTCAGTATCGTTTGGCTGACCTGGAACGGGGTCAAAGGTGGGGAAATACTTGACGAGTTTGTCAAGGTATTCCGCGTCAAGCGGGCGGAGAGGGTGGGCTTTATCCTGTAGGGAAAGTGGGGCCAAAAGGCCAAGAGGAGAAGCCAAGCTTTGGCTTTGTTGGCCAAGAGGCGCCATATTACTCAGTGCCGAATGGCCAAGCGGAGAAGACTGGGGGACACCTGACGGAGGCAATGTCTGAAACCTATCGTCTTCACTCCTTTGAGTACCGGGCTCCGGTTGCTTGGATGGATAGTCACGCTGTAGAGCGTGACCCTTCTGGACTTCCTCCAGATGGTACCTAAGGGTGGTATTCTGCTGCATTGCAGAGTCCACTTGAGCGCTTAGAGTACTGATTTTGGACACGTGAGTGTCGCACTTGCTCCTTTCGGTCTCAAACTTATCTGTCATGGTTTGCAGATATATGTCTTGAGTACGGAGCGAGAGATTCAGTGATGAGATTTCTTCCGCTTGCTTAGAAATCAAGATTTCCATCTTCATCACCCGAGTTCTCTCATCATTCATTTGGTCAGCGACTTCAATGAGTTCTGCTGATTTGTCATCCAACTTCGTCATTGTGTTCATCAACTGATCGTCTTTGGTCTGCAGAATTTTGAGTAGAACCGTATTACTCTGAGTAACGTTCAATAAAACTGCCTGCATGTTATCAAATTGCGCGCTCCTATTTGTAGATAACTCAACAGATTTATCTAGTTTGGAGTGGACTACCTCGTACTTAGTTTTGGCTAAATTGAGTTGTTCCTGGAGACAACGATTTTGTTGAAGCGTTTGTGCTCGTTCATTGTCATGAGTATTTGCAATTACTTTCAATTGTTCAGATTTCAAACGCAGCTCCTCGACTAGCAGAATGTTTTCATTTCCTGCTTTTGTCAATAGTGGCTCAGTTCTCTCCACCTGTACCCCAATGCTAGCCATGACTGGCACGTGCTTCAGCTGTGCACGGTGGTATTGAACCGATGCCACATTCTTATGGCGATACATCAGTGCAAAAGTGGGGAGAACCATCACAAAGCCTGTGTTTGATGGTTGATTTTGGAGAGCGTTCGCAATTTCGGCTGTTTTTTCACTAATGGCATAATTAGGGTTGGTATCGCTGCTGAGGTCAGAGATCGATCCTTTTATGGGTGGAGGTTCACTACTTAGCGGAGGAGTGGTGACCCCCTCCTTTGGTAGCTTGCACATTATTAGAAAAGTTTAGAGGAAAAATTTTCCCTAAACTTATTCAAAGTTTGGGTTTGGAATTAATTGGAAGCTGCAAAGACTAGTTTAATCTATTTATAGATGTTGACGAACTACCAGTACTGTACCAGTAATGTGGAAGTTGGACGTGAATGAATTTGCAAAAGCAAATTGAATCAATTAATCAATGCCAATGATTAATCCTACCTGTGTAGGCTACCTGGGTATTAAACTTTAATTAACATGAGATGTGGCTTCATCTAGGTTAATATGATAAGTTTAAAAGTGTCTCATTTGATTGGAAGAACATTAAATTATGTTCAACAATTTAACTTATTAAATTGAATGAGACGATAATCCATACAATCTCTGTTGATTGGATATCATAAGTGTGAAACAGTAGACCAAATGTTGGGCACATTCAACACTGTGGCACTTCTCCCTAAGGCCGAAACCACATGGGATTCCCGCTGGGCGGGGCTTCTGTCAATACTGGATTACTGAATGGGTTTTGAAAAACCCAAATTTTACTGATTGATCAATTTAATGATAAATCAAACCTGTATAGGCAATTTGTGAATAAAACTTTAATTAACCTGAGAAGTGCTTAATCTAGGTTAGTTTGGAAAAAGTTTGCAATGTCTTATTTAGAGAACTCAACAATTTGGATATTA
The DNA here is from genome assembly GCF_016432855.1 of Salvelinus namaycush. Classification (NCBI taxonomy): domain Eukaryota; kingdom Metazoa; phylum Chordata; class Actinopteri; order Salmoniformes; family Salmonidae; genus Salvelinus; species Salvelinus namaycush. The sequence goes on along the minus strand of NC_052323.1, from coordinate 29,962,213 downwards.
TTTAAAATATCCATTTCAGAATGTAAATTGCCAGATTTACACTTATTAGTTCAATTGGATAAGACATTGATATTCGTCTGGAAATCATAAGTAATGACTTGAGTGTGACCTGAATAATTCTTCATGAACGAATATACTGGGCACATTCAGCGGCCAATGATTTAACCCGCTGAAATCAAACGGAACTACCCGCGTGCGGGACTTCCGTTCCGCGAGGCGGAGGAATTTCAGCGTGGCACCAGGGGAAAAAAATGCTATTTTTCCTTGTTAGCTTTAGCACCTCGTGCCAGCTAACCCTCCTCTGTGCTTGAAAATGTAGCACGTAGGATTCCCTTGGCAGGGAAAGGTTTTACTTATAACGTATTATGTTCAAACCCTTTTCGGCGTTTTTTGACGATGTTTTAACCGGAACACGCGGCAAACATGAAACGCACCGTGTTCTCTTCGCGTTGAATCGCGAGAGAGAGATAATTATCGCTGGTCACGCTATATCTCCTGAATTTCAATCGGCTGGCTCTTTGTCCTCGCTCGAGAAATTAATAATGACCTGGCCTACCAGCGTATGAAACGCGCCAGGCAGAAATAGCCCTGCGTTTGGCCAAACGCACTATTTCTCAGATTTCTATAATTAGCTTTCTCAGCCTCATACAAGAAATGTATTCGCTTACGTTCCCACTGACTACGTCAGAGAACAACGTGGGGCGGGGGAATCTACAGCACACACAACCGAAAATGCTTGTCTATCACTCCAAAAATGTGTATAATAAACTTGGTATATTATGTACTCTGCTTTTCAATTAAATACAGGCTGAATCAAAATGAAAGCCTCATTCTATCTTAGACTCCACACAACGGGGCACCAATATGTCGTGTCTTTGACTATGCCAGATTGATTGCTATGACATGCTATTCTATAAAATAATTTCTCCGGTATCAATATTACCTGATTGAACTAACCATGTAAATATTAATTAACTAGAGAGGGACACCACGAAAGAATATTTATAGAGCTGTTATCTTTCGAATAAACTCTTAAAGATTTTGTAATATTTTACTAAATAACAGTCACATTAATCGTCATTTTATTCAGTCTCATCTGAAAGTTGTAAGTCCTTGATTATCTGCAAGAATCCTGGCTAACAAGTTGAATCAGCAATACAAAATTGGGTTTAATTATTTATTTACTAAATACCTAACTAATCACACAGAAACACATATACACAATTAAATCATAACTTGATCACAAATTACGTCATACAGAAAACGTCCCTAGCGGGCGGAATAGATATGACAGCTTGTTACACAAAGGGAAGGGGGGGAGTCCTAGTGAAAGCGCGGGAGACTTGAGCATAGGCGAGCTGTGCTATCGTAAATCTTATCTTATGCATTCTAAATTACCGCCATTTGAAGAGGAAAATGCAATGAATATTTACTCTGAGCTGCGCTTCAGTAGGTTGGTGGTAGATGGCCTGTGTCGCCAACCCGAGTCCTCTGTCCTTTGAAGAAGTCTCTGGTAGTCACGGGAACACGTTGTGGGTATTAGACGGGGTACTTGGACTGTCCTTCCGAACCTGCGTTTAGCTGTTGCTAACTCCAAGGCTAGGAGATATCACTTCTGTAGTGAATACGAGTTCAAAGTTCATACCATTCACAATCAAAGTCCATGCTGATGTTGGCCTAGTTCTGTAGTTATTGTCTGAACCATCTTGACATCGGATCGTCATCCAAAATGTACCCGGAACAGGAAGTTACATTTTTGTCACTGGCTTTATATAGTGGAGGTAGAGGGGTGTGTCTGAAAAGTCTATTACCCAGGTCTCTTCACAGGGGCGGGCCCCTGGTTGAGCAGAAGCCAAATTTCTGAAAACACAGATCTCTCATTTGGAAGGTAAAATTACATTTCACCTCTTCACAAACAATGTCATATTCAAACATTTGAATTAAACAACAATTCCATGTGAATCCGATACCTCTGACGTTTAGACTTTTCACAGTAGCGTTTATGTCATTCTATCATTGATGAGAATGTGTCAGAGGGCAACCGAACTGACATAATATACCTTAAGTACCACCGCATATGTACAGTGGGTTGGATTACCAGAATATAGTTCATTTCCCCCAACTTCTGATGTTACCCAGAATCTCTATGTTAACCCATGGGTTTCCTTATGTCACATCAGTTATAGTGGGGAGAGAGAAAAAGGGGGAAAGAGGTATTTATGACTGTCGTAAACCTACCCCCAACCCAACGTCATGACAGTTATATCTACCACAGAATACAGTTATATCTACCATAGAATGCAGTTATATCTATCATAGAATACAGTTATATCTACCATAGAATACAGTTACATCTACCATAGAATACAGTTACATCTACCATAGAATACAGCTATATCTACCATAGAATACAGTTACATCTACCATAGAATACAGCTATATGTACCATATAATACAGTTACATCTACCATATAATACAGTTACATCTACCATAGAATACAGTTACAGCTACCATAGGATACAGTTACATCTACCATAGAATACAGTTACATACATCTACCATAGAATACAGTTACATCTACCATAGAATACAGTTACATCTACCATAGAATACAGTTATATCTACCATAGAATACAGTTATATCTACCATAGAATACAGTTACATCTACCATAGAATACAGTTACATCTACCATAGAATACAGTTATATCTACCATAGAATACAGTTACATCTACCATAGAATACAGTTACATCTACCATAGAATACAGTTACATCTACCATAGAATACAGCTATATCTACCATAGAATACAGTTACATCTACCATAGAATACAGCTATATGTACCATATAATACAGTTACATCTACCATATAATACAGTTACATCTACCATAGAATACAGTTACAGCTACCATAGGATACAGTTACATCTACCATAGAATACAGTTACATACATCTACCATAGAATACAGTTACATCTACCATAGAATACAGTTACATCTACCATAGAATACAGTTATATCTACCATAGAATACAGTTATATCTACCATAGAATACAGTTACATCTACCATAGAATACAGTTACATCTACCATAGAATACAGTTATATCTACCATAGAATACAGTTACATCTACCATAGAATACAGTTACATCTACCATAGAATACAGTTACATCTACCATAGAATACAGTTATATCTACCATAGAATACAGTTATATCTACCATAGAATACAGTTATATCTACCATAGAATACAGTTATATCTACCATAGAATACAGTTATATCTACCATAGAATACAGTTACATCTACCATAGAATACAGTTACATCTACCAGAGAATACAGTTACATCTACCATAGAATACAGTTACAGCGCGTTTGGGAAAGTATTCCGACCCTTTCCCGTATTCCACATTTTGATTACGTTACAGCCTTCTTCTAAAATGTATTAAATAAAACATTTTTCTCATCAACCTACGCAAAATACCCCATCATGACAAAGTGAAAACAGGTTTTAATTTTGTTTAGCAAATTAATAAAAATACATAAGTATTCATACCCTATGCTATGAGACTTGAAATTGAGCTCAGGTCCATCCTGTTTCCATTGATCATCCTTGAGCTGTTTCTACAACTTGATTGGAGTCCACCTGTGGTAAATTAAATTGATTGGACATGATTTGGAAAGGCACATATCTGTCTATATAAGGTTGACAGTGCATGTCAGAGCAAAAACCAAGCCATGAGGTTGAAGAAATTGTCCGTAAAGCTCAGAGACAGGATTGTGCTGCGGCACAGATCTGGGGAAGGGTACCAAAACATTTCCACCCGGCGAAACTGAGCAATCAGGGGAGAAGGGCCTTGGTCAGGGAGGTGACCAAGATCCCGAGGATCGCTCTGACAGAGCTCCAGAGTTCCTCTGTGGAGATGGGAGAACCTTCCAGAAGGACAACCATCTCTGCAGCACTCCACCAATCAGGCCTTAATGGTAGAGTGGCCAGACAGAAGCCACTTCTCAATAAAAGGCACATGACAGCCAACTTGGAGTTTTCCAAAAGAGATACAAGATTCTCTGGTCTGATGAAACCTAGATTGAACTCTTTGGCCTGAATGCCAAGCATCCTGTCTGGAGGAAACCTGGCACCATCCCTACGGTGATGGATTGTGGTGGCAGCATCATGCTGTGGGGATGTTTTTCAGGGACTGGGAGACTAGTCAGGATTGAGATGAAAGATGAACGGAGCAAAGTACAGAGAGATCCTTGATGAAAACCTGCTCAAGAGCGCTCAGGACCTCAGACTGGGGCGAAGGTTCACCTTCCAACAGGACAATGACCAAGACAATGCAGGTGTGGCTTCGGGACAACTCTCTGAAAGTTGTTGAGTTACTTTTGATAATTTTTTTAACTTTAGTTTATTTAGTAAATATTTTCTTGACTCTAGTTAAGGGCTCGTAAGTAAGCATTTCACAGTAACTACACCTGTTGTATTCGGCGCATGTGACAATTTTACTTTTATTTTATTTGAAAATAGCTGTGCAGCAACGCTCCCAATCCAACCTGACAGAGCTTGAGAGGATCCGCAGAAAATAATGGGAGAAACTCCCCAAGTACAGGTGTGCCAAGCTTGTAGCGTCATAACCAAGAAGACTCAATGCTGTAATCGCTGCCAAAGGTGCTTCAACAAAGTACTGAGAAAATGATCTAAATACTGATGTAAATGTGGTATTTCGTTTTTTTTATTTTTATGTCTAAAATGTCAAAAAAAGTTTTTTGTTTTTTCATTATGTGATATTGTGATGTCATTATGTGATATTGTGATGTCATTATGGGATATTATGATGTCATTGTGGGGTATTGTGATGTCATTATGGGATGGATATTTTGTGTAGATTGATGAGGGGGAAAAACAAATTAATACATTTCATAATAAGACTGTAACGTAACAAAATGTGGAAAAAAGTCAAGGGGTCTGAAAACTTTCCAAACGCACAGTCTATCTATCATAGATATATTGCTATCAGCATTGAAGTTCAGACCACTGAACCATTACAGATACATTTAGAGTATATAAGCGCTATATATACTACAGATTATAGCATGGATATAATCAAATCAAATCAAATGTATTTATTTAGCCCTTCTTACATCAGCTGATATCTCAAAGTGCTGTACAGAAACCCAGCCTAAAACCCCAAACAGCAAGCAATGCAGGTGTAGAAGCACGGTGGCTAGGAAAAACTCCCTAAAAAGGCCAAAACCTAGGAAGAAACCTAGAGAGGAACCAGGCTATGAGGGGTGGCCAGTCCTCTTCTGGCTGTGCCGGGTGGAGATTATAACAGAACATGGCCAAGATGTTCAAATGTTCATAAATTACCAGCATGGTCAAATAATAATAATCACAGTAGTTGTCGAGGGTGCAGCACCTCAGGAGTAAATGTCAGTTGGCTTTTCATAGCCGATCATTAAGAGTATCTCTACCGCTCTTGCTGTCTCTAGAGAGTTGAAAACAGCAGGTCTGGGACAGGTAGCACGTCCGGTGAACAGGTCAGGGTTCCATAGCCGCAGGCAGAAGAGTTGAAACTGGAGCAGCAGCACGGCCAGGTGGACTGGGGACAGCAAGGAGTCATCATGCCAGGTAGTCCTGAGGCATGGTCCTAGGGCTCAGGTCCTCCGAGAGAGAGAAAGAAAGAGAGAAAGAGAGAATTAGAGAGAGCATACTTAAATTCACACAGGACACCGGATATAGCTATATTCAACATATATAAAAATATATACCATACCTACCATACATATACAGCCACCAGCATTGATATGCAGAGCACTGCACCATGCCTGATACATTTACAGGATATCACCACGATATTAATATTACACAGCTTTATTTACCAGGGGCTAGGGGTTTTATAATTTCACTGTGTAACGGTGTGCTTTATGACCATTTGGACGACGTCGGCAGGGAGGTTGTGTGAATGGCTGTTGTCATGACTGTCCTGTGAGGATCCAAATAGGTCAGATCAACTTGGCAATGGATGACTTCAAAACAGGCTCTCTCTCACTCCACAGAGAGGGGGAGGAGGGAACTGGTGGGGGGTGTTGACTGTTCACACCCTGTTAGAACTTTCTCCCTCTCCAAAATTCACACAGGAATGTGCCTTTGTTTCACAGACGTTTTCCCTCCCGGAACTCTAACACGTTCTAAAGTGAATACTGGAACAAGATTTCTAACATAGATTTTTTTTAAACTTTTTTTATTTCACCTTTATTTAACCAGGTAGGCCAGTTGAGAACAAGTTCTCATTTACAACTGCAACCTGGCCAAGATAAAGCAAAGCAGTGCGACACAAACAACAACACAGAGTTACACATGGAATAAACAAACTTACAGTCAATAACAGAATAGAAAAAAATCTATATACAGTGTGTGCAAATGAGGTAAGATTAGGGAGGTAAGTTAATAAATAGGCCGTAGTGGCGAAATAATTACAATATAGCAATTAAACACTGGAGTGATAGATGTGCAGAAGATGAACGTGCAAGTATAGATACTGGGGTGCAAAGGAGCAACAAAAAAAATAACAATATGGGGATGAGGTAGTTGGATGGGCTAATTACAGATGGGCAATGTACAGGTGCAATGATCTGTGAGCTGCTCTGACAGCTGATGCTTAAAGTTAGTGAGGGAGATATGAGTCTCCAGCTTCAGTGGGGAATGGTCAGAGGCTATCTAAAACAGAATAATGTCATATTGGTTGTTATTTTGTGATGTCATTAAAAATGTCAAAGGAAATACTGTAACTTGAAAAGTATACACACTACATGTACGAAGTCTCCATCCTCTACGTTGTGTAGGAAATATGAAAAATTATGAAGGGTCGCCGGATGCCGGGTGACAGCAGAGGAGAGCAACAGTAGAAGAGACGGGTGGGGATCCGTCTCTTCTACTGTTGCTCTCCTCTGCTGTCACCCGGCATCCGGCGACCCTTTTCGGACAATCAGAGCCTTACAAGCGTTCCGCAAAAAGGCCCAACAACCTTTCCAAGAAAGCCTGGTTCTGACAGAAACCCACGAAGAACCAAGACATTTACACGTAAATACATGAATGATTTCTTACTCCAAACAGGAGGCGGTTCGTGTGGAAAGTATAGTATTACTGTGAGAGTAGTTTCTAAATGTACCAAAGTATTATGTCTCTGCCCCTCTCTCTCTCCATCTCCTTTGTTACAAGCCGCCATATTGTGTCAGTCCGCTAGGGACCTGTTTTAATGTGTTAAGTGTGTATGTTTATCCTGTGTTACCATTTAGTTAGTTGGTAAATAAATAATTTAACCAATTTGTGTAGTACTGAATCATAAGTAAGGCTGGGGTTTTTGCAGATGCAGGAGGTTACGACTGTTCAGAATGATGATATGATATGAGGTTATGATCAATACGTTCACCCTTTATTGGATGTGATAGGTAAAGATCTTTAGAATGTCATTCGGGAGATGGTAACTCATTAAACAACCGCTCTCGTAGGGCCCCAAATCCTAATGATATTAATTGTTGCATGATTAATTCAATCGGGTAACAATTAAACATAGTTAGTTGATTAGATAAAAAACAGTCATCAGATTAATGAAAGTATAGTCATGACAGCTGTGTGAATGCAAAGATTACGGCAAAAGGCCCACGAGGTCATGTTCCCCCCACTTCTGAAACCAAAGTTATGCCCCTGATATCTACAGTAGATATACAGCTATACTGTATCTAGACACATCTACCATATACACTACCGGTCAAACATTTTAGATCGCCTACTCATTCAAGGGTTTTTCTTAATTTTTAAAAACTTTTTTCTACATTGTTGAATCATATTTAAGACATCAACTAAATTGAGATGTTTTGGGATGAGTTGGGCCGCAGAGTGAAGGAAAAGCAGACAACAAGTGCTCAGCATATATGGGAACTCCTTCAAGATTGTTGGAAAAGCATTCCAGGTAAAGCTGGTTGAGAGAATGCCAAGAGTGTGCAAAGCTGTCATCAAGGCAAACGGTGGCTATTTGGTAGAATCTCAAATATAAAATATATTTTGATTTGTTTAACACTTTTTTGGATACTATATGATTCCATATGTGTTATTTCATGGTGTTGATGTCTTCACTATTATTCTACAATGTAGAAAATAGTAAAAATAAAGAAAAACCCTTGAATGAGTAGGTGTTATAAAACTTTTGACCTGTAGTGTGTGTATGGCCTTGTATTATATATTTATCCTTGTATTTTATATATAGCCTTGTATTGTATATTTAGCCTTGTATATAGCCTTGTATTTTATATATAGCCTTGTATTGTATATTTAGTCTTGTATTATATAGTCTTGTATTTTATTTATAGCCTTGTATTTTATTAATAGCCTTGTATTGCATATTTAGTCTTGTATTATATAGTCTTGTATTTTATTTATGGCATTGTATAAAGCATATAACCCAACTATATGAATATCTGATCAACCAAATGTGATAGTATCCATTGCTACGTGCCATTCTGGCTCGGACAAGTTTGTCTTTTTTAAAATCAAGGTTTTCTAATGTTTTGGTTGAACAGACAAAGATATACATCCCCCCCTCCCCTCCCCACCTGCAGGGCCTGCTTATCTGAGCTTGTGTCAAAGTAGGGATATTAAACTGTCAAGTGTTGTAGTCCATATGTTAATATTCTCAGAGATTGAAACTTCAAGTTGAGCTATGTCCATGTATGAGGAAATCCATTGCTGATGTGTTTGTAGGACTTGCCATCGTAATGCAACCATTCTCTTGGCTGCTGTTTGGCCGGTAAGCCAAATTCATTTTTTTTGCCTGTATGTTAGATTCAGTGAACAGTCATCATTAAGTAGTAGAACATTGAAAAGACATGGGAGACAAGGCTTACTTAGTCTTACTTACTTAACTAGATTGCTAAACAGTGTACACACACGCCATATCCAATAATAATGTCTGGTTCGATCTAGATCACTGAGTTGAGGATTCCCGACTGTGGTTGCCAGATCTGTCTAAATGCCAAAGTTAGTTTTTATTTTCTAACATCTCTGTCCCCAAATTGAGGTGAAAAGTCTTCCTCTGGGTAGCAGCGTTAACATTAGACTGTCTGTATTATAAAACTTTGAATTACTTACAAAACTATTGCATCATTGTAATGTGGTGTGCCTCCATTGCATAATTGATGATCCTAGAATTTTAACTAAAGTTCTTAATTACATTTTCTGCTAACTAGAGCTCAGAGTGTTACAACAGGGAATAGCTTAAATGATCCCACTTGAATGACTGGGAAAGTGTTCCTGTAATTTAGGCGAACACTATACTAAATGAGGATTTGATCGTAGAGAACATGTTGATAGCATTAAATATCTTACTATGAACGTCTAAGGATATGTTTATTGATATGAAAACATTCTTTACGGTGCAAGTATTGAGCACGCATCACCTCTTTCGCTCCTAACACTTTATACACTAAGGAGGATACCCTATAACAATGTCCTAATAATCACATTTGCCATTTTAATGGAGCGACACAAGCTCATAGACACGAAGAGCACTAAAGACTGAGCGTCTGTCTGTGTTTCTTGCAGGGAGTAGGTTAAGGATTTAGCTCCGGTGTTGCGTTCCCCTAACAGCCGTCTCTGCATCTGCCTGGGAAAAGCAGTTTAAATCCATTCAGTCTGAACCGGGAGACATCTCAACATAATTCACTTGACTTGCCATGTTACAAGCCATGTCAATTCTTGGTAGGTGCCTGTTAGAGCAGAAGGCCACCCTTACAGTATGTAAGGATGTGTTTTGACTATGTACCGAACATACCTGTGTTACATTTGAGATTATTAATGCAATCATAATACCACTAAAGCAAAACATCTTCTACAGTACAGTATGTAAGGATTGACTCATCAAGATCTTCCTCCATTGACTCAGCACACTACTGTAATTTATCTAAACATTTAGTATGAAGCACCAAGGATCTGTGTGACAGTTATGAGCTTTTTCATGCAATTATAATGACACAGGGAAATGTGTACAAAGCAGACACTACTTTGACATATGTGGAACTTGAAGCTGTATAGCGATGTTATATATATATATATTTTATATTTGAGATTCTTCAAATAACCACCCTTTGCCTTAATGACATATTTTGCACACTCTTGGCATTCTCTCAACCAGCTTCACCTGGAATGCTTTTCCAACAGTCTTGAAGGAGTTCCCACATATGCTGAGCACTTGTTGTCTGCTTTTCCTTCACTCTGCGGTCCAACTCATCCCAAAACATCTCAATTTGGTTGAGGTCGGTGGATTGTGGAGGCCAGGTTATCTGATGCAGCACTCCATCACTCTCCTTCTTGGTAATATAGCCCTTACACAGCCTGGAGGTGTGATGGGTCATTGTCCTGTTGAAAAACAAATGATAGTCCCACTAAGCCCAGACCAGATGGGATTATGTACCGCTGCAGAATGCTGTGGTAGCCATGCTGGTTAAGTGTGCCTTGAATTCTAAATAAATCATAGACAACGTCACCAGAAAAACACCACCAACACCATAACACCTCCTCCTCCATGTTTTACGGTGGGAAATACACATACGGAGATCATACGTTCAGCCACGCCGTCTCCTCTGAACAGTTGTTGTTGAGATGTGTCTGTTACTTGAACGCTGTGAAACATTTATTTGGGCTGCAATTTCAGAGGCTGGTAACTCTAATGAACTTATCCTCTGCAGCAGAGGTTACTCTGGGTCTTCCTTTCCTGTGGCGGTCCTCATGAGAGCCAGTTTCATCATAGCGCTTGATGGTTTTTGCGACTGCACTTGAAGAAACTTTCAAAGTTCTTGAAATGTTCCATATTGACTGACCTTCCTGTCTTAAAGTAATGATGGACTGACGTTTCTCTTTGCTTATTTGAGCTGGTCTTGCCATAATATGGACTTGTTTTTTTTCCCCAAATAGGGCTATCTTCTGCATACCACCCTTACCTTGTCACAACACAACTGATTGGCTCAAATGCATTAAGGAAAGATATTCCACAAATTAAGTTTTAGCAAGGCACACCTGTTAATTGAAATGCATTCCAGGTGACTACCTCATGAAGCTGGTTGAGAGAATGCCAAGAGTGTGCAAAGCTGTCATCAAGGTAAAGGGTGACTATTTGAAGAATCTCAATATAAAATATATTTTGATTTATTTAACACGTTTTTGGTTACTACATGTTATTTCATGGTTTTGTTGTCTTCACTATTATTCTACGATGTATAAAATATGAAAAATAAAGAAAAACCCTTGAATGAGTAGGTGTTCTAAAACCTTTGACAAGTATATAACGTTTATAAAACAAGGCTATACATATAATACAAGGCCATATATACACTGCTCAAAAAAATAAAGGGAACACTTAAACAACCCAGCAGCAGGACCGCTACCTCCGCCTTTGTGCAAGGAGGTGCACTGCCAGAGCCCTGCAAAATGACCTCCAGCAGGCCACAAATGTGCATGTGTCAGCATATGGTCTCACAAGGGGTCTGAGGATCTCATCTCGGTACCTATTGGCAGTCAGACTACCTCTGGCGAGCACATGGAGGGCTGTGCGGCCCCACAAAGAAATGCCACCCCACACCATGACTGACCCATCGCCAAACCGGTCATGCTGGAGGATGTTGCAGGCAGCAGAACGTTCTCCACGGCGTCTCCAGACTCTGTCACGTCTGTCACATGTGCTCGTGTGCTCAGTGTGAACCTGCTTTCATCTGTGAAGAGCACAGGGCACCAGTGGCGAATGTGCCAATCTTGGTGTTCTCTGGCAAATGCCAAACGTCCTGCACGGTGCTGGGCTGTAAGCACAACCCCCACCTGTGGACGTCGGGCCCTCATACCACCCTCATGGAGTCTGTTTCTGACCGTTTGAGCAGACACATGCACATTTGTGGCCTGCTGGAGGTCATTTTGCAGGGCTCTGGCAGTGCACCTCCTTGCACAAAGGCGGAGGTAGCGGTCCTGCTGCTGGGTTGTTGCCCTCCTACGGCCTCCTCCACGTCTCCTGATGTACTGGCCTGTCTCCTGGTAGCGCCTCCATGCTCTGGACACTACGCTGACAGACACAGCAAACCTTTTTGCCACAGCTCGCATTGATGTGCCATCCTGGATGAACTGCACTACCTGAGCCACTTGTGTGGGTTGTAGACTCCGTCTCATGCTACCACTAGAGTGAGAGCACTGCCAGCATTCAAAAGTGACCAAAACATCAGCCAGGAAGCATAGGAACTGAGAAGTGGTCTGTGGTCACCACCTGCAGAATCACTCCTTTTTTGGGGGTGTCTTGCTAATTGCCTATAATTTCCACCTTTTGTCTATTCCATTTGCACAACAGCATGTGAAATTTATTGTCAATCAGTGTTGCTTCCTAAGTGGACAGTTTGATTTCACAGAAGTGTGATTGACTTGGAGTTACATTGTGTTGTTTAAGTGTTCCCTTTATTTTTTTGAGCAGTGTATAACACAAGGCTTTATATATAATACAAGACTATACATATAATACAAGGTTATGTATATGTAATACAAGGCCATATATATATATATATATATATATATATATATATATATATATATATATATATATATATTACAAGGCTATGTATATAAAACAAGGCTGTATATATAACACAAGGCTACACAGTATATACAAAAGTATGTGGACACCCCTTCAAATTAGTGGATTCAGCTATTTCAGCCATACCAGTTGCTGACAGGTTTATAGAATTCGAGCACACAGCCATGCAATCTCCGTAGACAAACATTGGCAGTAGAATGGCCTTACTGAAGAGCTCAGTGACTTTCAATGTGGCACCGTCATAGGATGCCACCTTTCCAACAAGTCAGTTTGTCAAATTTAAGCCCTGCTTGAGCTGCCCCGGTCAACTGTAAGTGCTGTTTTTGTGAATTATACAGCAGGTGGGTCTAATCCTGGACAATGATTGGTTAAAACCGCATAACAGCCAGGGTCAATTCCATAAATTACCACTGGCTAAAGGTAATATTTATTTATTTATTTTAAATCCCCGTCCCCGCAGGAGGCCTTTTGCCTTTTGGTATGCTGTCATTGTAAATAAGAATTTGATCTTAACTGACTTGCCTAGTTAAATAAAGGTTAAATAAATTAAATTAAATAAAAAAGCTATGACGTTGAAATGCCTATTTACTCTGTTCCATCTCACTGTGCAATACACTGTCTCCTCAGCCCAGCCAGACAATTTATAAACTTGATTTCCACTATAAAAAGCATCTAGACATTATCTCCCGTTTTTTTTACACTAGCATTTAGTTTTCAACAGTGGATATTTTGCGTAAACCTTGCAGTCTGTCTCTGACATTTTCAACATTGTTTCAGTTTTGAAATTAGATGACAATACCCTCGTGCAAAAAGCGAGGTCCATACAGAACTGTTTTGTCGAGATCGGTGTGGAAGAACTTAACTGGCCTGCACAAAGCCCTGACCTCAACCCATCGAACACCTTTGGGATGAATTGGAACGCCGACTGCCTAATCGCCCAACATCAGTGCCCGACCTCACTAATGCTCTTGTGGCTGAATGGAAGCAAGTCCCGGCAGCAACGTTCCAACATCTAGTGGAAAGCCTTCCCAGAAGAGTGGACCAACTCCATTTTACTACCCATGATTTTGGAATGAGATGTTCGATGAGCAGGGGTCCACATACTTTGGGTCAAGTAGTGTATACAATTAGAAGCTCTATGCTAACGGTGCAATCTGTAATTCATTCAGCCATTCCTGGGCTATCATTAACCAGAGATTTTTTTTTTATAGATGTGTTATTTTCCTTTCATCACCAGACCTTCTCAGAGTACCACCCACTTACAATATTCCAGGAAATGGGAGTCAGGGGTACCCATCTCTCTCTCTCTCTCTCTCTCTCCAATTCAATTCAATCCAAGGGGCTTTATTGGCATGGGAAACATACGTTTACATTGCCAAGCAAGTGAAATAGATAATAAACAATAAAAAAACGTATTTTAAATATTCCACTTACAAAAGTTCCAAAATAATAATGACATTTCAAATGTCATATTATGTCTATATACAGTGTTGTAACGATGTGCAAATAGTTAAAGTACAAAAGGGAAAATAAATAAACATAAATATGGGTTGTATTTACAATGGCGTTTGTTCTTCAGTGGTTGCCCTTTTCTTTTTCAAAATCTTTTCTCTTTCTTTTTCAAAATTGGATTTGTTTTTGAATTCTTTGTGGATCTGTGTAATCTGAGGGAAATATGTGTCTCTAATAGGGTCATACAGGACGTTAGAAAGTGCAGCTCTGTTTCCACCTCATTTTGTAGGCAGTGTGCACATAGCCTGTCTTCTCTTGAGAGACAGGTCTGCCTACGGTGGCCTTTCTCAATAGCAAGGCTATGCTCACTGAGTCTGTACATAGTCAAAGATTTCCTTCATTTTGGGAAAGTCATAGTGGTCAGGTATTCTGCCACTGTGTAATCTCTGTTTAGGGCCAAATAGCATTCTAGTTTGCTCTGTTTTGTAAATTCTTTCCAATGTGTCAAGTAATTATCTTTTTCTTTTCTCATGATTTGGTTGGGTCTAATTGTGTTGCTGTCTTGGGGCTCTGTGGGGTCTGTTTGTGTTTGTGAACAGAAGCCCAGGACCAGCTTGATTAGGTGGCTCTTCTCCAGGTTTATTTTTCTGTAGGTGATGGCTTTGTTATGGAAGTTTATGTTATGGTGTTTTACTTTCTACACAGAGGATATTTTTTGCAGAATTCTCAATTTGGTGTTTGACCCTTTCAACACAATCAGGAGAGTACCATTCATAAATTGCACTTACCTGTCCATGTAAGAGCAGTAACTGATGCAGAACAGCAATGGGGTACAGGAATGGGTACAACAAAGATGTACCACTTTAATTACATCTAATGTGATTACTAATGAACCTGTTTTCCCAGAATCATATGAAATCCTGGCGGAATACACACTGTCCTTTAGCGTAAACAAGGGGCTTCTACCTACCTGTGCTCAATAGCATGAAAAACATAAGGTGGATGAGTAGAAGCCTGTGAGCCATCTGTGGTCTGTGGCATTGTGCCATCTGTGGGTCTGTGGCGGTGTGCCATCTACAATTATCACTCTGTAGAGTAGCACTGAGAGTGTAAACTGAGCAGAAATAGTGGATCTGATTAGGGAGACCTACAGTACTGTACATTGTGTATAGACTTTGTAGTGTTCTGTTTTTCTAGTTCTTGTGGTTATGCTAGTTAAACTTGTGGATTATGGTTTTGGTTAAGTATGTCTAAAAACATTTAGTCGCAATAGAAATTTAAAGTCAATGTTCCCTCGTTCATGGAGACTGCATTCACGGTAAACGTTGCATGTGTTGGTTGCGCTACAGCGCAGATCTTCAGCGTTACAGATTACAGTGTACAGGGCATTTGGAAAGTATTCAGACCCCTTGACTTTTTCTACATTCTGTTACGTTCTACATTCTAAAATTGATTAAATTAAATGTTTTCCTCATCAATCTGAAAAAAAACTGAAATACCTTATTTACATAAATATTCAGACACTTTGCTATGAAAATCGAAATTGAACTCAGGTGGATCCTGTTTCCGTTGCTCATCCTAGAGATGATTCTGCAACTTGATTGGAGTTCACCTGTGGTAAATTCAATTGATTGGACATGATTTGGAAAGGCGCACACCTGTCTAAATAAGGTCTCAGAGTTGACAGTTCACTTCAGAGCAAAAACCAAGCCATGAGGTCAAAGGAATTGTCCGTAGAGTGCCGAGAGAGGACTGCTGTTCCTAGATCTGGCCGCACGGCCAAACTGAACAATCAGGGGGAGAAGGGCCTTGGTCAGGGAGGTGTCCAAGAACTCAATGGTCACTCTGACAGAGCTCCAGAGTTCCTCTGTGGAGATGGGAGAACCTTCCAGAAGGACAACCATCTCTGCAGCACTCCACCAATCAGGCCTTTATGCTAGAGTGGCCAGATGGAAGCCACTCCTCAGTAAAAGGCACATGACAGCCCACTTTGAGTTTGCCAAATGTCACCTAAAGGACTCTGACCATGAGAAACAAGATTCTCTGGTCTGATGAAACCAAGATTGCACACAGACAAGACAATGCAGTAGTGGCTTTGGGACAAGTCTCCGTATGTCCTTGAGTGGCCCAGCATGAGCCCAGACTTGAGCCCAATCGAACATCTCTGGAGAGACCTGAACATAGCTGCTCATCGACGCTCCCCATCCAACCTGACAGAGCTTGAGAAGATCTGCAGAGAATAATGGAAGAAACTCCCCAAATACAGGTGTGCCAAGCTTGTCGTATCCAAGAAGACTCGAGGCTGTAATCACTGCCAAAGGTGCTTTAACCTTTCACGAGTATCAACCCCGTATCCGGGATCACCCCCCACCCCCCCCACACTGATTAGCATCGCTAGCATAGCTTCACAAGTAAATAGTAGCATCTAAATATCATTAAATCACAAGTCCAAGACACCAGATGAAAGATACAGATCTTGTGAATAAACCCATCATTTCTGTTTTTTAAAATGTTTTACAGGGAAGACACAATATGTAAATCTATTAGCTAACCACGTTAGCAAAATACACCATCTTTCTTTGTCCACCATTTTCTCTCTCCACCACTAGCTATCACCAATTCGGCTAAACTAAGATATTGATAGCAACAAACCAAGAAAAAAACTCATCAGATGACAGTCTGATAACATATTTATGGTATAGGATAGGTGTTGTTAGAAAAAAGTGCATATTTCAGGTAGAAATCACAGTTTACAATTGCACCGACCATCACAAATCGACTAGAATTACTAGATAGAGCAACGTGTATGACCAATTTACTCATCATAAAACATTTCATAAAAATAGACAAAGCATAGCAATGGAAAGACACAGTTCTTGTGATTTCAGACCATATTTCAGATTTTCTAAGCGTTTTTCAGCGAAAACACAATAAATCGATAAGTTAGCATACCACATGTGCAAACGTTAGTAGAGCATGAATTCAAGGCAAAGGGAGCTATAACGTTATCATCGCCAAAATATATTAATTTTTTCACTAACCTTCTCAGAATTCTTCCGATGACACTCCTGTAACATCATTTTACAACATACATATACAGTTTGTTCGAAAAGGTGCATATTTAGCCATACAAAACCGTGGTTATACAATGGAAATAGTCACAACTCAAGCATCAAAATGAGGGACGTCAGCTTTCAGAGTGATCTAGTTTAATCGAAAGCTAATCATATACTTGACTAAAAAATACAGAGTTGACAGGAATCGAAAGACAAATTAGTTCTTAATGCAACCGCTGACTTACATTTTTAAAATTATCCTTACTTTTCAATACAGGGTTCGCCAAGTGAAGCTATACCAAACAAAATGGCGAAATATGCGTTTAAAATATTTCGACAGAACAACGATTTATCATATTAAATATTGCTTACTTTGAGCTGTTCTTCCATCAGATTCTTGGGCAATGTATTCTTTCTTGGGTTTAATCTTCTTTTGGTCGAAAGATGTCCTTTGTCCGTCTAAATGCCCGCTAACGTTCGACCGGGACCCCGAAATGTGCCCGGTGCTTCACATAGAAATGCATCAAAATCGCACTAAACGGATATAAATTGCTATAAAACGGTTTAAATTAACTACCTTATGATGTTTCTAAGTCCTATATCGAATTAAATTACAGACGGATACATTTCAAGTTGATAACCGAGCCTGTGAAAATGGCATCCGGAGGTCCCTTCCTGCGTAAGGGCGAGCGTCGAAAGGGGGGCTACTCTCACTCCTTGGTCTTTTATAACCTCTGAGAGCTACGGAATAGGCCCATTCCACTTCTCATTGGTTACTGACATCCAGGGGAAGGCGGGTGCAGTTCGTGTCGTTCCATAGGATAGACAGAGACCTTAAAAACTGATCTGAAACCAGAGCTTCGCTCTCAGACCTTTCACTGTCTGTCATGGATTTCGCTGTAGAAAGAGTTCTGGGTCACCCACAGACATCATTCCAACTTTGTATGAAACTAGAAAGTGTTTTCTATCCAATAGAATTAATAATATGCATATTGTACGAGCAAGAATTGAGTACTAGGCAGTTTAATTTGGAGACGACAAAATGCTAATTCGGAACAGCACCCCCTGTAGTCGCAAGAATTAACAAAGTTTTGAGTATAAAGGGTCTGAATACTGATATTTCCGTTTTTTCTAAAAAACAGTTTTTGCTCTGTCATTATATGGTATTTTGTGTAGATTGGTAAAGGAAAAGTTGTTTTAATCCATTTTAGAATAAGGCTGTAACGTAACAAAATGTGGAAAAAGTCAAGGGGTCTGAATACTTTCTGAATGCACTGTAAATCAAGTGTTGATTTTTTGGGGGTGAAGTGAAGGCAGAAAGTGAAGAGCGATTTCCTTTCCATTCTGGAATGCAATTAAGGTTCACATTTCACACCCTTATTAGTATGGAAATACTTGGGCACCCACATAACAGTCAAAACACATGAATATCAGTGCAGCCCAAGGGTACACACCCAAAAGAAAATGTGTAATTCCAACTCTGCATTATGATACAAAAAAAGTGAAATGTACCGCCTCCTCTGTGTGTACTGCGAGTTATAATTAAAAGTGCTTGGAAAATGACTTGTATTAATGACTAATGCATAATGACTAATGCTTTCAGCGGGCTCTCTTTATTACATTGATAAGCTATAGTGTATAGCCTAGACTAGTAAAATGACTCAAAATCTGGATTTTTCTCTACCATACCAATAGTCGTCCCCATTCTTATTCATTCGTTTTGCAACTGAAGAGTCGAGGGCAAACATGTTCATGCAGCAGGAGAAAATAATTAATTTAAAGCAAGTTACAGCTCAATGGGTTTAATGAGCGTTTATACCATCTAGGACAGAGTTTATTTATTATTATTATATATTTTTTTACTTTTTTTTCTCCCCAATTTCATGATATCCAATTGGTAGTTAAAGTATTTTCCCATCGCTTTACCTCCCGTACGGACTCGGGAGAGGAGAAGGTCGAGAGCCATCCATCCTCCGAAACACGACCCTGCCAAGCCGCACTGCTTCTTGACACACTGCTCGCTTAACCCGGAAGCACCAATGTGTGGAAAGAAACACTGTACAACTGGCGAGGAGTTGCTAGAGCGCGATGGGACAAGAACATCCCGGCCGGCCAAACCCGGACGACACTGGGCCTCATGGGTCTCCCCGTCGCAGTCGGCTAAGACACAGCCTGGGATCAAACCCGGACGACACTGGGCCTCATGGGTCTCCCCGTCGCAGTCGGCTAAGACACAGCCTGGGATCAAACCCGGGTCTGTAGTGACACCTCAAGCACTGCAATGCAGTGCCTTAGACCACTGCGCCACTCGGGAGACGAAGGGTTTAAGGAGCGTTTATACCATCCAGTGGCGACCCGTCGTTCAGGGCAGGTGGGGCAGAGCCTTTAAGCAATAAACCACCTGTTTAGCCTGTTTTTCATGTTGTTGTGGCATTATTTCATGTCACATATCAGTTTGCAAACAATGTAAAAAAATAAAAAATAAATTTGTGAATAAAGCCGCATACAAACATGGTCTCTCGCTTGCTTTCTTGAGTAAGGCAGCTCCAAAATGCAGGTGTTTCAGCCTAGCTGTCACACCCTGACCTTAGAGAGCCTTTTTTATTCTCTATTTGGTTAGGTCAGGGTGTGACTTGGGTGGGCAAATCTATGTTACTATTTCTTTGTTGGCCTAGTATGGTTCCCAATCATAGGCAGCTGTGTATCGTTGTCTCTGATTGGGGATCATATTTAGGCAGTCCTTTTTCCCACCTTAGATTGTGGGATCTTGTTTTTGCATAGTTGCTGTCTAGCCCTGCAGAACGTTACGTTCGGTTTTGTATTTTGTTGTTTTGTCGGAGTTCAGTATTAAAAAATCATGAACACTTTCCACGCTGCGCTTTGGTGTCATTCATCTAATGACGGACGTAACACTAGCTCAGTGCTTTCTGTGGTGGGCAGCCAGTGAAAAATACAAAGTGTATGCATTGGTAATCTTCTCTAGTTGCGCCGTGATGGGCTCAGTGTTTCAACTGTTCTGCCTGCGGCTATGGAACCCTGACCTGTTCACCGGACGTGCTACTTATCCCAGACCTGCTGTTTTCAACTCTCTTGAGACAGCAGTAGCGGTAGAGATACTCTGAATGATCGGCTATGAAAAGCCAACTGACATTTACTCCTGAGGTGCTGACCTGTTGCACCCTCTACAACCACTGTGATTAGTATTATTTGACCCTGCTGGTCATTTATGAACATTTGAACATCCTGGCCATGTTCTGTTATAATCTCCACCCGGCACAGCCAGAAGAGGACTGGCCACCCCTCATAGCCTGGTTCCTCTCTAGGTTTCTTCCTAGGTTCTGGCCTTTCTAGGGAGTTTTTCCTAGCCACCGTGCTTCTACACCTGCATTGCTTGCTGTTTGGGGTTTTAGGCTGGGTTTCTGTACAGAACTTTGAGATATCAGCTGATGTAAGAAGGGCTTTATAAATAAATTTGATTTCATTTGATTCAGTCACTCATGGGGACACTACGTCAACGCAGAATCTACAGGGAGAG
Organism: Salvelinus namaycush; assembly: GCF_016432855.1. NCBI lineage: Eukaryota > Metazoa > Chordata > Actinopteri > Salmoniformes > Salmonidae > Salvelinus > Salvelinus namaycush. The sequence goes on along the minus strand of NC_052323.1, from coordinate 29,941,543 downwards.
CTTGGCAGTTCAAGCCCCCTTGGGTGCTGACATAGATTTACATTAGAAGTGCCCGTCCAAGAAGGCTCAAGGTCACTGGCCAAGACACATCACTGGTCACTGGCCAAGACACACGTCAAATCACATTATATCTACCGTAGCTTTGATTGGACTGATCATGTCAACATCTTAGCTAGCAAGCTAGACAAGCAGTCATCATCATGAATCACGTACCAGTGTTCATAGGCCATTGGCCATAAACATTACACAGCAAGTTGGAAATCGCAAATTCAACAATGAGTGGTTTAGGAAGGAATCAGTGGCTAACTCAAAGCGTTCCAAAGCAATCACTATTATGCTTCCCCTGCCAGCTATTCGGTGGAGAGGGTGTGTGGTCCAAGTCTGGGTTTAAGGATTTATAACATCTGTCTAAAAGGATAAACATTCACCATGGGCCAGAAAAGGTTGAATACATTGACCATGCTGCCAATACAGCATGACTTCTGCCGCATTCAAAACATTTGGAAACTCAGAAGAAAAAAATTGCTCCGATTGGGAAAAAAAAAACGTTTTGAAAGGTCATCCAACTCAGAATTCCAAGTCGGGGAACTCGGGCATCTTTCTGGACCCCTGACCTGAAGATCACTGACGTCATGATTCAACCTTGTTTTTTCCAGAGTCCCCAGTTGTCTTGAAAGCAGCATAAATCAAGAGATTTCTTATATGACAAAATTTGCCCATAAGAAGGACTGTCGCGCCACTTTCGTGTTCAGGTGAGCACAACACAGCACAACAAAATGTCTTGTATGCTGCTGCATAAATGATGTAATATGCCAGTGAGATATGTGTACTGTAGCTAAGAAAGTTACTAAGTGTAAAGTATCAGTTAAAAGTTTGGACACACCTATTCATTCAAAACTACGAAATATCACATATGGAATCATGTAATAACCAAAAAAGTGGTAAGCACTTGACTCTCCCGAGTCCATCAAAGCTTTCCATACTCTTGGCATTCTCTCAACCAGCTTCACTTGGAATGCTTTTCCAACAGTCTTGAAGGAATTTCCACATGCTGAACACTTGTTGGCTGCTTTTCCTTCACTCCGTGGTCCAACTCATCCCAAACCATCTCAATTGGGTTGAGGTTGGGGGATTGTGGAGGCCAGGTCATCTGATGCAGCACTCCATCACTCTCCTTCTTGGTCAAATAGCCCTTACACAGCCTGGAGGTGTGTTGGGTCATTGTCCTGTTGAAAAACAAATGATAGCCCCACTAAGCGCAAACCAGATGGGATGGCGTATCGCTGCAGAATGCTATGTTAGCCATGCTGAAGTGTGCCTTGAATTCTAAATAAATCACAGACACTGTCACCAGCAAAGCACCCCCACACCATCACACCTCCTCCTCCATGCTTCACGGTGGGAACCACACATGCGGAGATCATCCATTCACCTACTCTGTGTCTCACAAAGACACGGCGGTTGGAACCAAAAATTTGGACTCATCAGACCAAAGGACAGATTTTCACCGGTCTTATGTCCATTGCTTGTATTTTTTGGCCCAAGCAAGTCTCTTCTTCTTATTGGTGTCCTTTAGTAGTGGATTCTTTGCAGCAGTTCGACCATGATAGCCTGATTCACGCAGTCTCCTCTGTACAGTTGATGTTGAGATGTGTCTGTTACTCTCTGTGAAGCATTTATTTGGGCTGCAATTTCTGAGTCTGGTAACTCTAATGACCTTATCCTCTGCAGCAGCAGTAACTCTGAGTCTTCCTTTCCTGTGGCGGTTCTTATGAGAGCCAGTTTCATCATAGCGTTTGATGGTTTTTGTGACTGCACTTGAAATATTCTTGAAATGTTCCATATTGACTGACCTTCCTCTCTGAAAGTAATGATGGACTGTCGTTTCTCTTTGCTTACTTGAGCTGTTCTTGCCATAATATGAACTTGGTCTTTTACCAAATAGGGCTATCTTCTGTATACCACCCCTACCTTGTCACAACACAACTGATTGGCTCAAACCTTTAACATGGCACACCTGTTAATTGAATTGCATTGCAGGTGACTACCTCATGAAGCTGGTGCAAAGCTGTCATCAAGGCAAAGGGTGGCTACTTTGAAGAATCTCAAATAGAACAAATATTTTGATTTCTTTAACACTTTTTTGGTTACGTGATTCTATATGTGTTATTTCATAGTTTTGATGTCTTCATTTTTTATTCTACAATGTAAACAATTTTTCTAAATTAAGAAAAACCCTGGAAGGAGTAGGTGTGTAGTAAGCTGTTAGTAGCCCATGTGCCTCACCCTAATAATGTGGTCCCTTTCCCCCTCAGAACTTAGCCTACTGTTCAGACTTGGTGGTGCACATGTAGCCTATAGCCTGTATTAGGGAAATGCTATCATTGAACATTGTAAGCGCCTTCTTTGTCTGCTTATATGCCCCCTTTATTTATCGTAAGGTTCTGACTTGTAAGGTTCTGACTTGGTGTACAGAGATAATACTGAATCACCCATGTTCTGAATTCTTTCACTGTACATTTAAAAAGTGCTGAACAGATAGTTATATTGACTGCGTCCATCTTAGCTCACTCATTAATGTATTAATTGAAATTACGGATTGCCTCTAATCCGCTCGTTGTTCCCTTATGCCATAGTTGTTACATTTCAATTGTTATAGTCCTATTGCTTATACAGGTCTCATTAGTATCTTATTCATCATTTTGGACAATATGGGAATGCTTTCCTTATTTTGCTTACTTTGTGTATTACAATTAACTCATGTGCTTTTCTTGACGAAGAGGAGGTACTCTATAATGTTTTTGGGTCTGTAGCCATGAAGAGGGGATACTATATAATGTTGTTGGGTCTGTAGCCATGAAGAGGGGATACTATATAATGTTGTTGGGTCTGGAACCATGAAGAGGAGATACTATATAATGTTGTTGGGTCTGTAACCATGAAGAGGAGATACTATATAATGTTGTTGGGTCTGGAACCATAAAGAGGAGATACTATATAATGTTGTTGGGTCTGTAGCCATGAAGAGGGGATACTATATAATGTTGTTGGGTCTGTAGCCATGAAGAGGGGATACTATTGTCACGTTCCTGACCTGTTTTCTGTTATTTTGTATGTGTTTGACGGTCAGGGCGTGAGTTTGGGTGGGTAGTCTATGTTATGTGTTTCTATGTTGGTTAATAGGGTGACCTGATATGGCTCTCAATTAGAGGCAGGTGGTTTTCATTTCCTCTGATTGAGAGCCATATTAAGGTAGGTGTTTTCACACTGTTTGTTTGTGGGTGATTGTTCCTGTGTCTGTGTAATCCACATGGGACTGTTTCGTTTGTTCGTTCGTTTTAGGTAGTCTGTTCCTGTTCGTGCGTTCTTCGTCTATATGTAAGTTCGTTTGTTTCAGGTCTATTGCCTTCGTTTATTGTTTTGTAGTTTGTTCTAGTGTTTTGTCAGTGTTTCGTCTGTTTTGAAATAAATCGTTATGTATTCATCACCCGCTGCGCCTTGGTCCGTTCATACACCACCAGACGAACGTTACAGAATCACCCACCAAACCCGGATCAAGCAGCGGGTTAACGGACAGCAGCGACAGCAGCAGTGGGTCAAGGAGGAATGGACATGGGAAGAGATTCTGGACGGAGAAGGACCCTGGGCAGAGCCAGAGGAGTGTCGCCGTCCCAAGGCGGAGCTGGAGGCATCTAAAGCGGAGAGGCGACGATATGAGGAGGCAGCACGGAAGCAAGGCTGGAAGCCCGCAAGTACAACCCAAAAATTTCTTGGGGGGGGGGGGGCTAAAGGGTAGTGTGGCGAAGTCAGGTAGGAGACCTGCGCCAACTTCCCGGGCTTACCGTGGAGAGAGAGAGTACGGGCAGACACCGTGTTACGCAGTAGAGCGCATGGTGTCTCCTGTACGTGTTCATAGCCCGGTGCGGGTTATTCCACCTCCCCGCACTAGCCGGGCTAGAGTGAGCATTGAGCCAAGTGCCATGAAGCCGGCTCAACATATCTGGCCTCCAGTACGTCTCCTCGGGCCGGTGTACATGGCACCAGCCTTACGCATGGTGTCCCCGGTTCGCCAACACAGCCCAGTGCGGGTTATTCCACCTCCCCGCACTGGACGGGCTACGGGGAGCATGCAACCAGGTAAGGTTGGGCAGGCTCAGTGCTCAAAGGAGCCAGTACGCCTGCACGGTCCGGTATATCCGGCGCCACCTTCCCGCCCCAGCTCAGTACCACCAGTGCTTACACCACGCACCAGGCTTCCAGTGCGTCTCCAGAGCCCTGTTCCTCCTCCACGCACTCTCCCTGTGGTGCGTGTCTCAAGCTCAGTGCCTCCAGTTTCGGCACCACGCATCAAGCCTCCTGTGCGTCTCCAGAGCCCTGTACGCACTGTTCCTTCTCCCCGCACTCGCCCTGAGGTGCGTGCCCTCAGCCCGGTACCTCCAGTTCCGGTACCACGCACCAGGCCTATAGTGCGCATCGAGAGTCCAGTGTGCCCTGTTCCTGCTCCCCGCACTAGCCTTGAGGTGCGTGTCTCCAGTCCGGTACTACCAGTTCCGGCACCACGCACCAGGCCTACTGTGCGCCTCAGCAGGTCAGAGTCGGCTGTCTGCCCAACGCCGCCTGCACTGCTCGTCTGCCCAGCACCGTCTGAGCCATCTGTCTGCCCAGCACCGTCTGAGCCATCTGTCTGCCCAGCACCGTCTGAGCCATCTGTCTGCCCAGCGCCGTCTGAGCCATCTGTCTGCCCAGCGCCGTCTGAGCCATCCGTCTGCCCAGCGCCGTCTGAGCCATCCGTCTGCCCAGCGCCGTCTGAGCCATCCGTCTGCCCAGCGCCTTCTGAGCCATCCGTCTGCCCAGCGCCTTCTGAGCCATCCGTCTGCCACGAGCCATTAGAGCCGCCCGTCTGTCCCGAGCCTTTAGAGCCGTCCGTCAGTCAGGAGCCGCTAGAGCCGTCCGTCAGTCAGGAGCTGCCAGAGCCGCCAGCCAGTCAGGAGCTGCCAGAGCCGCCAGCCAGTCAGAAGCTGCCAGAGCCGCCAGCCAGTCAGGAGCCGCCAGCCAGTCAGGAGCTGCCCTACAGTCATGAGCTGCCCTACAGTCATGAGCTGCCCTACAGTCATGAGCTGCCCTACAGTCATGAGCTGCCCTACAGTCATGAGCTGCCCTACAGTCATGAGCTGCCCTCCAGTCATGAGCTGCCCTCCAGTCATGAGCTGCCCTCCAGTCATGAGCTGCCCTCCAGTCATGAGCTGCCACCCAGTCATGAGCTGCCACTCAGTCCGGAGCTGCCACTCAGTCCGGAGCTGCCATTAGTACAGAGTTGTCCCTCTGTCCTAAGCTACCTCTCTGTCCGGAGCTACCTCTCTGTCCTGAGCTACCTCTCTGTCCTGAGCTACCTCTCTGTCCTTAGCTACCTCTCTGTCCTGAGCTACCTCTCGTTCCTGAGTTGTCTCCTCTATGTAGGAGGGGCCTTAGTGAAGGTTCCTGGACCATGGTCGGGGGCGAGGGTCGCCACTCAAAGGACGCTAAGGAGGGGGACAAAGACAGTGGTGGAGTGGTGTCCTCGTCCACCGCCGGAGCCGCCACCGCGGACAGATGCCCACCCAGACCCTCCCCTTGAGTTTTAGGGGTGCGCCCGGAGTTCGCACCTTGAGGGGGGGGTTCTGTCACGTTCCTGACCTGTTTTCTGTTATTTTGTATGTGTTTGACGGTCAGGGCGTGAGTTTGGGTGGGTAGTCTATGTTATGTGTTTCTATGTTGGTTAATAGGGTGACCTGATATGGCTCTCAATTAGAGGCAGGTGGTTTTCATTTCCTCTGATTGAGAGCCATATTAAGGTAGGTGTTTTCACACTGTTTGTTTGTGGGTGATTGTTCCTGTGTCTGTGTAATCCACATGGGACTGTTTCGTTTGTTCGTTCATTTTAGGTAGTCTGTTCCTGTTCGTGCGTTCTTCGTCTATATGTAAGTTCGTTTGTTTCAGGTCTGTTGCCTTCGTTTATTGTTTTGTAGTTTGTTCTAGTGTTTTGTCAGTGTTTCGTCTGTTTTGAAATAAATCGTTATGTATTCATCACCCGCTGCGCCTTGGTCCGTTCATACACCACCAGACGAACGTTACAACTATATAATGTTGTTGGGTCTGGAACCATGAAGAGGAGATACTATATAATGTTGTTGGGTCTGTAACCATGAGGAAGGGATACTATATAATGTTGTTGGATCTGTAACCATGAAGAGGAGATACTATATAATGTTGTTGGATCTGTAACCATGAAGAGGGGATACTATATAATGTTGTTGGGTCTGTAGCCATGAAGAGGAGATACTATATAATGTTGTTGGGTCTGTAACCATGAAGAGGGGATACTATATAATGTTGTTGGATCTGTAACCATGAAGAGGGGATACTATATAATGTTGTTGGGTCTGTAGCCATGAAGAGGGGATATTATATAATGTTGTTGGGTCTGTAGCCATGAAGAGGAGATACTATATAATGTTGTTGGGTCTGTAGCCATGAAGAGGGGATACTATATAATGTTGTTGGGTCTGGAACCATGAAGAGGGGATACTATATAATGTTGTTGGGTCTGTAACCATGAAGAGGGGATACTATATAATGTTGTTGGGTCTGGAACCATGAAGAGGGGATACTATATAATGTTGTTGGGTCTGTAACCATGAAGAGGGGATACTATATAATGTTGTTGGGTCTGTAACCATGAGGAGGGGATACTATATAATGTTGTTGGGTCTGTAACCATGAGGAGGAGATACTATATAATGTTGTTGGGTCTGTAACCATGAAGAGGAGATACTATATAATGTTGTTGGGTCTGTAACCATGAAGAGGGGATACTATATAATGTTGTTGGATCTTTAACCGTGAGGAGGGGATACTATATAATGTTGTTGGATCTGTAGCCATGAAGAGGAGATACTATATAATGTTGTTGGATCTGTAGCCATGAAGAGGGGATACTATATAATGTTGTTGGGTCTGTAACCATGAAGAGGAGATACTATATAATGTTGTTGGGTCTGTAACCATGAAGAGGAGATACTATATAATGTTGTTGGGTCTGTAACCATGAAGAGGGGATACTATATAATGTTGTTGGGTCTGGAACCATGAAGAGGGGATACTATATAATGTTGTTGGGTCTGTAACCATGAAGAGGGGATACTATATAATGTTGTTGGGTCTGTAGCCATGAAGAGGAGATACTATATAATGTTGTTGGGTCTGTAACCATGAAGAGGGGATACTATATAATGTTGTTGGGTCTGTAACCATGAAGAGGGGATACTATATAATGTTGTTGGGTCTGTAACCATGAAGAGGGGATACTATATAATGTTGTTGGGTCTGTAACCATGAGGAGGGGATACTATATAATGTTGTTGAGTCTGTAACCATGAGGTGGGGATACTATATAATGTTGTTGGGTCTGTAACCATAAAGAGGGGATACTATATAATGTTGTTGAGTCTGTAACCATGAAGAGGAGATACTATATAATGTTGTTGGATCTGTAACCATGAAGAGGGGATACTATATAATGTTGTTGGGTCTGTAACCATGAAGAGGAGATACTATATAATGTTGTTGGGTCTGTAACCATGAAGAGGAGATACTATATAATGTTGTTGGATCTGTAGCCATAAAGAGGGGATACTATATAATGTTGTTGGGTCTGTAACCATGAAGAGGGGATACTATATAATGTTGTTGGGTCTGTAACCATGAAGAGGGGATACTATTGTCACGCCCTGACCATAGATTGCTTTGTATGTTTCTATGTTTTGTTTGGTCAGGGTGTGATGTGGGTGGGCATTCTATGTTGTATGTCTAGGTTGTCTGTTTCTATGTGTTTGGCCCAGTGTGGTTCTCAATCAGAGGCAGGTGTCAGTCGTTGTCTCTGATTGGGAGCCATATTTAGGTAGCCTGTTTTTCTTTGGGTTTTGTGGGTGGTTGTATCCTGTGTTAGTGTTTTCACCATACGGGACTGTTTCAGGTTGTTTGTTTTGTACTTTTGTTATTTCGTTCAGTGTTCTGTTTGTTTGATTAAATATATCATTATGGACACTTACCACGCTGCGTATTGGTCCGATCCTTGCTACTCCTCGTCAGACGAAGAGGACGAAACCCGTTACAACTATATAATGTTGTTGGGTCTGTAACCATGAAGAGTGATACGATATAATGTTTGTCAGTGACAGTCTCTTCCAATTCAAAAATTGGTTTTGAAGAAAAAGTTAAATAATATAACCATGTAATTCCAGTTGATATTGTGAGGGTTGTTTTGTTTGCTCAATGCGCTGTCTATGCATCTTATATTGTCTATGAAAGTGGATCCTCGTGATTGTATTTTCCTTCCTTTTTAGACCACATATGCCTAATAAAAAATGTCAAATGGTAGGCCTACCACATCTCTCCCTCTCCGTGGTGACTTAAAGAAGAGTTAAGGCCTCAACATCTTGTTGAATTTTTCTGAACTAACATCTATCTGAATATTTGTCGGTGTCCATTTTGAAAGTACCTCGTCGCAGCTCGTTGCTTGCACCTGCTTATACTTAGAGCTAAGTGTTAATGATGTAAGAACAAACATTGTACCATAATAATGTTTGTCTACGGTTCAAAAGTCTAAACTTATTTTTGCATTCGTTATTATTGAAGGAGAATGCGGTTCTTATCGACTTACACAAATCCATACGGAGTCAGTAGAAACCACATTTGTTTGAGCTAGTCAGCCATATCAGCTATGTTGTTTGGTCCCGTGTGGCTCAGTTGGTAGAGCATGGTGCTTGCAACGCCAGGGTTGTGGGTTCAATTCCCACGGGGGGACCAGGGTTCAATTCCCACGGGGGGACCAGGATGAATATGTATGAACGTTCCAATTTGTAAGTCGCTCTGGATAAGAGCGTCTGCTAAATGACTTAAATGTAAATGTTTTTTTAAAAAGGCAGTAAATGAGTCTGAATTAACTGTTTCTCTGCCAGACAAGGCTCCGCTGATAGCCAGGTGTAGCGGTGGTCACTCCATGGTGCTGAAAAGAAAGATCTGCTGTAGGGCCGAATGCATGTACAGTAGACCTTAACAGTTTGCAGCAGTCGTGGAAAAAGTACTCAATTTTCATACTTGAGTAAAAGTAAAGATACCTTAATAGAAAATGACTCAAGTAAAAGTGAAAGTCACCCAGTAAAATACTACTTGAGTAAAAGTATAAAAGTATTTGGTTTTAAATATACTTAAGTATCAAAAGTAAATGTAGTTGCTAAAACATACTTAAGTATCAAAGTTAAAAGTAAAAGTATGAATAATTTAAAATTCCTTATATAAAGCAAACCAGACGGCACAATTTTTATTTATTTTTATTTACAGATAGCCAGGGTCGCACTCCAACACTCAGATATCATTTAAAAACAAAGCATTTGTGTTTAGTGAGTCCGCCAGATCTGAGGCAGTAGGGATGGCCAGGGATGTTCTCTTGGTAAGGGTGTCCGAATTGGAACATTTTCTGTCCTGCTAAGCATTCAAAATGTAACGAGTACTTCTGGTTGACAGGGAAAATGTACAGAGTAAAAAGTACATTCTTTTCTTTAGGAATGTAGTGAAGTAAAAGTAAAAGTAGTCAAAAATATAAATAGTAAAGTACAGATTCCCCAAAAAACGACTTAAGTAGTACTTTAAAGTATTTTTGTTTAAGTACTCCACACCACCCGTTTGCGGGCAGCGTTTGCCACCGTCATAGTGCATTAATGCATTGTTTAACGTTGTATAGTGGCTTTGCTGGCATGCATCTTAATTCTTTTGTTGTTGAGTTTGCCCCACCAAGATTAACATGCTAAAATGGCCTCTGTTTGTGTGTACTACATCATTACGCTCTGTTTGATCCTCAACATGTCCATTTGGTGGAAACACACCACTTCATTTACATATTTTCTTTATGCGGATTCTAGAATATTCGCATGAAAATCTGTCGCCAATTGGATGGAAACCTAGCTACTGGTAGAAAATAATAATGATTTGTTTTGATGTTTGAGTTGGCCCTTAAAGACTAAATGATGGTAGTATTCTGCCCCAAGAGTCACCAGGATCCCTAAACGTGTTTTGACGTAAAATATAAGCCCTGCTAGAAGCATAACCAGACGGATGGACATCCCTCAGCATGACGGTGGCCAGCGTCATCACCACAAACCCCTCAGAGTAATCAATTATTCTCCCCTTGAGAAAATACTGTACTTCAAATTGCCCTACTCTTTTTATATATTTAAAATATTTAAACAGAGAGGATATTGCACCAGAACCAACCACATGCATTTTCATTTCACACGCCACTTCAGATCAGTGAATAAACTAATCACATGTTTTATAGAATAGTTGACTAAAGAAAATAACACAGTGTGGCTGAATGGTAAATAATAAACCCACATGCAGTAGAAAAGAACGAAAGAGAGAAACACACACACACACACACATACACACACACACACACAGGGTGAATAGAGAGAGCATGCTGTGCATTCCAAACACTGTGCTGTTTTCTCCTTCTTGCCATGTGGAGGTCAGGAAGGTGACTCCTCTGTCTAGTTCAATCACAACTCTGAGGCCGTTCCTTTCGGGTTCTCATATGCTGCACTGAGTAACCCATTACTACCATCTTTAATCACAATCTCATGTCCACTCATATTAAAGAGATCGAGCTAGAGCCAATTGTTGATAGAGACAGAAAATACATAAAAAAATAAAAAATAAACTGTTGTTTGTAATACATTTTCATGTGGTTGTTATAACTCCCAATTTACTACGTATTTAAAAGAGAGGGAATTACTGATTGAGAATTGGGATTTCAAAATAAAAGCCCCCCATCAAAGTACCCATTGCTGTTCATGTTGTTTGGGACGAATTCACATGTGGGTTTCACATGGTTTTAACTCCCGATTTACTACAATCATTTGTGATCTCTGTTGTTGTGGTCCTGAGGTGCTGCTGGATGTGTTTTCATTTTGTTTCACTCGAGGCCTTGTAAAAAAAAACATCTCCCTCAAAGTCCCTTGGGTCTCCCCACGAGTTACACATCTCTGTCCCGTACGAAGACTATTTACCACAGTCTTTGTATGATGAAAGTCAGAATTGCAGTAGTTTTGTAATTCGTCAGCTATTTTCTTGCAGGCACGTGGAGAACACATCAAGCTAGATTTTTGTCCAGCTATTGCTCTTAGCAGTGCTTGAACAGTACACGCTTCTCTCCAACCCTATAGATCTTTCCATTAGACGTCATGTTTTAAAAGCACATACAGTTCATTCTGTAATAACCTGCGGCACAAAACAATACGAGATGGAAGGGAACATTTTCTACATGACCTAATAAGTTATATTCTGTCTCTGTCTCTGTCTCTGTCTCTGTCTCTGTCTCTGTCTCTGTCTCTGTCTCTGTCTCTCTGTCTCTCTGTCTCTCTGTCTCTCTGTCTGTCTGTCTGTCTGTCTGTCTGTCTGTCTGTCTGTCTGTCTGTCTGTCTGTCTGTCTCTCTCTCTCTCTCTCTCTCTCTCTCTCTCTCTCTCTCTCTCTCTCTCTCTCTCTCTCTCTCTCTCTCTCTCTCTCTCTCTCTCTCTCTCTCTCTCTCTCTCTCTCTCTCTCTCTCTCTCTCTCTCTCCCTCTCTCTCTCTCACTGTCAGCCAGACAGACAGGACATCTTAGTGGGCCTAGAGAGACTCTCAGGCAGACAGACAGGACATCTTAGTGGGCCTATAGAGACTCTCAGGGAGACAGACAGGACATCTTAGTGGGCCTAGAGAGACTCTCAGGCAGACAGACAGGACATCTTAGTGGGCCTAGAGAGACTCTCAGGCAGACAGACAGGACATCTTAGTGGGCCTAGAGAGACTCTCAGGGAGACAGATGGACACCTTTGGTGGACATGTGCACAGTCATTCAACCTCACCACTCAGACATTCTTGGCACTCAAACCTCATTCCTCCATCTCCTCTGTGTCCCTGAAAAAGCATGTGAATGATAGATAAGGGATTTGTGGATGCGATCCCTCTACCAGAAGAAGTGTGCTGGCATGCAGTATAGCAGTCATATCTGCAAATAGTTCTGCCAATAGACATACCTGGCTTTGGGAGAGTAGAAGTCTCAATTAGGGTTGAATATTTTCTCCCTATTTTACAAATGTTCCTTCCTGAGAATGAATCACTTTTTTCACCAGGTAACCCGGGTATTTCACGCCATAACTGGAAGTGTCATTCAAAAGCATTATAAAGCATATAAATAGGTTCATGTCTGGATGGATTAGAGCTTTTATCGAAAATTCATGCCTGATTCTACCTGAGCCTGATTAAATACATTTTATGAGCCCTACATTAAAGACATTTAATGAGTCCAAGCCCCCAAAAGCCCAAATGATTGTCCCGTTATCCAATACATTGGCTACATGATACCGGCTTAAATTGGTCTTGTGTAGAATAATTTGAAATTGTGTTTTTTACATTGGATAAAAGTAGAGACTCAGAGCTACAAAATGGTAAATCATACACTACAGTTGAGGAACAACGGGAAAGGTATTCTGCTTTGAAAGTTGATTAATTTGTAAACTCACTTTTGAGAAAATGGCCTTTGAATGTTTTGGTACTAGTATTGGAGAGCCCTTCTTTGTCTACACCCATTCAGCATTGTTCACACCTTCTAAAGCTTTAGCCCCACTCATGTGGTTATGGGTTGGTCCGAGCGTTCTGTACTAACAACAGCAGTCAAGCACCCCTGTAAAGACCTTTACTATACACAGATTCAAAATGGCTGTTGATAACAAATGTGTTTTTTGTGGTTGTGACCCAGAGACTCTTGAACATTTATTTTGGGACTGTTCTTATGTCAGAAGATTTTGGAGTGAGTTAGAAGATTTTATTTTAAAAGAAACTACTATTATAGTTAATTTGAAATGCTGATATTATGTTTTTTTTAAATCCAAATTAAATTGTTTATTTTTCATGGCAGATTCTTTATCCGTAAAATGAAGTGGCGGAGAACAAACCCTTCTTCACATTGTTTAAGATAGAATTTAAATATTATTTAGAAATTATCAGTATGTGTAAAAACAAAGAAGCAATATGTACCATAAACATTTTTTGACAACTTGAAAATGTATCTCGATATGTAATACCCCTGTCTCTTAGGTGTATGTACTCTTGTTTGTATATATGTTTTTGTATTTGTTTTGTTCATAATGATAATAATAAAAATAATACAAAATAATAATAATATAAAAAAGACAGCTAGCTTGCTTGCTACTTCCAGCCACAAATGAGAGAACGGCTCACTGAACATTACTCGCCCTAACAGAGCGGGTGAGGCTGTTAAGTTATCCAGGGCATTGGTGACTGCAACTGTGCTGTCAAATTGTCTGTTTGTATATTCAGAGCGTTTTGCTCTCGGAGCGTTCAAGTGCACACTGGGCGCTCTGGCCGAGGAGTAGGGTTGATCCCAGCGTTCTGACCTCACACTGGACGCTCTGGCCGAGGAGTAGGGTTGATCAGAGCGTTCTGACCTCACACTGGGCGCTCTGGCCGTGGAGTAGGGTTGTTCAGAGCGTTCTGACCTCACACTGGACGCTCTGGCCGAGGAGTAGGGTTGATCAGAGCGTTCTGACCTCACACTGGGCGCTCTGGCCGTGGAGTAGGGTTGATCCCAGCGTTCTGACCTCACACTGGGCGCTCTGTTCGTGGAGTAGGGTTGATCAGAGCGTTCTGACCTCACACTGGCCGCTCTGGCCGTGGAGTAGGGTTGATCAGAGCGTTCTGACCTCACACTGGGCGCTCTGGCCGAGGAGTAGGGTTGATCAGAGCGTTTTGACCTCACACTGGGCGCTCTGGCCGTGGAGTAGGGTTGATCAGAGCGTTCTGACCTCACACTGGGCGCTCTGGCCGTGGAGTAGGGTTGATCAGAGCGTTCTGACCTCACACTGGCCGCTCTGGCCGTGGAGTAGGGTTGATCAGAGCATTCTGACCTCACACTGGGCGCTCTGTTCGTGGAGTAGGGTTGATCAGAGCGTTCTGACCTCACACTGGGCGCTCTGGCCGAGGAGTAGGGTTGATCAGAGCGTTCTGACCTCACACTGGGCGCTCTGGCCGAGGAGTAGGGTTGATCAGAGCGTTCTGACCTCACACTGGGCGCTCTGGCCGAGGAGTAGGGTTGATCAGAGCGTTCTGACCTCACACTGGAAGCTCTGGCCGAGGAGTAGGGTTGATCAGAGCGTTCTGACCTCACACTGGGCGCTCTGGCCGAGGAGTAGGGTTGATCCCAGCGTTCTGACCTCACACTGGGCGCTCTGCCCGAGGAGTAGGGTTGATCAGAGCGTTCTGACCTCACACTGGACCTTCTGGCCGAGGAGTAGGGTTGATCCTAGCGTTCTGACCTCACACTGGGCGCTCTGGCCGAGGAGTAGGGTTGATCAGAGTGTTCTGACCTCACACTGGGCGCTCTGGCCGTGGAGTAGGGTTGATCAGAGCGTTCTGACCTCACACTGGGCGCTCTGGCCGAGGAGTAGGGTTGATCCTAGCGTTCTGACCTCACACTGGGCGCTCTGGCCGTGGAGTAGGGTTGATCAGAGCGTTCTGACCTCACACTGGGCGCTCTGGCCGAGGAGTAGGGTTGATCAGAGCGTTCTGACCTCACACTGGCCGCTCTGGCCGTGGAGTAGGGTTGATCAGAGCATTCTGACCTCACACTGGGCGCTCTGTTCGTGGAGTAGGGTTGATCAGAGCGTTCTGACCTCACACTGGCCGCTCTGGCCGTGGAGTAGGGTTGATCAGAGCGTTCTGACCTCACACTGGGCGCTCTGGCCGAGGAGTAGGGTTGATCAGAGCGTTCTGACCTCACACTGGGCGCTCTGGCCGTGGAGTAGGGTTGATCAGAGCGTTCTGACCTCACACTGGGCGCTCTGGCCGAGGAGTAGGGTTGATCAGAGCGTTCTGACCTCACACTGGGCGCTCTGGCCGAGGAGTAGGGTTGATCAGAGCGTTCTGACCTCACACTGGACGCTCTGGCCGAGGAGTAGGGTTGATCAGAGCGTTCTGACCTCACACTGGGCGCTCTGGCCGAGGAGTAGGGTTGATCCCAGCGTTCTGACCTCACACTGGGCGCTCTGCCCGAGGAGTAGGGTTGATCAGAGCGTTCTGACCTCACACTGGACCTTCTGGCCGAGGAGTAGGGTTGATCCTAGCGTTCTGACCTCACACTGTGCGCTCTGGCCGAGGAGTAGGGTTGATCAGAGCGTTCTGACCTCACACTGGGCGCTCTGGCCGTGGAGTAGGGTTGGTCAGAGCGTTCTGACCTCACACTGGGCGCTCTGGCCGAGGAGTAGGGTTGATCCTAGCGTTCTGACCTCACACTGGGCGCTGTGGCCGAGGAGTAGGGTTGATCAGAGCGTTCTGACCTCACACTGGGCGCTCTGGCCGAGGAGTAGGGTTGATCAGAGCGTTCTGACCTCACACTGGGCGCTCTGGCCAAGGAGTAGGGTTGATCCCAGCGTTCTGACCTCACACTGGCCGCTCTGGCCGAGGAGTAGGGTTGATCAGAGCGTTCTGACCTCACACTGGGCGCTCTGGCCGAGGAGTAGGGTTAATCCCAGCTTTCTGACCTCACACTGGGCGCTCTGGCCGAGGAGTAGGGTTGATCAGAGCGTTCTGACCTCACACTGGGCGCTCTGGCCGTGGAGTAGGGTTGATCCCAGCGTTCTGACCTCACACTGGGCGCTCTGGCCGAGGAGTAGGGTTGATCAGAGCGTTCTGACCTCACACTGGGCGCTCTGGCCGAGGAGTAGGGTTGATCAGAGCGTTCTGACCTCACACTGGGCGCTCTGGCCGAGGATTAGGGTTGATCAGAGCGTTCTGACCTCACACTGGGCGCTCTGGCCGTGGAGTAGGGTTGATCCCAGCGTTCTGACCTCACACTGGGCGCTCTGGCCGAGGAGTAGGGTTGATCAGAGCGTTCTGACCTCACACTGGGCGCTCTGGCCGAGGAGTAGGGTTGATCAGAGCGTTCTGACCTCACACTGGGCGCTCTGGCCGTGGAGTAGGGTTGATCAGAGCGTTCTGACCTCACACTGGGCGCTCTGGCCGTGGAGTAGGGTTGATCCCAGCGTTCTGACCTCACACTGGGCGCTCTGGCCGAGGAGTAGGGTTGATCAGAGCGTTCTGACCTCACAATGGCAGTCAAGCACCTAAGCTAACTGGCTAACATTGGCTAGCTTGCTAGCTACTTCCAGATAAATAATGAGAGAACACCCCACTCTGACCATTTTACTCGCCCTAGCAGAGCTGGTTAGGCTGTTTTCATGTTATCTAGAGCTTTGGTGACTGTAACTCTGCTGCTGGCAACAATTTAATCATGCTTTTTTGCCAATGTTTACTGACACCGGCCAAATTCAACGGGTGTTGAGCGTTCGTAAATTCATCAGTTATTCTGCACTCTGGCACACTCAGACGAGAGTCTTTTGTTAAGACATGTAGCTAGCTAGCTAGCTAACTAGGTAAACAATGAACCATAATCCCAACTCATGATGTTACTACCCTGCATGAATCTGCAGGTAACTAACCAACCAGATTCAATGTTAGCTAGCTAACATTAGGCTATAGCTAGTCAATCAAATGGGTCTGAGATACAAATAATAAGATCATACACGCAACGTTAGCTAGCGAGCCATCCAGCTAATGTTAGCTAGTTAACAGTACACTTTAACTTGAATTGAAAGAACTTTCTGTCAAAATTAGAAATGTGTAATATCTGAAAATGTAGCTACCTGGACTATCTTACCCGTATACATCGTCGATGGACGTGTCTCCTGTCGTATGACATGGTTGCCCTTAGTTTGAAGATGTAATCTGGAAACAGGTGTTTTCTCCATCTCCTTAGCTATCAGACTCTAATTCCACTGATTTCAAAACTTGGTCCTCCAGAAAGTGGAGAGCATACACGTAATGTTAGCTAGCGAGCATGCCAGCTAACGTTAACTAGCTAACAGCAGAGGTGGGACCAAGTTATTGTTTTACAAGTCACAAGTAAGTCTCAAGTCTTAGCACTCAAGTCCCAAGTCAAGACAGGCAAGCCGAGTCAAGTCTCAAGTCAAGACCATCAAGTATCTAGTCAAGTCTCAAGTCTTTAACTTTGAGTTTCGAGTCCTAAACAAGTCATAATGTGCTCTTGACCAAATGTAATACCATTTCATATTTTTAACAAGAGTAATAGTTAGTATATTACATTTACGCAAATCATGAATGCTTTTAAAAATGTCTATATATTTATTACTTTCCAAATAAATGTTATATTTCCATGGGAAAAAATGGGTCACCATGAGAAAGATTCCCCCCCCCCCCCAATAGTGATTGACTATCGAGGATCGCAATGGGGCGCAATCGGGCGATGTAGGCTTGTACACAATTGCTCAACCACAATCGCCCAGCCTTGTTTTTGGAACATCAGGCAGGATTTAGGCTACCAACTGCCTAGCCAGTTGTAGCTCAATCTTGGGTGCAAATATCACGTTCCCACACTGACTGACTGTGTGGAGGCTCATTGATTTAACGTTACGTTAGCCAACATGATACACCAGTAAAGTAATAAAATATATAGCTGTCGGCTATATTAGCCACGGCTTACCGTTCTTTGTGCAGCTTCAAATGTCGAACAAAGTTGGAAATTGTTGCTCCTCCGTCTGTAATTTTCTTCCTGCGTGTTTTGCAAGTTGCAATCCGTTTTTGTTGATACAGCGTCGTCTTTATATCCGAAAATAATAATTTGGGGTATCATCTTTCCAAGGGCTCCATCTGAATTCACCCGCCGACGTTCCTCTGCACTGCCACGCACAACTTTTTCTCAGCTGGCACAATTTGATTGGCTGTTGTCTGATTCAAACTGTAATCCATTAAATGAAGAGTTGATGCGCTGCATTTTTTTTTAATAGCATCATTTTTAATATTTGGGCTTTGGGAGGGTATCAAGTCAGGTCGAGTCATAAGGCTCAAGTCCAAGTCAAGTCACGAGTCATTGGGGTTAAAGTCAAAGTCGAGTTGCAAGTCATCATATTTGTGACTCGAGTCTGACTCGAGTCCAAGTCATGTGACTCGAGTCCACACCTCTGGCTAACAGTACACTTTAACTTGACATAAGGCTTATGCAGTTTTACTACGCAATACATTTTTAAAAAGCAGCGTTAGAGAGGATTACCTAGAGGATTACCTGACCAGCTCAAATAGACAGAAGTGTGCTATATGGCAGACCAATCCAAACTCATCTCTCGGGCATGTCCATCCCACTCGTTATCTTAGCCAATCATGGCTAGCGGGAAGGTTGCAAACCTTTTCTGTGGCTAAACCAACTAGGCTCGTAATTTAACAATTTTATTTACAGATGGCATACAAGTTTGTTATTATGGCACATGAAAGTTCACATGTTTGAGAAGGCATTTCTGCCAAAGAACGCGTTTTGATTTTTAAAAAAAGTTTACTTTCAAACGACTGTCCTGTGAATTAGTGACACGTGACATAGTTTCCTGAAACAGGTCACATAAAAGGTCCCACAGTTGACAGTTCATGTCAGAGCAAATACCAAGCAAGGAGGTCGAAGGAATTGTCCATAGAGCTCCGAGACAGGATTGTGTCAAGGCACAGATCTGGGAAGGGTACCAGATCTTTTCTGCAGCATTGAAGGTCTCCAAGAACACAGTGGCCTCCATCATTCTTAAATGGAAGAATGGAACCACCAAGATTCTTTCTAGAGCAGGTCGCCCGGCCAAACTGAGCAATCGGAGGAAAGGGCCTTGGTCAGGGAGGTGACCAAGATTCCGATGGTCAGTCTGACAGAGCTCCAGAGGTCCTCTGTGGAGATGGGAGAATCTTCCAGAAGGACAATCATCTCTGCAGCACTCTACCAATCAGGCCTTCATGGTAGAGTGGCCAGACGGAAACCACTCCTCATTAAAAGGCACATGACAGCCCGCTCAGAGTTTGCCAAAAGTCACCTAAAGGACTCTCAGATCATGAGAAACAAGACTCTCTGGTCTGATGAAACCAAGATTGAACTCTTTGGCCTGAATACCAAGCGTCACATCTGGAGGAAACCTGGCACCATCCCAACAGGACAACGACCCTAAGGACACAGTCTCCGTATGTCCTTAAGTGGCTCAGCCAGAGCCCGAACTTGAACCCGATTGAACATCTCTGGAGAGACCTGAAAACAGCTGTGCAGCGACGCTCCCCATCCAACTTGATAGTGTTTGAGAGGATCTGCAGAGAAGAATGGGAGAAACTCCCCAAAAACAGGTTTGCCAAGCTTATAGCATCCTACCCAAGAAGACTCGAGGCTGTAATCACTGACCAAGGTGCTTCAACAAAGTACTGAGTAAAGGGTCTGAATACTTATATAAAAGTGATATTTCAGTTCTGTATTTCTCATAAACGAGCTAACATTTCTATAAACCGGTTTTTGCTTTGTCATTATGGGGTATTGTGTGTAAATTGTTGAAAAAAAACAACAGCAATTTAATACATTTTAGAATAAGGCTGTAACGTAACAAAATGTGAACAAAGTCAAGAGGTATGAATACTTTTCGAATGCACCGCTGTATAACAATCTTGAACATGATTATCTATTTTGAATGCAATTTCAATGGAATTGATGGAGAGAGAGAGAAAGGCTGGGAGAGAGTGCTCGCTCGTGCACTGATTTAAAGCTATGATATATGAATGTTTTAAAACTCAGCTGCTGCAATAAATAAATAAATCATCTTTATAAAAAAAATTTTTTAAGTAGACCCCCCACGAAAGCCAGACAGAGATGTGTAAATTAGACTCGCATTCTGTCTTTAAATGTAGGTCTACCTGTCACTATAAAAAAAAGTTACCAAGATGAGATGATAGGCTGTCGGTCCCCACCCTGAGAGTTGATCATGCAGTGACCAGAAAGAGGGCCGTAGATAAACCCAGATTTAGACATCACAGTTATTTATCCCGGGAAAAGGGAGGGGTTTTGGGTAGTAAATCTCGGTAACGGGGTTCCCGCCATTCAACCTTAGTCTCAATGCTGAACTAGGGTATTTTTTTTACAATTTAGATAATAAGGAAGTGGGTGTCTTTATCATGTGGTGGAATGTAGATCTATATTTTCACTATCTGCACTGTCTTATTCTATCCTATCCTCACTGTCTTATTCTATCCTATCTTCACTGTCTTATCCTATTCTATCCTCACTGTCTTATTCTATCCTATCCTCACTGTCTTATTCTATCCTATCCTCACTGTCTTATCTATCCTATCCTCACTGTCTTATTCTATCCTATCTTCACTGTCTTATTCTATCCTATCTTCACTGTCTTATTCTATCCTATCTTCACTGTCTTATCCTATCCTATCCTCACTGTCTTATTCTATCCTATCCTCACTGTCTTATTCTACCCTATCCTCGCTGTCTTATTCTATCCTCGCTGTCTTATTCTATCGCTGTCTTATTCTATCCTACCCTCACTGTCTTATTCTATCCTATCTTCACTGTTTTATCTATCCTATCCTCACTGTCTTATTCTATCCTATGCTCGCTGTCTTATTCTATCCTATCTTCACTGTCTTATTCTATCCTATCTTCCCTGTCTTTTTCTATCCTATCTTCACTGTCTTATTCTATCCTATCTTCACTGTCTTATTGTATCCTATCCTCACTGTCTTATTCTATCCTATCCTCGCTGTCTTATTCTATCCTACCCTCACTGTCTTATTCTATCCTATCTTCACTGTTTTATCTATCCTATCCTCACTGTCTTATTCTATCCTATCCTCGCTGTCTTATTCTATCTTATCTTCACTGTCCTATTCTATCCTATCTTCCCTGTCTTTTTCTATCCTATCTTCACTGTCTTATTCTATCCTATCTTCACTGTCTTATTGTATCCTATCCTCACTGTCTTATTCTATCCTATCTTCATTGTCTTATCCTATCTTCACTGTCTTATTCTATCCTATCCTCACTGTCTTATCCTATCTTCACTGTCTTATCCTATCCTATTTCAACTGTCTTATTCTATCCTATCCTCGCTGTCTTATCTATGCTATCCTCACTGTCTTATCCTATCCTCACTGTCTTATTCTATCCTCACTGTTTTATTCTATCCTATCTTCACTGTATTATTCTATCCTATCATCACTGTCTTATCCTATCTTCACTGTCTTATTCTATCCTATCTTCACTGTCTTATTCTATCCTACCCTCACTGTCTTATTCTATCCTACCCTCACTGTCTTATTCTATCCTATCTTCACTGTTTTATCTATCCTATCCTCACTGTCTTATTCTATCCTATCCTCACTGTCTTATTCTATCCTATCTTCACTGTCTTATTCTATCCTATCCTCACTGTCTTATTATATCCTATCTTCACTGTCTTATTCTATCCTATCTTCACTGTTTTATCTATCCTATCCTCACTGTCTTATTCTATCCTATCCTCGCTGTCTTATTCTATCCTATCATCACTATCTTATTCTATCCTATCTTCCCTGTCTTTTTCTATCCTATCTTCACTGTCTTATTCTATCCTATCTTCACTGTCTTATTGTATCCTATCCTCACTGTCTTATTCTATCCTATCTTCATTGTCTTATCCTATCTTCACTGTCTTATTCTATCCTATCCTCACTGTCTTATCCTATCTTCACTGTCTTATCCTATCCTATTTCAACTGTCTTATTCTATCCTATCCTCGCTGTCTTATCTATGCTATCCTCACTGTCTTATCCTATCCTCACTGTCTTATTCTATCCTCACTGTTTTATTCTATCCTATCTTCACTGTATTATTCTATCCTATCATCACTGTCTTATCCTATCTTCACTGTCTTATTCTATCCTATCTTCACTGTCTTATTCTATCCTACCCTCACTGTCTTATTCTATCCTACCCTCACTGTCTTATTCTATCCTATCTTCACTGTTTTATCTATCCTATCCTCACTGTCTTATTCTATCCTATCCTCACTGTCTTATTCTATCCTATCTTCACTGTCTTATTCTATCCTATCCTCACTGTCTTATTATATCCTATCTTCACTGTCTTATTCTATCCTATCTTCACTGTTTTATCTATCCTATCCTCACTGTCTTATTCTATCCTATCCTCGCTGTCTTATTCTATCCTATCATCACTATCTTATTCTATCCTATCTTCCCTGTCTTTTTCTATCCTATCTTCACTGTCTTATTCTATCCTATCTTCACTGTCTTATTGTATCCTATCCTCACTGTCTTATTCTATCCTATCTTCATTGTATTATCCTATCTTCACTGTCTTATCTATCCTATCCTCACTGTCTTATCCTATCTTCACTGTCTTATCCTATCCTATTTTAACTGTCTTATTCTATCCTATCTGCACTGTCTTATTCTATCCTATCCTCACTGTCTTATCTATCATATCCTCACTGTCTTATCCTATCCTCACTGTCTTATTCTATCCTATCTTCACTGTATTATTCTATCCTATCGTCACTGTCTTATTCTATCCTACCCTCACTGTCTTATTCTATCCTATCTTCACTGTATTATTCTATCCTATCGTCACTGTCTTATCCTATCTTCACTGTCTTATCCTATCCTATCTTCACTGTCTTATTCTATCCTATCTTCACTGTATTATTCTATACTATCGTCACTGTCTTATTCGATCCTATCTTCACTGTCTTATTCTATCCTATCTTCACTGTATTATTCTATCCTATCGTCACTGTCTTATCCTATCTTCACTGTCTTATTCTATCCTATCTTCACTGTCTTATCCTATCCTATCCTCACTGTCTTATTCTATCCTCACTGTCTTATCTATCCTATCCTCACTGTCTTATCTATCCTATCCTCACTGTCTTATTCTATCCTATCTGCACTGTATTATCTATCCTATCCTCACTGTCTTATCTATCCTATCCTCACTGTCTTATTCTATCCTATCTTCATCTCCTCTAAGGACTTATTTCACCATGATAATTGTGTGTAACCAAGTCACTCATCGTGTGCACTGTCATGTTCCCATGTTATAGGATTTATCTCAAAAGCTTCAAATCTGGAAGTTTGCAGGGAATTACTCATTTTTGTTATTATAGGGAATAGCAACATAATAAACATGTCCTTCTTCCATGTGCGACTATGCAGGTTGTCACGTTCCTGACCTGTTTTCTGTTAATTTTGTATGTGTTTAGCTGGTCAGGGCGTGAGTTGGGGTGGGCATTCTATGTTTTGTGTTTCTCTGTTTAGGTCATTGGTAATTAGCCTTATATGGTTCTCAATCAGGGACAGGTGTTTGACGTTTCCTCTGATTGAGAACCATATAAAGGTAGGCTGTTCACTCTGTTTGTTTGTGGGTGATTGTCTTCTGTGTCTGTGTATGTCGCACCACACGGGACTGTTTCGGTTTGTTCGTTCGTTTGATGTAGTCTGTTCCTGTTCGTGAGTTCTTCGTGTATTTATGTAAGTTCCATGTTCAGGTCTGTCTACGTCGTTTTGTCGTTTTGTTACTTCTTCCGAAGAGGAGGAGGACACCCGTTACACAGGTACAGATGTAGGATCTTAATTTGATCACTTTTTTGATTCAGAGAATTTCCCTACAGGAAATGCAAACGTGTAGTGTATTTGAGTTTTATAAATCCTTCAAAAAGTTTGTCATTTCCACTTTGAAATTTCAGACTTGATTTGCCCAAACGAAAACATTTATCAACCCTACAAAAATGTACATAACTGATAATTCACATAATTATTCACATTTCCTGTTGCTGCGGGATTATTTTCCTGCTGTAGCAAACTGGCTCAAATGAATATCCTACATCTTTATAAGGATTTTCTGTCTGTGCAGTGGTGGAACACAGATGAATGTTTAGTACAGTACATGCCCACCCTACAGACAGACAGTATACCTGTTTATATCTGTTTATGAGATGCAGGGCAACATTTCACATAAACTCTGTCACGGCCGTCAAAAGGAGGACACCAAGGCGCAGCGTGGTATGCGTACATTCTTCTTTAATATAAGAATAAACACTGAACAAAACGAACAAAATAACAAAACGAACCGTGTAGCTATACAAATGAGTGCTGACAGGCAACTACACATAGACAAGAACCCACAAATACCCAAGGGAAAATGGCTACCTAAATATGGTCCCCAATCAGAGACAACGATAAACAGCTGGCTCTGATTGGGAACCATATCAGGCCACCATAGACATATATATACCTAGACCTACAAAACCCCTAGATATACAAAAACCCTAGACAAGGCAAAACTAGCATACCCACCCTAGTCACACCCTGACTTAAACAAAATAATCAAGAAAACTTAGATAACTAAGGTCAGGGCGTGACAACTCAGCAAAAAAAGAAACGTCCTCTCACTGTCAACTGTGTTTATTTTCAGCAAACTTAACATGTGTAAATATTTGTACGAACATAATAAGATTCATCAACTCAGACTTAAACTGAACAACTGACTGTTCCACAGTCATGTGACTAACAGAAATTGAATAATGTGTCCCTGAACAAAGGGGGGGGGGGGGGGGGGGTCAAAATCAAAAGTAACATTCAGTATCTGGTGTGGCCACCAGCTGCATTAAGTACTGCAGTGCATCTCCTCCTCATGGACTGCACCAGATTTGCCAGTTCTTGCTGTGAGATGTTACCCCACTCTTCCACCAAGGCACCTGCAAGTTCCCGGACATTTCTGGGGGGAATGGCCCTTGCCCTCATCCTCCGATCCAGCAGGTCCCAGATATGCTCAATGGGATTGAGATCCGGGCTCTTCGCTGGCCATGGCAGAACACTGACATTCCTGTCTTGCAGGAAATCATGCACAGAACGAGCAATATAGCTGGTGGCATTGTCATGCTGGAGGGTCATGTCAGCATGATTCTGCAGGAAGGGTACCACATGAGGGAGGAGGATGTCTTCTCTGTAATGCACAGCGTTGAGATTGCCTGCAATGACAACAAGCTCATGCCTAAGGCACGTTCACACAGATGAGCAAGGACCCTGGGCACCTTTCTTTTGGTGTTTTTCAGAGTCAGTAGAATGGCCTCTTTAGTGTCCAAAGTTTCATAACAGTGACCTTAACCTGTCTAGGACTGGGGTGCCGCTAGCGGCACTCCTCCCACATTCCACTGAAAAGCCAGGGCGCGAAATTCAAAAAAAATATTTTTTTAAAATATTTAACTTTCACACATTAACAAGTCCAATACAGCTAATGAAAGATACAGATCGTGTGAATCCAGCCAACATGTCCGATTTTTAAAATGTTTTACAGGGAAGACACAATATGTAAATCTATTAGGTAAACACCTTAGCAAAAGAGACCATTTTTTCTTTGTCCACCAACACCACTAGCTATCACCAATTCGGCTAAACTAAGATATTGATAGCCACTAACCAAGAAAAAACCTCCTCAGATGACAGTCTGATAACATATTTATGGTATAGGATAGGTTTTGTTAGAAAAATGTGAATATTTCAGGTAGATATCATAGTTTACAATTGCACCCACCGTCACAAATCGACTAGAATAAATAGATAGAGCAACGTGTCTTACCTAATTACTAATCATAAAACATTTCGTAAAAATACACAGCATACACTAATCGAAAGACACAGATCCTGTGAATACAGACAATATTTCAGATTTTCTAAGTGTCTTACAGCGAAAACACAATAAATCGTTATATTAGCATACCACATGTACAAACATTACCCCAGCATTGATTCTAGCCAAAGAGAGCGATAACGTCAACATCGCCAAAAGATATTAATTTTTTCACTAACCTTCTCAGAATTCTTCAGATGACACTCCTGTAACATCATATTACAACATACATATACAGTTTGTTCGAAAATGTGGATATTTAGCCACCAAAATCGTGGTTATACAATGAGAAAAGTAGCCGAGCTGGTCAGAAAATGTCGGACGCAATATTAGACAGTGATCTAGTCGTATACATAAATACTCATAAACGTGACTAAAAAATATAGGGTGGACAGCGATTGATAGACAATTTAATTCTTAATACAATCGCTGATTTACATTTTTTAAATTATCCTTACTTTTCAATACAGTTTGCGCCAAACGAAGCTACACGAAACAAAATGGCGGTATTAGCGATTAACATTTTTCGACAGAAACACGATTTATCATAATAAATTGATCTTACTTTGAGCCGTTCTTCCATCAGAATCTTGGGCAAAGAATCCTTTCTTGGGTCTAATCGTCTTTTGGTCGAAAGCTGTCCTCTTGCCATGTCGAAATGCCCACTGCGTTCGGCATGAACTGAAAACGTGCCCAGAGCTTGAAATTGTCTCAGAAATAAATGTCCCAAAATCGCACTAAACGGATATAAATTGCTATAAAACGGTTTAAATTAACTACCTTATGATGTTTTTAACACCTATTACAAGTAAAAACATGACCGGATAAATATTACTGGCTACACTAATGCTTGGAAAAATAGTAGGTCGGTGTCCACCGCGCGTCCGACGCAGCTGGAAAAGAGTTACTTCCTACACGTTGATCTGTTTTATAGAGGCTGTGATTGCGCAATCGACACCATTCAAAGCGTCATCACGTAAAGACATCCAGGGGAAGACGTAAGCAGTGTCTGTATCCTCATAGCATTTACGGGGACCTTTAAACTGACTCCAGATCAGGGGCCAAGATGTGTGAAATCTGACTCCATGTCAGGGAAATTGCTGTAGAATGAGTTCTGTTCCACTCAGAGACAAAATTTCAACGCCTATAGAAACTAGAGACTGTTTTCTATCCAATAATAATAATAATATGCATATTGTACGAGCAAGAATTGAGTAGGAAGCCGTTTAAAAATTACACGATTTCCAGAAAAAGTGACAACAGCACCCCCTATCCCAAAAAGGTTAATTGCCTACCGTCTGTAAGCTGTTAGTGTCTTAACAACCGTTCCACAGGTGCAAGTTCATTAATTGTTTATGGTTCATTGAACAAGCATGGGAAACAGCGTTTAAACCCTTTACAATGCAGATCTGTGAAGTTATTTGGATTTTTATGAATTTTCTTTGATAGACTGGGTCCTGAGTTTATGTTATGTTTATGTTATGAGCACAATCAATCAAATGTATTTATAAAGCCCTTTTTACATCAGCTGATGTCACACAGTGCTATACAGAAACCCAGCCTAAAACCCCAAACAGCAAGCCATGCAGATGTAGAAGCACCAGACATAACTGATTTGGGTGTGAGATGTACATTTTCTCAGGTAATAATATAATAATAATAACATATGCCATTTAGCCAACGCTTTTATTCAAAAAAAAAAATTACAGTCATGTGTGCCTATTCATTCCTGTTAGCCTTAGTGTCTAACAACTGAGAGATGTGCCCAGGTATAGCACCCAGGCCCTTAAGTGACATAGAGCTGTCATAGAGCTGTCATACAAGTGACATAGAGATGTCCCAATGCAATGTCAATCTGGGAAAAGAGCGGAGAAAACCCATCATAACCCGAGAATCGCTTGGGCTGTCTGCAGACAGGTTCAGTGGTTACAGAGAGTCTTATATTCTTGACATAAGGCTCTAGAGACACAATTTATTCCAAACCTTCAGTGTGCAACGAATGACATTCAGTCCTCCCCCTAGTCTCTGACTCTCCTCGGTAACGTGTCTGACTCTCCTCAGTATCGTGTTAGTTCTGGGCGCTCTGTGAACACATGTGATTCACATTGAGTCACGCCATGAAGGTCTGGTTGAAAGCATCCCTCCAAGGAAGCCTTGTCAACAGCAGCTTGACAGAAAGACATCCAAGACGTTCGTCCTCCAGATCATCACTATCAACCACTGTGTGTCTACGAGTCTTTGTGTCTGAATCAAATAGAGATATTTCTCTTGACATACCAATCACACTGAAAAACGGTTTCTTTCATTTTGTGTTATGATGTTGTTGTTGTTTTTTAGCAAAAAGGCAGTAACTGCTCATAGTGTGGAACTGAGAGAAATGGCTTTTATTTACCTTGGTTTCACAGTAACTTGATGCACTTACTGCTAACATGACCCCCATTTTCTCCAAAACACAATACAATAGAGGCAGGATACTGGTCCACCTGATTAAGCATGCATTTAATGTAGCAAAAATGACATTAACAAATGTTCGACCAAATGTGCCGTTACTTCCTTTTTGCTTGGTAGGGCAGTGTAGATGTCTGCATGCTTGGTGATACGTGTGCTCACTGCAGTCGCTCCAATTGGAAGGGAACGACTTGCATTCAGTTTTTTTTGTTCTTTCTCAATATATTGCCACAGTTAGCAGGTCACTACTCTGATTCAACATTACATTACACTGGAAATGCCAGTTGCAGCAGCCAAGAGACATGCGTCCTACATGGTAACCTATTCCCTACACATAGTGTACTACTTTTAACCTGGGGCTCATAGTACACTATGTAGGGAATAGGGTGTGATTTGGGCCACGGTCAGACTGTATTTTCTAAATGCAGAGCAGTGTGGAAATGAGGAGCACGTGGGACATTAAACCAGGCTGCACTCTGCTGAATCCAGCATTTCTCCAGCCGGTCTAGCGTTAACATGCAGAGGGGAAAAGAACAAGAAATGCATAATCATCTCCTCTCTTCAAACCCAGTCGCTCAATGGCTTTACTGCTTACAATAATTCATTATTCCCTTCCTCTGTTTATGGCTTTACTGGGTGTATAGTTTTACAATAGAATAATACAGGGTCGGCTGAGCCAGTGTCATTCTCCTTCCCCTTAGAGGGTCGGCTGTGGGTCGGCTGTGGGTCGGCTGTGTCAGTGTCATTCTCCTTCCCCTTAGAGGGTCGGCTGTGGTTCGGCTGTGGGTCGGCTGTGTCAGTGTCATTCTCCTTCCCCTTAGAGGGTCGGCTGTGGTTCGGCTGTGGGTCGGCTGTGTCAGTGTCATTCTCCTTCCCCTTAGAGGGTCGGCTGTGGGTCGGCTGTGGGTCGGCTGTGTCAGTGTCATTCTCCTTCCCATTAGTGGTGTATTACCTATATTCTTCTCAAACACAATGAGGAGTTTCTGGACTCATACACAATGAGGAGTTTCTGGACTCATACACAACGAGGAGTTTCTGGTCTCATACACAATGAGGAGTTTCTGGACTCATACACAATGAGGAGTTTCTGGACTCATACACAACGAGGAGTTTCTGGACTCAAACACAACAAGGAGTTTCTGGTCTCATACACAATGAGGAGTTTCTGGACTCATACACAACGAGGAGTTTCTGGTCTCATACACAATGAGGAGTTTCTGGACTCATACACAATGAGGAGTTTCTGGACTCATACACAATGAGGAGTTTCTGGACTCATACACAATGAGGAGTTTCTGGTCTCATACACAATGAGGAGTTTCTGGACTCAAACACAACGAGGAGTTTCTGGTCTCAAACACAATGAGGAATTTCTGGTCTCAAACACAACAAGGAGTTTCTGGTCTCAAACACAATGAGGAGTTTCTGGTCTCAAACACAATGAGGAGTTTCTGGTCTCAAACACAACAAGGAGTTTCTGGCCTGCATCCCATATGGCACCCTATTCCCTTTATAGTACACTACTTTTGAACAGGGTATGGTGACATTTTGGACACAACCTACGTCCTATAATTCCTGTTGTGGAGCAAAAGTTTTAACCTCAAGAGCCGAGAAGCTTTTAATGAGAAGAGCTCTATGATCTTTGTAGATATTAAAAAGCTGTGTGACTGTTTAGTGTTAGTCACCAACACAGCCTTGAGGAGGAGAGCTTTGTGACCATGAGGAGAATGCAACGAGACAAGAGTATTGCTCAAAAGCAATTAAACTGAAATACATTCTGAATGTATTTGTTTCTCCCTCTGCAGCAGCGTACCTTGTGTGCGTGCCAAATGGCATCCTTTTCCCTTTGTAGTGCACTACTTTTGACCAGAGTCCTATGGGTCGTGCAATATACAGTAGTGGTCTTTAAAGGGAATAGGGAGCCATTTGAGACGCAGTCCCTTAATATCCTGCCTCTCCTCCCCACACATACAGCCCCTAGGAACGCTGTAGTGCTGCCTGGCTGCATGGATGGAAGCCATTGTTGATTTTTTTTAAACGACCTTCTCATTTTGGGACTCCACATAGATAAGGACCTAGCTACCCTATCTCCTTAACCCTGTCGACATCATCAGGAAATAGAAAGTATCGGAACCTTTGTATTTTTGTAGTCAGTGAGAAAGAATGGAGAATTTGGTTAACCTATTATGTTATTATGTTGTGTTGTGTTTTGTTTTGTTGTGTTTAGTGATGTATAAAAAACAACATTAAAAAGAAACTATTATGATCCGATTGTGTAAGTACCGTTGTGTGTAAGTACCATTGTGTGTAAGTACCTTTGTGTGTAAGTACCATTGTGTGTAAGTACCATTGTGTGTAAGTACCGTTGTGTGTAAGTACCATTGTGTGTAAGTACCATTGTGTGTAAGTACCATTGTGTGTAAGTACCTTTGTGTGTAAGTACCATTGTGTGTAAGTACCATTGTGTGTAAGTACCGTTGTGTGTAAGTACCCTTGTGTGTAAGTACCATTGTGTGTAAGTACCATTGTGTGTAAGTACCATTGTGTGTAAGTACCATTGTGTGGTGTTCAGTTGTGGACCGTCACCCATGGACAAGACTTTCCATTTTCCTCTCACAAATTACACAGTTATTTAGTAACCTACCTAACACAAAACAAATGCTCTTTTTTAAAACTTGCAACATTCCCCTATATTTTATTTAAGATGAATCAAGCTTTAATTACCAGGGTCATCGGTAAAATGTATTATGAGGCTGCCTCATCAGCCAGCAGGCTCAGCCATCCATAGCCACCAGAATACAAAGACAATATATTATTAATAAAGCTTTAATTACCAGGGTCATCGTATGTATTATGAGAGTGCCTTATCAGCCATCCATAGCCACCAGAATACTAAAGACAATATACTATTGTTATTCTGCTTGGAAAGCTTTAATTAGTCCAACCTTTCTTCTTTCAAAATGATGGTACAATTACGTGGTCCGTTTGCAGGAGGAATTGACAACTTGAGTTTTGGAGCCGTGTGTTGGTTGACACCTGAGAAAGATGTCCATGTATTTGGTACATTTTCAGACAATATCCACATATCTTTCTTCAGTGGACCTTTCGGAGTTGTTGGGATGGTGTATGTGCTTGTTGTGGCTTGTGACATGAGAATTTTTCTTTCACCATCTAACCCCACTAGTATGCAGTCCTGTGTAGTCTCTATGATTTATGTTGATAGTTAAAACGTCTAATTTGCAAAGCTGCTCGCACTTTGTGATAGAAAAGCAATCAATAAACCCATTATTAACTTGGCTGCCAATAGTGTGGTAACATGACTGACCAGGCTAGCTGCTAATAGTGTGGTAACATGACTGACCAGGCTAGCTGCTAATAGTGTGGCAGACATTATTAATGCTGTCGTTTAAGTACTCCTTTAGAATCCCCTCAATCTAATGAGCACAGTACACAGACATGCAAACACACACCCATTCACACACAAGCACATTCACACAAGCACATTACCACTGCAGTTTATGCCCATATTTTTTTTTTTTTTATTTGTTTTAATCTTTTTTTAAATTTTACCCCCTTTTCTCCCCAATTTCGTGGTATCCAATTGTTAGTAATTACTATCTTGTCTCATCGCTACAACTTCCGTACGGGCTCGGGAGAGACGGTGTTTGCCTTCTGCCATCCCACTTGATTCCTTGGACGTTTAAACAGGTAGCCTATAGGCTTCATTTATACTTTCATGTGATGCGGTTATATGAATTGTACATTCTCTTACACACAATCACTCAATGGTCTGCTTACATTACAGCCTAGGCATGTAGCCAGATGTAGACGTCACAACTGCAAAGTGGTCTGCTTACATTACAGCATAGGCATGTAGCCAGATGTAGACGTTACAACTGCAGAGTGGTCTGCTTACATTACAGCCTAGGCATGTAGCCAGATGTAGACGTTACAACTGCAGAGTGGTCTGCTTACATTACAGCCTAGGCATGTAGCCAGATGTAGACGTTACAACTGCAGAGTGGTCTGCTTACATTAG
The DNA here is from genome assembly GCF_016432855.1 of Salvelinus namaycush. Classification (NCBI taxonomy): domain Eukaryota; kingdom Metazoa; phylum Chordata; class Actinopteri; order Salmoniformes; family Salmonidae; genus Salvelinus; species Salvelinus namaycush. The sequence goes on along the minus strand of NC_052323.1, from coordinate 29,909,402 downwards.
GCATGTTGCCAGGCTGATTTTATCTGATTACTGACATTTATTTGGTGAACATTTTTGGTGACACAGTTTTCGGCATGTTTCCCTATAGGCTTCATCCCGTAGATTACTATTGACCACACAGCTGTGATTAGTGATTCCATTATGGTTGTGGTTGACCACACAGTCGTGATTAGTGATTCCATTATGGTTGTGGTTGACCACACAGCTGTGATTAGTGATTCCATTATGGTTGTGGTTGACCACACAGCTGTGATTAGTGATTCCATCATGGTTGTGGTTGACCACACAGCTGTGATTAGTGATTCCATTATGGTTGTGGTTGACCACACAGTAGTGATTAGTGATTCCATTATGGTTGTGGTTGACCACACAGCTGTGATTAGTGATTCCATTATGGTTGTGGTTGACCACACAGCTGTGATTAGTGATTCCATCATGGTTGTGGTTGACCACACAGCTGTGATTAGTGATTCCATTATGGTTGTGGTTGACCACACAGTCGTGATTAGTGATTCCATCATGGTTGTGGTTGACCACACAGTAGTGATTAGTGATTCCATTATGGTTGTGGTTGACCACACAGCTGTGATTAGTGGTTCTATTATGGTTGTGGTTGACCACACAGTAGTGATTAGTGGTTCCATTATGGTTGTGGTTGACCACACAGTAGTGATTAGTGGTTCCATTATGGTTGTGGTTGACCACACAGCTGTGATTAGTGGTTCTATTATGGTTGTGGTTGACCACACAGTAGTGATTAGTGGTTCCATTATGGTTGTGGTTGACCACACAGTAGTGATTAGTGGTTCCATTATGGTTGTGGTTGACCACACAGCTGTGATTAGTGATTCCATTATGGTTGTGGTTGACCACACAGCTGTGATTAGTGGTTCCATTATGGTTGTGGTTGACCACACAGCTGTGATTAGTGGTTCCATTATGGTTGTGGTTGACCACACAGTAGTGATTAGTGGTTCCATTATGGTTGTGGTTGACCACACAGTAGTGATTAGTGGTTCCATTATGGTTGTGGTTGACCACACAGCTGTGATTAGTTGTTCCATTATGGTTGTGGTTGACCAGTCGTAATTAATGGTTCATTCATGGTTGTGATTTCCATTTTTCTTTCTTGAAAAGGAAATTGAGAAAGTCAAATATTAAATACTAATGTTTACTAAAGCTACTTTTAGCCTCGAGGGCAGAATGTTGCATGGGGCAGACTTCTAATGTACTCATATAGATGATTTATTTATGCAAAGCTTGCCATTTATGATCTATGATATTGCTCCCCGAAGGGAGATAACTTCCCTCCATCTAGATGGCAGGATGGACCTTGAGGAATGCATCAAGGAGATGGGAAATTAATGTCACTTCTGTATCAGTCCAGAAGAAACCCCTTTGAAAGGCGCATTTGCACACACACACGCGCACACACACACACACGCACACACACACACACACACACACACACACACACACACACACACACACACACACACACACACACACACACACACACACACACACACACACACGTACACAGACAAATACACAAACGTTCTCTGCACAGTACTGTGGGATTTAATTGGTATATAAATTAAACATTGTTTAACTGTTCCCAACAGTCTTTGGTTTGACTCTAGTGAAAAATAAAAGATTGGTATGTTTTATTAACATATAATTCTCTCACATGCAGATTCTGTGTATAATGAAGATACATCAAAGAGTATTAGATAGAGACACCTAAAGTGTATTGTTACGAAACCAATAACTATCCTACTGATTTTGCTGCACTCGTTATGTCTAAGGGTCTTAGGCCTAGCTACATGGTCTGTAACCTGACTCATTATGTCTAGGGGTCTTAGACCTAGCTACATGGTCTGTAACCTGACTCGTTATGTCTAGGGATCTTAGGCCTAGCTACATGGTCTGTAACCTGACTCATTATGTCTAGGGGTCTTAGACCTAGCTACATGGTCTGTAACCTGACTCGTTATGTCTAGGGGTCTTAGACCTAGCTACATGGTCTGTAACCTGACTCGTTATGTCTAGGGGTCTTAGACCTAGCTACATGGTCTGTAACCTGACTCGTTATGTCTAGGGGTCTTAGACCTAGCTACATGGTCTGTAACCTGACTCATTATGTCTAGGGATCTTAGGCCTAGCTACATGATCTGTACCCTGACTAGCTACATGGTCTGTAACCTGACTCGTTATGTCTAAGGGTCTTAGGCCTAGCTACATGGTCTGTAACCTGACTCATTATGTCTAGGGGTCTTAGACCTAGCTACATGGTCTGTAACCTGACTCATTATGTCTAGGGATCTTAGGCCTAGCTACATGATCTGTACCCTGACTAGCTACATGGTCTGTAACCTGACTCGTTATGTCTAGGGGTCTTAGGCCTAGCTACATGGTCTGTAACCTGACTCGTTATGTCTAGGGGTCTTAGACCTAGCTACATGGTCTGTAACCTGACTCGTTATGTCTAGGGATCTTAGGCCTAGCTACATGGTCTGTAACCTGACTCATTATGTCTAGGGGTCTTAGACCTAGCTACATGGTCTGTAACCTGACTCGTTATGTCTAGGGGTCTTAGACCTAGCTACATGGTCTGTAACCTGACTCGTTATGTCTAGGGATCTTAGGCCTAGCTACATGGTCTGTAACCTGACTCATTATGTCTAGGGATCTTAGGCCTAGCTACATGGTCTGTAACCTGACTTGTTATGTCTAAGGGTCTTAGGCCTAGCTACATGGTCTGTAACCTGACTCATTATGTCTAGAGGTCTTAGACCTAGCTACATGATCTGTACCCTGACTAGCTACATGGTCTGTAACCTGACTCATTATGTCTAGGGGTCTTAGGCCTAGCTACATGGTCTGTAACCTGACTCGTTATGTCTAGGGATCTTAGGCCTAGCTACATGGTCTGTAACCTGACTCATTATGTCTAGGGGTCTTAGACCTAGCTACATGGTCTGTAACCTGACTCGTTATGTCTAGGGGTCTTAGGCCTAGCTACATGGTCTGTAACCTGACTCGTTATGTCTAGGGGTCTTAGACCTAGCTACATGGTCTGTAACCTGACTCGTTATGTCTAGGGGTCTTAGGCCTAGCTATCATCAAGCTGCCCACTCAAGAAAAAACTTGAAACTGTATCCAGTTCCTGCAACCTACCCGTGTAGTTACAAACAGCACAGGAATTAAATCATCAACATGTATTGATCACATCCATACTAATGCTGCAAAAATGTGTTTTAAAGCAGTATCCAAATCCATAGGATGTAGTGATCACAATATAATAACCATATTTAGGAAAACCAAAGTTCCAAAGATTTGGCCTAATATGGTGTATAAGAGGTCAAACAAGAAGTCTTGTAGTGATTCATATGTTGAAGAAGTAAAGAGTATTTGCTGGTCTGTGGTGTGTAATGAGGAGCAACCAGATGCTGCACTTGACACATTTATGAAATTGCTTATTCAAGTTATTAAGAAAATTACTGTAAAAACTGGTAGATGATGAGGAATTGAAAAATTGTATGGTTGAGAGGGAAGAGGCAAAAGGTATGGCAAATAAGTCTGGCTGATTGGCAAACGTACTGAAAATTAAGAAACCATGTGACTAAACTAAATAATAAACTATACTATGAAACAAAGATAAATTATATATAGAATGATAGTAAAAAGCTTTGGGGCACCTTAAATGAAATGTTTGGAAAAAAGCCAACTCGGCTCTTTTTATTTATTGAATCAGATGAGTCATTCATCACGAAGCCACTGATATTGCCAACTACTTTTATGACTTTTTCATTGGCAAGATAAGCAAACGTAGGGATGACATGCCAGCAACAAACGCTGACACTACACATCCAAGTATATCGTACCAAATTATGAAAGACAAGAATTGCACTTTTGAATTCCGTAAAGTCAGTGTGGAAGAGGTGAAAAACGTGTTGTTGTCTATTGACAATGACAAGCTTCCGGGGTCTGACAATCTGGACGGAAAATTACTGAGGATAATAGCAGAAGATATTGCCACTCCTATTTGCCACATCTACAATTTAAGCCTACTAGAGAGTGTGTGCCCTCAGGCCTGGAGTGAAGCTAAAGTTATTCCCCTACCTAAGAATAGTAAAGCCCCTTTGACTGGCTCAAATAGCTGACCAATCAGCCTGTTACCAACCCTTAGTAAACTTCTGGAAAAAATTGTGTTTGACCAGATACAATGCTATTTCACAGTAAACAAATTGACAACAGACTTTCAGCGCGCTTATAGTGAAGGACACTCAACAAGCACATCACTTACATACATTACTGATGATTGGCTGAGAGAAATTGATGATAAAATGATTGTGGGGGCTTGTTAGACTTCAGTGCAGCTTTTGACATTATCAATCATAGTCTGCTGCTGGAAAAACGTGTGTGTTATGGCTTTACACCCCCTGCTATAATGTGGATAAAGCGTTACTTGTCTAACAGAACCGAGAGGGTGTTCTTTAATGGAAGCCTCTCAAACATAATACAGGTAGAATCAGGAATTCCCCAGGGTAGCTGTTTAGGCCCCTTGCTTTTTCAATTTTTACTAACGACGTGCCACTGACTTTGAGTAAAGCCAGAGTGTCTATGTATGTGGATGACTCAACATGGTTGTGGTTAACTTAACAAAGAGTTGCAGTTAGTTTTAGAGTGGGTGGCAAGGAATAAGTTAGCCCTAAATATTTCTAAATCTAAAAGCATTGTATTTGGGACAAAACATTCACTAAACCCTAAACCTCAACTAAATATTGTAATAAATAATGTGGAAATTGAGCAAGTTGAGATGACAAACTGCTTGGAGTAACCCTAGATTGTCAACTCTCATGGTCAAAACATATTGATACAATAGTAGCTAAAATGGGGAGAAGTATCTATCAACAAGGCAGGTCTTCCAGGCCATAGTTTTGTCGCACCTTGACTAATGTTCAGTCGTGTGGTTAAGTGCCACATTAAAGGACTTAAGAAAATTACAATTGGCTCAGAACAGGGCAGCACGGCTGGCCCTTAAATGTACACAGAGAGCTAATATTAATAATATGCATGTCAATCTCTCCTGGCTCAAATTGGTGGAGAGATTGACTTCATTACTACTTGTATTTATGAGAGGTATTGCCATGTTGAATGCACCAAGCTGTCTGTCTAAACTACTTGCACACAGCTCGGACACCCATGAATACCCACAAGACATGCCACAAAAGGTATTTTCAAAGTCCCCAAGTCCAGAACAGACTATGGGAGGCGCACAGTACTACATAGAGCCATGACTACATGGAACTCTATTCCACATCAAGTAACTGATGCAAGCAGTAAAATTAGATTTAAAAAACAGATTAAAAAACACCTTACGGAACAGCGGGGACTGTGAAGCAACACAAATATAGACACAGACACATGCATGCACACACACACTATAACATACGCACTATACACACACATACACATGGATTTAGTACTGTAGATAGGTGGCAGTGGTGGAGTAGGGGCCTGAGGGCACACTGTGTGTTGTGAAATCTGTGAATGCATTGTAATGTTTTAAATGGTATAAACTGCCTTAATTTAACTGGACCACTGTAACCTGACTCATTATGTCTATGGGATCATAGCTACATGGTCTGTAACCTGACTCATTATGTCTAGGGGTCCTAGTTACATGGTCTGTAACCTGACTCATTATGTCTAGGGGTCTGTGGCCTAGTTACATGTTCTGTAACCTGACTCATTATGTCTAGGGGTCCTAGTTACATGGTCTGTAATCTGACTAATTATGTCTAGGGGTCCTAGTTACATGGTCTGTAACCTGACTCATTATGTCTAGGGTCCTAGCTACATGGTCTGTAACCTGACTCATTATGTCTAGGGTCCTACCTACATGGTCTGTAACTTGATTTGATGTTTGCATAAATGTGAGAAGTCAGCGTATGCAACCAGATGTTGAATGTACTTGTGCCCAGGAGACGGCTACCATACCCGAGGTCTCAGATTCACAATCCATCCTAATTACTCACACCTGTGTGCAAATAAATGCTTGCCTCACCACCTAGACTAAAGGCTTGCCTCACCACCTATACTAAAGGCTTGCCTCACCACCTAGAGTAAAGGCTTGCCTCACCACCTAGACTAAAGGCTTGCCTCACCACCTAGACTAAAGGCTTGCCTCACCACCTAGACTAAAGGCTTGCCTCACCACCTAGAGTAAAGGCTTGGCTCAGTGCCTAGACTAAAGGCTTGGCTCAGTACCTAGACTAAAGGCTTGGCTCAGCACCTAGACTAAAGGCTTGCCTCACCACCTAGAATAAAGGCTTGCCTCACCACCTAGAGTAAAGGCTTGGCTCAGTACCTAGACTAAAGGCTTGGCTCAGTACCTAGAATAAAGGCTTGGCTCAGCACCTAGACTAAAGGCTTGGCTCAGCACCTAGACTAAAGGCTTGGCTCAGTACCTAGACTAAAGGCTTGGCTCACCACCTAGAGTAAAGGCTTGGCTCACCATCTAGACTAAAGGCTTGGCTCAGCACCTAGACTAAAGGCTTGGCTCAGTACCTAGACTAAAGGCTTGGCTCAGTACCTAGTCGAAAGGCTTGACTCAGTACCTAGACTAAAGGCTTGGCTCAGCACCTAGACTAAAGGCTTGGCTCACCATCTAGACTAAAGGCTTGGCTCACCATCTAGACTAAATGCTTGGCTCAGTACCTAGTCGAAAGGCTTGGCTCAGCACCTAGTCTAAAGGCTTGGCTCAGTACCTAGACTAAAGGCTTGGCTCAGTACCTAGACTAAAGGCTTGGCTCAGTACCTAGACTAAAGGCTTGGCTCAGTACCTAGACTAAAGGCTTGGCTCAGTACCTAGACTAAATGCTTGGCTCAGTACCTAGTCGAAAGGCTTGGCTCAGCACCTAGTCTAAAGGCTTGGCTCAGTACCTAGACTAAAGGCTTGGCTCAGTACCTAGACTAAAGGCTTGGCTCAGTACCTAGACTAAAGGCTTGGCTCAGCACCTAGACTAAATGCTTGGCTCAGTACCTAGTCTAAAGGCTTGGCTCAGCACCTAGACTAAAGGCTTGGCTCACCACCTAGACTCGGTTAGTGCTGCCACCTGGGGATGTAATGTGGAAGTGTATCCTGGATAGTGTGTATGTCACTAAAACTACCCCTCCCCATATCATAACAGTATATTGTACCACAGTGTAGGATGTCCCCACTGTCATTTCTCAGTAAATATATTATTATTACCAGCTGTAGAGTTTAATGTTCATTCTGACATGCAAAGCCCTACTCTGTGTTGTTATGCAAAGCCCTACTCTGTGTTGCTATGCAAAACCCTACTCTGTGTTGCTATGCAAAGCCCTACTCTGTGTTGCTATGCAAATCCCTACTCTGTGTTGCTATGCAAAGCCCTACTCTATGTTGCTATGTTATAGTTGTTGTTGTTAGGAATAGATTTTGTTAGATTGTTTCAATGGCAGCCATATTGAGTTAAATCATGAGTCCCAGTACAGGGACCTGAGACCATGATGACTAAATACTGATTACATTCACACACACACACACACACACACACACACACACACACACACACACACACACACACACACACACACACACACACACACACACACACACACACACACACACACACACACACACACACACACACACACACACACACACACACACAATAAAGCTGAGTCCTTCCTTTGATGTTCAAAATCTCTCTGCTCCTGACTGATATCTTGATCCCTTTTTGCAACTTGTATTATTAAACATGATTTATTCCAAGTCCTATAGCTCTCATTCTTGGGAGGACGTGATTTTCTTTAGCTTGCTACAGAACCCATAGCATGTTGGCTAAGAAATCAGCATAAGCTTGCAGAGAGATGTGTTGGATGGAATTCCCTTCTCGCTCAAGACAACAACAAAAGCTGCCATCTCCCTGAAGCTGTGAAAACACATTATTACTAGATTATATAGAGGAGAGAAAACAGAATCAGCAACGATGAATAGATCCATTACGCATGCATCAGCTACACTGTTTATTTACGCATTTGTAATACCCTAACTAATCAGTTGATTATCTTAATTAGCCTCATTACTCATTTTAATAATGACCCAAGATGTTGACTTCATTGTTTCTCAGTGGGGAAGACGATTCGTTCCCTGTGACCTGTGTGACGCAGTGGAATCCATTAGAATATTTCAGTGGGAGTCCCCGACTAGCAGGGCCAATGTTGCTGTTATTTGTCAACAAAATAAGCACCCATCACTTTCTCATAAGTCACCCGTACTGAGAAAGTGCAAAACATAGGCTGCGTCTGAAATGGCACTCTAATTCCTATATAGTGTACTACATTTGACCAGGACCCATTGTAGTACACTATATATGGAGAAGGTGCCATTTAGGATGCATATGTGTCCTGGTCAAAAGTAGTGCACTGGGGGAAACGGTGCCAGCCATGCACGATCTGCATGAGAATGTCTCACCTTAACACATGGTTAATTACCCTTGACTGTTCACAGCAATCTAATTAGCAGACCCCTATCCCACCAGAATCCTAATAGGCTCCGGCATTGTGTTAAGTGTTTCGCTTTCAGAGACAGGGCAAGTAGGACTGCATCACAAATGGCATGCTATTTCCTATTTAGTGCACTACTTTAGCCACTGAAATTGGTACCCTATCCTCTATATAGTGCACTACTTTTGACCCGAGCCCTATGGGCCCTATATAGGGAAATACAGTGCCATTTGAGACATAGCCCAAGATATTCCAGTCCCATACCTGCTCATAATAAAGGATTTCATCTTCTCGTCCCAGTAATTTATAGAAAGGGTTTGAGCTCCCGGAATGAACACGGACAGATAAATCAACCTATCCTGGAAGGAGCTCGCTCGTCTATGTTTCATATGCTACTGATATTACATTGTCAACTACTGCTGTGCTGAGACAACCAATAATGGTGCAGAGGTCATCGGTGGGAAGTCTTGTGGAAACACATGAACATGGTCCGAATGGGTCATGTGAATGACAGATGGGCTGCTGTAGATTTTTGCATTTATGTCCTTACTGTACTGGGATCCAACTGTTTATATATGAACAGTTTTCCCCAAAGGATTGAGACTCTAGCAGGAGAACTTCCAACCTTACATTCATGGAGACAATAATGATCTTGGATCATATGCATATTGCAATAACACAGAGGGCCTTACTGTATACCCTGATTGTATTGGGGAACCAATTCAGGATTGAGACTAGCCTCACGAACCACCCTGATTACACCATTCATATAAGCTCGTGAGATCAGGGTGGCTCGCGAGGCTTTTGAGAAATCAGGAGAACTCGAGTTCCATTCCACTTCATCCATGGAGCCAGATTGCACAAGAACCACCTATCTTTGTGTCAACAGGCAGTCTTTATATTCTATAATGTGTTTCCCCCCCCTTGGGCCAGGCAACAGTGTTTGGCCACGGTTGTTTACCTAGCTGTCATATCGGTTGAACTCTGAACTGAGAATGACATTAATTGGGAAGAGAGGAGAGTAGGAGAGTAGATTTTCTAGTTCCTGTCATGGTTGTTCATCATACTGAGGCTCAACCTCCAACCATTACTCTAAAGAAAGCTCCTTTTCTCATTTTCTCCCACCCCTAGCTTGGCTACAGTACATTAAGTACCAGGGCAGAGGCTGACTGTCTCGGCCAAGCCTCAGGACTTGATTTAATGGCAGACTTCTGAGTCACAATTTGGTCGTTGGTGACTTTAAACGTTCTCTGCCCTTGACAGTGCTCAAACCAAAGATATGCTCTGTTTCCCAAGAAAAGTGTCAGACCAACCTGGTTTACCTCTGAATAGTGTTAGACTAACCTGGGTTATCTTTGTATAGTGTCAGAACATCCTGGGTTATCTCTGTATAGTGTCAGACCATCCTGGGTTATCTCTGTATAGTGTCAGACCATCCTGGGTTATCTCTGTATAGTGTCAGAACATCCTGGGTTATCTCTGTATAGTGTCAAACCATCCTGGGTTATCTCTGTATAGTGTCAGACCATCCTGGGTTATCTCTGTATAGTGTCAGACCATCCTGGGTTATCTCTGTATAGTGTCAGAACATCCTGGGTTATCTCTGTATAGTGTCAGACCATCCTGGGTTATCTTTGTATAGTGTCAGACCATCCTGGGTTATCTCTGTATAGTGTCAGACCATCCTGGGTTATCTCTGTATAGTGTCAGACCATCCTGGGTTATCTCTGTATAGTGTCAGACCATCCTGGGTTATCTCTGTATAGTGTCAGACCATCCTGGGTTATCTCTGTATAGTGTCAGACCATCCTGGGTTATCTTTGTATAGTGTCAGACCATCCTGGGTTATCTCTGTATAGTGTCAGACCATCCTGGGTTATCTCTGTATAGTGTCAGACCATCCTGGGTTATCTCTGTATAGTGTCAGACCATCCTGGGTTATCTCTGTATAGTGTCTGATCAACCTGGGTTATCTTTGTATAGTGTCAGACCATCCTGGGTTATCTCTGTATAGTGTCAGACCATCCTGGGTTATCTCTGTATAGTGTCTGATCAATCTGGGTTATCTTTGTATAGTGTCAGACCATCCTGGGTTATCTCTGTATAGTGTCAGACCATCCTGGGTTATCTCTGTATAGTGTCAGACCATCCTGGGTTATCTCTGTATAGTGTCAGACCATCCTGGGTTATCTTTGTATAGTGTCAGACCATCCTGGGTTATCTCTGTATAGTGTCAGACCATCCTGGGTTATCTTTGTATAGTGTCAGACCATCCTGGGTTATCTCTGTATAGTGTCAGACCATCCTGGGTTATCTCTGTATAGTGTCAGACCATCCTGGATTATCTCTGTATAGTGTCAGACCATCCTGGGTTATCTCTGTATAGTGTCAGACCATCCTGGGTTATCTCTGTATAGTGTCAGACCATCCTGGGTTATCTTTGTATAGTGTCAGACCATCCTGGGTTATCTCTGTATAGTGTCAGACCATCCTGGGTTATCTCTGTATAGTGTCAGACCATCCTGGGTTATCTTTGTATAGTGTCAGACCATCCTGGGTTATCTCTGTATAGTGTCAGACCATCCTGGGTTATCTCTGTATAGTGTCAGACCATCCTGGGTTATCTCTGTATAGTGTCAGACCATCCTGGGTTATCTCTGTATAGTGTCAGACCATCCTGGGTTATCTTTGTATAGTGTCAGACCATCCTGGGTTATCTCTGTATAGTGTCAAACCATCCTGGGTTATCTCTGTATAGTGTCAGACCATCCTGGGTTATCCCTGTATAGTGCTACAGTCTACTATAATGTTTAGTATAACAGTCTACTATAATGTTTAGGATAACAGTCTACTATAATGCTTAATGTAACAGTCTACTGTAATGTTTAGTATAACAGTCTACTATAATGTTTAGTGTTACAGTCTACTATAATGCTTAATGTAACAGTCTACTATAATGCTTAATGTAACAGTCTACTGTAATGTTTAGTATAACAGTCTACTATAATGTTTAGTGTTACAGTCTACTATAATGCGTAATGTAACAGTCTACTATAATGCTTAATGTAACAGTCTACTATAATGCTTAATGTAACAGTCTACTATAATGCTTAATGTAACAGTCTACTGTAATGTTTAGTATAACAGTCTACTATAATGTTGAGTATAACTACATCTTTTTCATTATCTGTACCAAACATTAGGAACACCTTCCTAATATTGAGTTGTACCCCCTTTTGCCCTAAGAACAGCCTTAATTCGTCAGACTCTACAAGATGTTGAAAGTGTTCCACAGGGATGCTGGCCAATGTTGACTCAATGCTTTCCACGGTTGTATCAAGTCGTCCTTTGGGTGGTGGACCATTCTTGATACAGAAGGGAAACTGTTGAGTGCAAAAAAGTCAGCAGCATTGCAGTTCTTGACACAAATCGGTGCGCATGGCATCCAGTACCATACTCTGTTCAAAGGCACTTCAATCTTTTGTCTTGCCCATTCACCCTCTGAATGGCCCTAATATCCAATCCATGTCTCAATTGTCTCAAGGCTTAAAAATCCTTATTTAACCTGTCTCCTCCCCTTCATCTATGGGCTCCCAAGTGGCGCAGCGGTTTAAGGCACTGCATCTCAGTGCTAGAGGTGTCACAACAGACCCTGGTTTGATTCCAGGCTGTATCACATCCGGCCGTGATTGAGAATCCCATAGGGCGGCGCACAATTGGCCCAACGTCGTCCGGGTTAGGGTTTGGCCCGGGTAGGCCGTCATTGTAAATAAGAATTTGTTCTTAACTGGCTTGCCTAGTTAAAAAAAAATCTACACAGATTTAATTAACAGTTGATATCAATAAGGGATCATAGCTTTCACCTGGTTTGTCTATGTCATGGAAATAACATATTTTTAGCACACTCAGTGTACATGGTGATATTGTCAAATCAAATCAAATTTTAATGGTCACATACACATGGTTAGCAGATGTTAATGCGAGTGTAGCAAAATGTTGGTGCTTCTAGTTCCGACAGTGCAGTAATATCCAACAAGTAATCTAACAATTCCACAACAACTACCTAATACACACAAATCTAAAGGGGTGGAATAAGAATATGTACATATACAGTTGAAGTCGGATGTTTACATACACTTAGGTTGGAGTCATTGAAACTCGTTTTTCAACCACTCCACAAATTTCTTGTTAACAAACTATAGTTTTGGCATGTCGGTTAGGACATCTACTTTGTGAAAGACACAAGTAATTCTTACAACAATTGTTTACAGACAGATTATTTCACTTATATTTCACTGTATCACAATTCCAGTGGGTCAGAAGTTTACATACACTAAGTTGACTGTGCCTTTAAACAGCTTGGAAAATTCCAGAAAATGATGTCATGGCTTTAGAAGCTTCTGATAGGCTAATTGACATCATTTGAGTCATTTGGAGGTGTACGTGTTGATGTATTTCAAGGCCTACCTTCAAACTCAGTACCTCTTTGCTTGACATCATGGGAAAATTTAAATAAATCAGCCAAGACCTCACAAGTCTGGTTCGTCCTTGGGAGAGAATTTCCAAACGCCTGAAGGTACCACGTTCATCTGTACAAACAATACTACGCAAGTATAAACACCATGGGACCACGCAGCCGTCATACCACTCAGGAAGGAGATGCATTCTGTCTCCTAGAGATGAACGTACTTTGGTGCGAAAAGTGCAAATCAATCCCAGAACAACAGCAAAGGACCTTGTGAAGATGCTGGAGGAAACAGGTACAAAAGTATTTATATCCACAGTTAAAGGAAGGCAAGCAAGGAAGAAAACACTGCTCCAAAACCGCCATAAAAAAGACAGACTATGGTTTGTAACTACACATGGGGACAAAGATCGTACTTTTTGGAGAAATGTCCTCTGTTCTGATGAAACAAAAACAGAACTGTTTGGCCATAATGCCCTTCGTTATGTTTGGAGGAAAAAGGGGGAGGCTTGCAAGCCGAAAAATACCATCCCAACCGTGAAGCACGGGGGTGGCAGCATCATGTTGTGGGGGTGCTTTGCTGCAGGAGGGACCGGTGCACTTCTCAAAATAGATGGCATCATGAGGCAGGAAAATTATGTGGATATATTGAAGCAACATCTCAAGACATCAGTCAGGAAGTTAAAGCTTGGTCGCAAATGGGTCTTCAAAATGGACAATGACCCCAAGCATACTTCCAAAGTTGTAGCAAAATGGCTTAAGTACAACAAGGGTCAAGCTATTGGAGTGGCCTTCACAAAGTCCTGACCTCAATTCCATAGAAAATGTGTGGGCAGAACTGAAAAAGTATGTGCGAGCAAAGAGGCCTACAAACCTGATTCAGTTACACCAGCTCTGTTGGGAGGAATGGGCCAAAATCCACCCAACTTATTGTGGGAAGCTTGTGGAAGGCTACCCAAAACGTTTGACCCAAGTTAAACAATTTATAGGCAATGCTACCAAATACTAATTGAGTGTATGTAAACTTCTGACCCACTGGGAATGTGATGAAAGAAATAAAAGCTGAAATAATTCATTCTCTCTACTATTATTCTGACATTTCACATTCTTAAAATAACGTGGTGATCCTAACTGACCTAAGACAGGGAACTTTTACTAGGATTAAATGTCACGAATTGTGAAAAACTGAGTTGAAATGTATTTGGCTAAGATGTATGTAAACTTCCGACTTCAACTGTAATATATGGATGAGCGATGGCCGAACGGCATAGACAAGGCGCAATAGATTGTATAAAATACATTATATACATATGATATGAGTAATGTATGATATGTAAACATTATTAACCTGTTTGGCGTGCAAGCCCGACGTCAGTACACTTATGACAACAGCCAGCTCAAAGTGCAGGGCGCAAAATTCAAAATATATATTTTTTTAAATATTTAACTTTCACACATTAACAAGTCCAATACAGCATATGAAAGGTACACATCTTGTGAATCAAGCCAACATGTCCGATTTTTTAAATGTTTTACAGGGAAGACACAATATGTAAATCTATTAGCTAACCACGTTAGCAAAAGACACCACTTTTCTTACTCCATCAGTTTTTTACTCCATCAGTAGCTATCACAAATTCGACCAAATAAAGATATAAATAGCCACTAACCAAGAAACAACTTCATCAGATGACAGTCTGATAACATATTTATTGTATAGCATATGTTTTGTTAGAAAAATGTGCATATTTCAGGTATAAATCATAGTTTACATTGCAGCTACAGTCAGAAATTGCACCGAAAGCAGACAGAAAAATTACAGACACCAACGCCAAATAACTAAATACTCATCATAAAACATTTCTGAAAAATACATAGTGTACAACAATTGAAAGACAGGCATCTTGTGATTCCAGACAATATTTCCGATTTATCAAGTGTTTTACAGCGAAAACACAATATAGCGTTATATTAGCGTAGCCACAATAGCCAGAAACACTTGGGCGCCGACGACCAGTTCACATGCACGACAGATATTAGAAATAGCATCATAAAATGTTTCTTACTTTTGGTGATCTCCCGTCAGAATGTTGGACAAGGTGTCCTTTGTCCAGAACAGTCGTTGTTTGGATCTGGAACGGCAAATTTCCCTCTTGATTTAGCATGGGCACTTGCCAAGTGGCACGGATCTCTCCAACGTCAACAAAGTTAGAGAACGGAACACGGCAAAACTCCCGAAAAAATTTCAATAATCTGATTAACCTGTTATGGCTGCAAGGGGTAGTATTGAGTAGCCTGATAAAATGTGTCCATTTCAAACGGCGTCGTACTCAATTCTTGCTCGTACAATATGCATATTATTAGTACTATTGGATAGAAAACACTCTCTAGTTTCTAAAACCGTTTGAATTATTTCTCTGAGTGAAACAGAACTCATTTGGCAGCACTTTCCCTGACCAGGAAGTGGAATGTCAGAAATATATGCTCTGTTCAACTTCCTGCCTATACATGGTCATGACACGTAGGAGCCTACGTACACTTCATACGCCTTCCTCTGGGTGTCAAGAGGATGTGAGAGCAGAAATTTTGTGTTTATCTTGGTCTGAGGTGGAATAAAAGCTATTTCTTTGACGTGACCGTCCACTTCCGGTACTCTGAAGCGCGCGACTTGGACATGGATATGCGTTCTGTTTTGCTCCCGTTATGGACGACTAACATCTCCGTCTTAGATTTTATTTGATACATGTCACCATATCATCGTAACGTATGTTTTTTCAATATAGTTTCATCAGATTATTGAAATTTTTTCGGGAGTTTTGCCGTGTTCCGTTCTCTTCCGTTTGTTTACATGGAGAGATCCGTGCAACCCGGCTAGCACACTTGCTAAATGGAGAGACAAAGTTGCCATTCTGAATCCAAACAACGACTCATCTGGACAAAGGACACCTTGTTCAACATTCTGATGAAAGATCAGCAAAAGTAAGACCCAATTTATGATGTTATTTCATATATCTGTCGTGCATGTGAACTGGTCGTGGGCGCCCAAGTGTTTCTGGCTATTGTGGCTACGCTAATATAGCGCTACATTTTGTTTTCGCTGTAAAACATTTAATAAATCGGAAATATTGTCTGGCATCACAAGATGCCTGTCTTTCATTTACTGTACACTATGTATTTTTCAGAAATGTTTTATGATGAGTAATTAGTTATTTGACGTTGGTGTCTGTAAATATTATGGCTGCTTTCGGTGCAATTTCTGATTGTAGCTGCAATGTAAACTATGATTTATACCTGAAATATGCACATTTTTCTAACAAAACATATGCTATACAATAAATATGTTATCAGACTGTCATCTGATGAGGTTGTTTCTTGGTTAGTGGCTATTTATTTCTTTATTTGGCCGAATTTGTGATAGCTACTGATGGAGTAAAAAACTGATGGAGTAAGAAAAGTGGTGTCTTTTGCTAACGTGGTTAGCTAATAGATTTACATATTTTGTCTTCCCTGTAAAACATTTAAAAAATCGGACATGTTGGCTTGATTCACAAGATGTGTACCTTTCATATGCTGTATTGGACTTGTTAATGTGTGAAAGTTAAATATTTCTAAAAAATATATTTTGAATTTGGCGCCCTGCACTTGGACTGGCTGTTGTCATATTGATCCCGACTTAGGGCTTGCAGCCATAAGAAGTTTTTAAACTATATTGAAAAAACATACTTTACGATGATATGGTCACATGTATCAAATAAAATCTAAACCGGAGATGTTAGTCGTCCATAACGACAGCTAAACAGAAGGCAAATCCATGTCCCCTTTCGCGCGCTCCAGAAACAGGAAATGGACGGTCACGTCATACAAAGAGCTTTAATTCCACCTCAGACCAAGATAAACACGAAATTTCTTCTCTCACCGCCTCTTGACAACCAGGGGAAGGTGTATGAAGTGTACGTAGACTCTTACGTATCATGCCCATGTATAGGCAGGAAGTTGAACAGAGCATCGATTTCTGACATTCCACTTCCTGGTCAGGAAATGTGCTGCAGAATGAGTTCTGTTTCACTCAGATAAATAATTCAAACGGTTTTAGAAACTAGAGAGTGTTTTCTATCCAATAGTAATAATAATATGCATATTGTACGAGCAAGAATTGAGTACGAGGCCGTTTGAAATGGGCACGATTTAACTGGCTACTCAATACTGCCCCTTGCAGAAGTGCCATTATTTAAAGTGACTAGTGATCCATTTTTTTAAGTGTCCAGTGATTGGGTCTCAATGTAGGCAGCAGCCTCTCTGAGTTAGTGATGGCTGTTTAGCAGTCTGATGGCCTTGAGATAGAAGCTGTTTTTTTAGTCTCTCGGTCCCAGCTTTGATGCACCTGTACTGACCTCGCCTTCTGGATGGTGTTCTACTAATGTCACTCTGATGGCATAATTTTGAGATATATGATAAATACACTTTTTCTTATTATATCATAAAAGGAATGTATTCCCAGTAGAAATACAACTTATACAACTTAGAATGTCACACATCCATTTTTGATGAACTATTAGCCATAGTAGAGAAGAGGTATTTTGTGGATGGATTTACATTTGTTCCTTTTTAGTTCATAAATCACACATGGTCTCAGGTAGCTCCTCTACCTTGGAACACATGGCCTCAGGTAGCTCCTCTACCTTGAAACACATGGCCTCAGGTAGCTCCTCTACCTTGGAACACATGGTCTCAGGTAGCTCCTCTACCTTGGAACACATGGTCTCAGGTAGCTCCTCTACCTTGGAACACATGGTCTCAGGTAGCTCCTCTACCTTGGAACACATGGCCTCAGGTAGCTCCTCTACCTTGGAACACATGGTCTCAGGTAGCTCCTCTACCTTGGAACACATGGCCTCAGGTAGCTCCACTATCTTGGAACACATGGTCTCAGGTAGCTCCTCTACCTTGGAACACATGGCTTCAGGTAGCTCCTCTACCTTGGAACACATGGTCTCAGGTAGCTCCACTATCTTGGAACACATGGTCTCAGGTAGCTCCTCTACCTTGGAACACATGGCCTCAGGTAGCTCCTCTACCTTGGAACACATGGTCTCAGGTAGCTCCTCTACCTTGGAACACATGGCCTCAGGTAGCTCCACTATCTTGGAACACATGGTCTCAGGTAGCTCCTCTACCTTGGAACACATGGCCTCAGGTAGCTCCTCTACCTTGGAACACATGGTCTCAGGTAGCTCGTCTACCTTGGAACACATGGCCTCAGGTAGCTCCTCTACCTTGGAACACATGGTCTCAGGTAGCTCCTCTACCTTGGAACACATGGCCTCAGGTAGCTCCACTATCTTGGAACACATGGTCTCAGGTAGCTCCTCTACCTTGGAACACATGGCCTCAGGTAGCTCCTCTACCTTGGAACACATGGTCTCAGGTAGCTCGTCTACCTTGGAACACATGGCCTCAGGTAGCTCCTCTACCTTGGAACACATGGTCTCAGGTAGCTCCTCTACATTGGAACACATGGTCTCAGGTAGCTTCTCTACCTTGGAACACATGGCCTCAGGTAGCTCCTCTACCTTGGAACACATGGTCTCAGGTAGCTCCTCTACATTGGAACACATGGTCTCAGGTAGCTCCTCTACCTCAGAACACATGGCTTCAGGTAGCTCCTCTACCTTGGAACACATGGCCTCAGGTAGCTCCTCTACCTTGGAACACATGGCCTCAGGTAGCTCCTCTACCTTGGAACACATGGCTTCAGGTAGCTCCTCTACCTTGGAACACATGGCTTCAGGTAGCTCCTCTACCTTGGAACACATGGCCTCAGGTAGCTCCTCTACCTTGGAACACATGGTCTCAGGTAGCTCCTCTACCTTGGAACACATGGTCTCAGGTAGCTCCTCTACCTTGGAACACATGGTCTCAGGTAGCTCTTCTATCTTGGAACACATGGCCTCAGGTAGCTCCTCTACCTTGGAACACATGGCCTCAGGTAGCTCCTCTACCTTGGAACATATGGCCTCAGGTAGCTCCTCTACCTTGGAACACAAAGCTTTTTAAAAATATTAAATTCTGTAGCATGCATCTTGCTAACTAACAGTCCGAGCTCTCTCCAGTGTCCTCGTTCCATGAAACATCCAGGAATAAAGGCATTTGATACTATAAAATGCACATATGACACTTTATTTCTTTGTTAGTATGCATGCCAGGTATGTTCTTTCTACGGTTTAGAATCCCTTTGATATTTCCTCTTGGCAGCAGAATCTAACGAGTTCAGCATGACGACCATAAACAGTAAAAAACAAGTTAGTAACAAAGCAGTGTGTTCTTCCTCACCTCTTCCTCCGATCTCTCACTAATGTCCTGAAGTGATTGCTGACGTGGGTCCATAGTTTTTAGCAGCTTATCAGTGTTGTCTCAATAGCTACAGATCAATCTGTGTCCCTCCCGACAGCCTCTGCATTGCAGGCACAATGTTGTGCTCTGCTCCCACTACGCCTGCACCTCCTTGTAGTGCACAGCCCTATTTACACAGAGACAAGAGGAGCTCTGTTCAGCCAGCACAGACAACAAAGGAGAAGAAGGGGCCATTTATTCAAATCATCCTGACACCAGCTGCATAATGAATGTAAATATCCCATATATTCACACACACAGGCATGGTTAAATCAATGGTGGATGTGTATTGTGTTCTGCGCACCTAATGCAGTGCTGAGTCTTTAGTGTATCCTTCATCAATCACAGTCAGTCACAACCGTTTTGTTATTTAGATGTGATGGAGTAGAGATCATGATCAACTCTTTTCTGAATCTTTCTACCACTGTAGGACTAATTACAATGCAGTATAGCAACATGGATAACCCTCACATAGTGTATATCAACATGGATAACCCTCACATAACAATGTGATTTGTACTTTACTACTTTACTTTGCTATTTACTTTATATATGATTGAACACTGTTAAATGACTAGATATTATGATACTTACTTTATGTTATATATGATGTATCAGTGTGTTAATGACTAGATATTAGATGGAACATAACTCTAAATTCTTCAGCGAAACCAATCTTTCATCAGGACAAAAATAGAATATGCAATCACTAGATGGAGCACAGTATTCTGAACGGTGTCACAGTTCAGTGGAACTTCCCCATAGAATTAGGAATCAGAATACTAGAATGGACATGAACCTTCTTAGGATTTTATAAAGGTCAGACATGTTGGTCAGGGAGTTGGTCGACCATGGTTAGCCAGTGCAGTGATAAGATCTTGTGTAAAATAAGGAATTTGAAGAATTTATCTGCACTGTACGTTTGTTAGCAAGCTAGCTGAACACTTTTAGAGTAATGATTCTATTAATTTTAGAAATTAACTGCTAAAATGCCAACATTCCATTCAAATAATGCGGTCAATCCACAGCCATACACTGGCTGACATCAGTTGATGATAGGACTTAGACAAGTTGTAAATGCAACAAGTAGCTACTGATATTGTACCATATAACAGCACTCACAGCTATCCAAGAAATCATTATTTTTTTACATTTATGGTCTGTTTACATAGGACAATTTGAATAAAACCCGTATAAACTGAGTTTATAATTATATTACAGTACTTTAGGTTGACAATAATTATATTAAAATGTTTCTGATATATCACATGCTTTACGTTTATTTTCCTGCATAAGTAAAATCAAGATTATACCCTATACTGTCATTCATTCCAATTAGACAAGATTGGATTTCTCCCTGACCTATACAGCTGCCATTTTCATCCCATTCTGGAACTTTGAGGGTTTATGACATGGCCCCTCTAATAATGTAGTAGATGCAGTAAACGGGTAAATGGAACTCGACCAAAACAATGGAAATACCATGGAAACACATGTGGGAAAAATTCTTCATTGCCCCCCCCAAACAAAATGTGCCTAAAATGTAGGCTACTGTTTATATGTGTATTTCACACTATGGAATATAATGTTTGTATGGATGTCAACATATATGTTCATGTCACCATCACCAATCAAATCAAATCAAATCAAACTTTATTTGTCACATGCGCCGAATACAACAAGTGTAGACTTTACCGTGAAATGCTTACTTACAAGCCCTTAAAGCCCTTAACCAACAGTGCAGTTCAAGAAGAGTTAAGAAAATATTTACCAAGTAGACTAAAATAAAAAGTAATAATAAATAAGTAACACAATAAGAATAACAATAATGAGGTTTTACACAGGAGGCTGAGTCAGAGCGTGGGGGTACAGGTTAGTTGAGGTAATAGTTTAGTTTAGTCCCAGAGTCGTTAGCTTAGTGATGAGCTTTGTGGGCACTATATTGTTGAACGCTGTACTGTAGTCAATTAATAGCATTCTCACATAGGTGTTCCTTTTGTTCAGGTGAGAAAGGTGAGTGTGGAGTGCGATTAAGATTGCGTCATCTGTGGATCTGTTGGGGTGGTATGCAAATTGGAGGTGTCCGGGGGTGTCCGGGGGGATGCTGTTGATGTGAGCCATGACCAGCCTTTCAAAGCACTTCATGGCTACCGACGTGAGTACCACGGGGCGGTAATCATTTAAGCAGGTTATGTCACGACTCCCACCGAAGGTGGCTCCCCTGCCTGTTCGGACGGCGCTCGGCGGTCGTCGTCGCCGGTCTACTAGCCGCCACCGATCCCCTTTTCCTTTTCTGTTTGTTTTGTCTTATTGGTTGCACCTGTCTCTTGTTTAGTTTTGATTCAGGACTATTTAAGCCTGTTAGGCCCGCCTGTTTTTGTGCGGGCTTGTTTTCTGTTAGTCGAGGTTGTGCATGTAGTGTTCCTGTCCGTTTGTGCCCTGTGTTGGGTTGGACATTTTTGTGATTATTTCGCCTGTTGTTTTGGGCGTTCGCATTGGAAACCAAAATAAAGTCCAGTTTCCCCAGTATCCTCTGCTCTCTGCGTTTGACACCGCACCCACCACTCCAGGCTCTGTGACAGGTTACCTTCGTTTCCTTGAGCGCGGGGACTAGGGTGGTCTGCTTGAAACATGTAGGTATTACAGACTCGGTCAAGGAGAGGTTGAAAATGTCAGTGAAGACACTTGCCAGTTGGTCCATGCATGCTTTGAGCACACGTCCTGGTAATCCGTCTGGCCCAGCGGCTTTGTGAATGTTGACCTGTTTAAAGGTTTTGTTCACATCGGCTACTGAGAGCGTTATCACACAGTCATCCAGAACAGCTGGTGCTCTCGTGCATGCGTCAGTGTTGCTTGCCTCGAAGCGAGCATAAAAGGCATTTAGCTCGTCTGGAAGGCTCACGTCACTGGACAGCTTGCGTCTGGGTTTCCCTTTGTAGCCCGAAATAGTTTTCAAGCCCTGCCACATCCGACGAGCGTCAGAGCCGGTGTAGTAGGATTCAATCTTAATCTTCTATTGACGCTTTGCTTGTTTGATGGTTCATCTGAGGGTACAGCGGGATTTCTTATAAGCGCCCAGATTAGTCTCCCGCTCCTTGAAAGCGGCAGCTCTAGCCTTTAGCTCAATGCGGATGTTGCCTGTAATCCATGGCTTCTGGTTGGGATATGCACGTACAGTCACTGTGGCGATGACGTCGTCGATGCACTTATTGATGAAGCCAATGACTGAGGTGGTGTACTCCTTAATGCCATTGGATGAATCACGGAACATATTCCAGTCTGTGCTAGCCTAGCAGTCCTGTAGTGTAGCATCCGCTTCATCTGACTGCTTCCGTATTGAGCGAGTCACTGGTACTTCCTGATTTAGTTCTTGCTTGTAAGCAGGAATCAGGAGGATAGAATTATGGTCAGATTTGCCAAATGGAGGGCAGGGGAGAGCTTTGTATGCATCTCTGTGTGTGGAGTAAAGGATGTCTAGGATTTTTTTTTCCTCTGATTGCATATGTGACATGCTGGTAAAACTTTGCTGAAACTGATTTAAGTTAGCCTGCATTAAAGTCCCCAGCCACTAAGAATGCCACTTCTAGGTGAGCATTTTCTTCTTTGCTTATGGCCTTATAGAGTTAGTTGAGAGCGGTCTTAGTGCCAGCTTCGTTCTGTGGTGGTAAATAGACAGCTACGAATATTTACTCTCTTGGTAGATAGTGTGGTCTACAGCTTATCATAAGGTACTCTACCTCAGGCAAGCAATATCTCGAGACTTCTTTAATATTATACATCATGCACCAGCAGTTATTGACAAACAGACACACACCCCCACCCCTCGTCTTACCAGAGGTAGCGTCTCTGTTCTACCGGTGCATGGAAAATTCCGCTAGCTCTATATTGTCCATATCGTCATTCAGCCATGTCTCTGTGAAACATAAGATGTTACAGTTTTTCATTTCCCGTTGGTAGGATCATCTTAATCGTAGGTCATCAATTTTATTATCCAATGATTGCACGTTAGCAAGAAGAACGGATGGCAGTGGGAGTTTACTCGCTCGCCTATGGATCTTCAGAAGGATGCCCGATCTGCGGCCCCTTTTCCTGCGTATTTTCCTCGTGCAAAAGACAGGGATTTGGGCCTGTTCCAGTGAAAGCAGGATATCCTTCTCGTCCGACTCGTTAAAGGGAAAAGTTTCTTCCAGTAATCGCTTTTCTGATGTCCAGAAGTTATTTTCGGGCATAAGTGTACGGTAGCAGCAACATTATGTACACAATAAGTAAAAAAAATAGGTTACACAAAACGCAAAAAAAGCACAATTGGTTGGGAGAATGTAAAACGACAGCCATGTTCTTCGGCGCCATCTTCGTCAGAAGTAGTCCCTTTTCAACTGCATTACAGTTAAAAACAACTTTGACTACAACTACCACTTCCTCTATGCTTTTTCTCCCCAATTTTGTGGTATTCAATTGGTAGTTACAGTTTTGTCCCATCACTGCAACTCACCTACGGACTCGGGAGAGGAGAAGGTCGAGAGCCGTGCATGTCCCGAAACACAACCCAGCCAAGCCACACTGCTTCTTGACACAACGCCTGCTTAACCCGGAAGCCAGCCACACCAATGTGTCGGAGGAAACACCGTACACCTGGCGACCGTGTCAGCGTGCATTGCGCCCGGCACAGGAGTCACTAGTGCGCGATGGGACAAGAACATCCCTGCCGGCCAAACCCTCCCCTATCCCGGACGATGCTGGGCCAATTGTACGCCGCCCCATGGGTCTCCCGGTCGCAGTCGGCTGCGACAGAGCCTGGACTCAAACCAGAATCTCAAGTGGCACAGCTAGCACTATGATGCAGTACCTTAGATCACTGCGCCACTTGGGAGGCCCAGTCACTTCTTCTAAACCTGAAAAGGGACTACTTCTAAATTTTATGCCGCGAAAAAGCCAAATATAACCAAATCTGACCTTAGTAACCGCATTTTGGGCCTGTTACAATACATCAATCATGACGGATTTGACGAACACCGACATTCTTAGATCAGACTTGTTCGATGTGCGCCAGTCCGCCATCCTTGTTCTATCCCCCACGGTCTGCGTTCCATTGATCTCTTTACCGCATCTATACTCCGAGTCGATACTCACATCATAAGAAAGAATTACCCTCGACCACACCCACAAATTTGGGAAAACAAATATTATTTTCAATTGGCACCCATTTTAAAAGAGCCAAATTCGCCGTAGATGTTTTGTTATACAGAAATTACAAAACATTCCAAAAAACTGTTGTTGTTCAATGTACATGTAATCGGTCAAAAATTGCAACCTACAGTTAACAATGCTCCCACGTAGGGAACTAGAGCTTGCGCTTCAGGGTATTCAGTGTGTGAGTGGGAAATGTGGGGACCTGGTGTCCAAGTAGGCTACCCGTACCTACGTGTTTGGAAAACATTTCATCACAGGAAATACATTTAACCTTGTTTAGTATAGTCAGTTTGTAACTCCACTCACTACTTGTAGCTGTGTAGTCCTTTTGTTTGTGTTGTTGGTTTTGGCTAGCTTAATGTTTCCGGTTGGTAGCTTGCTAGCTAGCACTCACTTAACATGGCTGCTAGCACCATCATGAAAAAGAGCATGAGGGAAGCCCTACAGAATGACGTTTTTCAAAGTAGTGAGCACAATAGGTAGCAGGCAATGTTGAAAAGTCATCTTTAGACATGTTGTACTTTTCTTATATACAGTATATATATTTTAGTAATTGACTAAAACAAGCAGACCACAAGAAAATTGTGTTTGAAAAAGGTAAAGTTTTTGCTGTGAGACAATGTGGTAACCAAGGTAACCATGGGTTGTTTTACGCCAAGGCGGGCGGGGCCATGACGTTCCATCTAATACCAACTGGGACTATAGGATCTGCATGGACTATAATCACATTCTAAACATTCAAAACATTCTCATCAGTACATTCTATGGTTGTCACGGCCGATGCTGGAAGAAGACCAAGGTGCAGCGTGGTGAGCGTACATTTTCCTTTTTATTTTAAAAATGTTGCCAACAAAAACAACAAACGAAAGAAACAACCGTGAAGCTTACAGGGCATTAGTGCCACAAACAAAGTTAACTACCCACAACGAAAGGAGGGAAAAAGGGCTACCTAAGTATGGTTCCCAATCAGAGACAACGATAGACAGCAGTGAATGATTGAGAACCATACCCGGCCAAAACATAGAAACACAAAATCATAGAAAACAAAACATAGAATGCCCACCCCAAATCACACCCTGACCAACCAGTCACCAGTGCTAAGCAACGCTTCATCTCTTCTCCGGCCTGGGTCTGGCCACAATACTTCGTCCACATCACAAGATAAGTTTTCTCTTGCCAAACATCGAGGGAAGTATCTCCTAGCATGGCGTATCCAACCTTGGACAGAGGCAACCTCCATTGCCTGGAGAAACGGCATGCGGGCATAGGGTTGGCGATCATACACTTTCTAGCGCCAGGCTGAGAAGAATCCCTCTATGGGATTTAGAAAAGGTGAATATGGGGGTAGGTACAAAACTACAAATTGTGGATGGGTGGCAAACCAGTTTTGGACCAGAACAGCCCGGTGAAAACTAACACTGTCTCATAAAACCACAAATCTAGCAGGCTCCTGATCTGGATCAGGGACAAGCATTGTATAAATTGCATACAGAAAAGTGAGCATATGGCCGGTGTTGTGGCATTGTGATGGAGGACCCCGTTTTGAGTGATGGCAGCACACATAGTTATATTACCCCCACGCTGTCCAGGGACATTGGTAATTGCCCTCTGTCCTATTACACTTCTTCCGCGGCGCCTGGTTTTGGTGAGGTTGAAGCCAACCTCATCCACATAAATAAATTAATGGCGAATTACATGGACATCCAGCTCCAATACTCTCTGTAACAGACAAAATGATATACAGATGAGTAAATATGGTATGTCTGAAGTACTGGAAGTAGTGTTGCATACATACCTCTACAAAGTCATGTCGCATATTCTTGACTCTGTCAGAGTTTCTCTCAAATGGCACCTTGTAAAGTTGTTTCATCGTCACTCGGTGCCGTTGGAGGATGCGTTGTATGGTCGACAGGCTTACAGCATTGATGTTGTTAAATATGGTGTCATTATTCAAGATATGCTCTCTTATCTCTCAAATCCTAATTGCATTGTTGGCCAAACCATATTTATAATTGCAGTCTCTTGTACATCTGTAAACAAGCGTCCTCGTCCTCCATGATGTCTTTGCCTTTCCACTCTGTACAGAATTCAAACACAGTATGTGTTCAGCATAGGAACTGTAAACAATGTACAAAAAAATGTAGTACAGCATGATAACCAACCTCATTCATTCAATGCAGTGCAGTAAATGGATGGCTTAGAGTTACAAATGTTTATGCAATACTATGCAGTCATGTGTATTTTACAGTACATTACTGTAATGCTAAAATAGTCATTAGATAGTTGCATACCTGTTCTCATTTCTGAAGGTTCGAATTATGGACGCCACTGTAAATCGACTCAAGTTGGGCTGGACTCTCAGTCTCTCTCATGGTCAAACCGTGGTTGATCACATGATCAACAAGTGTTGCCCTAATCTCATCAGAGATGGCTCTCCTTTCTTCTCTTCTTTGCCCTCGTCCTCTTCTTCCTCTTCCTCTCCCTCCTACTCCTCTTGCTCTCTGTCCATTGTTGGCATCCATTGGTCAAAACAGGTAATCTGACCTTTGACATATTTATAGGCCTATACTACAGTCAAACAGTGATTGGTTAGTGATCAGTTAAGCTATTAGTGTTTGCACATGTGAGGAGTGTGTGTGTGACCTGGTGAATAAGTGTAGCATTTTGATTGGTTGTGTTTGGAAAAGGAAAGCAAGTCACTTCCTGTTAGATTTTTGTGTTTTAGGTAGAGAATTGTGTGTAGTGTTTTGAAAAAAGTGTTTTATGCAATTGACAACTGAGTCAAAGGCTGAGAAATAGCTTATGGTTTTGGATATTTGGTGTGTAGTTTTGCACTTTGAGTGAGAGGTTTCAAAAATCGTGTGACATGAAAAGATGTTGTGTGTAAGCAGTTGGAAAAAAACTGTAAAACATTGGTCATGTGAGCTCTGTCCAGATGCCAACAGGGCTCTAGACCTTCATCAATGGTGCAGAGGTTATACACACGCACACGCACACGCACATGCACGCACACGCACACGCACACGCACACACACGCACACACAGGTTGTACAGCAGCATCCGCCCCAAGAACACGAGAACTCACTGTAGATTCTCCGCCAGCCAGACAAATTCCCACAATTTACACTGTCACAAACAAAACCTTTTGTGTAGGTTTAAACAGGTTCTGCTCCTGCTCTTCACAACTGAAGCCAGCTGGCTCCTTCTCTAGAAACAATCCATTGATTTCTAAAAATGTGTTAGAGGTATTTGAGGATAGCATAATGTGCCTATTGTAGCAGAAGTAACTATATTCCTATAAACTTATACAGTATAACTTGTAGATGTGTGTGTGTGTGTGTGTGTGTGTGTGTGTGTGTGTGTGTGTGTGTGTGTGTGTGTGTGTGTGTGTGTGTGTGTGTGTGTGTGTGTGTGTGTGTGTGTGTGTGTGTGTGTGTGTGTGTGTGTGTGTGTGTGTGTGTGTGGTATGTCCTAGTTAATGAGTATCTAAGTAAAGCTCTGTTGTCATCCTTGCCTCTCCTAATCAATACCAGTCTTCTCTAACACACTGTCTGGTCATTTACTGCTGCCCACAGACTTTATGTGGATAGGTCAGACTGATTGCTGTCTTAAAAAAAGCTTACAGCAGCATTTCAGCCTGAGCGCCAGGCAGTACAATAATTTTTTCTCATTTAGTATGCTGCATTGAATCAGAGTTGGGGGGGGTCATTGATCATTGATTCTGGTGTAGACTACAGCCATTTACTTAGGCCAGTGTCTTTGCTATAGCTGTTGTATTCGGTGCTATACCTACTCTAGCTCATAGCCTAGTGTTGTTTTTTAAAATGTTTTAAATAAGATGTTTTCTGAATGTGCTGACTCATTAGACTGGACTGGAAAGGGGAAAGAATTGGACATTTTTAAAGTGGACACAAATCTTTTTGTTCAGTATGTGTTTACTGTCTCCTGAAACACATGCATAAATGTGTCCTGTTGATAATGACTTTAAGTTTCTGTGTTTGTTTAGGGTCAACTGTCTACTGTCTACTTTCCTAAAAAGTTAAATTCAGTTTTAAAACATGAATGGGTCCAATTCACAAGGCAGGCAGTAGTTTATTAACTCTCTTGACCACACCCTTTCCCAGGCTCCTCCCACTCACAAGGCAGGCAATGTGCTTGACCACACCCTTTCCCAGGCTCCTCCCACTCACAAGGCAGGCAATACGCTTGACCACACCCTTTCCCAGTCTCCTCCCACTCACAAGGCAGGCAATACGCTTGACCACACCCTTTCCCAGTCTCCTCCCACTCACAAGGCAGGCAATACGCTTGACCACACCCTTTCCCAGTCTCCTCCCACTCACAAGGCAGGTAATACGATTGACCACACCCTTTCCCAGTCTCCTCCCACTCACAAGGCAGGCAATACGATTGACCACACCCTTTCCCAGTCTCCTCCCACTCACAAGGCAGGCAATACGATTGACCACACCCTTTCCCAATCTCCTCCCACTCACAAGGCAGGTAATACGATTGACCACACCCTTTCCCAGTCTCCTCCCACTCACAAGGCAGGCAATACGATTGACCACACCCTTTCCCAGTCTCCTCCCACTCACAAGGCAGGCAATAGGCTTGAGCTCATCTTTACTAGAACCTTTACTAGAATCGTTTCACTCCCTGCTCTCTACCTTATCTTCCTCTATATCTGCTACTAAAGTGACTTTATATCACTCAAAATGTCAAGCTTCTGCCTCTAACCATAGAAAACTCTTTACCACCTGCTCATCCCTCCTCTTCCATCTCTGCGGACGACTTTGTCAACCACTTTTTTTTTTAAAGGTTGACAACATCCGCTCCTCATTCACTCAGCCTATTCAGTTCACTGGTCCCACTCACACAGAACTACCCTGAACCTTGACCTCTTCATCCCCTCTCTCTTCTGATGAAATCCTGCGACTAGTGAGGTCTGGCCGCCCGACAACCTGCCCGTTCGTTCCCGTCTCTTCCTCCCTTCTCCAGACTATCTCTGGAGACCTTCCATTCCTCACTTCCTTCATCATCTCATCCCTGACCACTGACTGCATCACATCACCTCTGACTTCAAAATGGCTAAAGTTGATCCCCTCCTCAAGAAACCAACACTCGACCACTCTGATGTCAAAAACTACAGACCAGTATCCCTTCTTTCTAGTCTAGACAATAGTGACCCATCCACTTAGCTAGATGTGGGTGAGTGGTTATAGCATTTATTTCACATGACCCATCAATTTAGACAAGTGTGTTGGGTAAGAGTCATCTAATATTTATAAAATATTTATAAAATATTTTTATCTGGACACTTTTGATATTGCTACTACGCAAGTATGCAGGTAGTATCACTGTACCGTTTACACCTTCTGTATCCTGTGCATGTGACAAACAAACATATATTTTATTTGATATCGTGTGTGTTTACCACGTGGACTCACATGTGCATCCTTAAAGAGATGGGTGGGACTAAAGGCTTAAGAGGGTGTATCAGGAATCAAGGTAAGACCCAGATGCAGACTGTGTCGGAGTAACAATGTTTATTACGGCAACAGGGTAGGCAAATGACAGGTCATGGCAGGCAGGGGTCGATAACCGGAGTAGTAGGGGAAAGGTTCAGGATGGCAGGCAGGCTCAGGGTCAGGGGCAGGCAGAGGGGTCTGGCAGGCAGGCTCAGAGATAGGACAGGCAAGGGTCAAAACCAGGACGGTGAGAAAAAGAGAGACTGGGGGAAAAGCAGAAGCTGACAGAAAAACTCTGGTTGGCTTGACAAACAAGACGAACTGGCCACATACAAACAGAAAACACAGGTATAAGTACACAGGGGATAATGGGGAAGATGGGCGACACCTGGAGGGGGGTGGAGACAATCACAAAGACAGGTGAAACAGATCGGGGCGTGACAGTGAACGATGCTGAATGGATGTAGACAAAGAAGAGCTCTCCAGTAGGTGTACCAAAATATTCAAGGGACATTTTCTCAAAAGCGGGGTTACAAGTTTATCAACTTTCAGAATTACTTTCCCATTGTTCCTCAACTACAGTGTATGACATACCATTTTCTAGCTCTGAGTCTCGACTTTTATCCAATGTAAAAAACACAAATGTTGCTACATAAGACAGAATCGGGTGGTCGGTCACGTATGTCTCACGACCGCCTCTTCTCTCTCTGTGAGATATGTCTCATCACCACCTCTTCTCTCTGTGAGATATGTCTCATCACCACCTCTACTCTCTCTGTGAGATATGTCTCATCACCACCTCTTCTCTCTCTGTGAGATATGTCTCATCACCACCTCTTCTCTCTCTGTGAGATATGTCTCATCACCACCACCTCTTCTCTCTCTGTGAGATATGTCTCATCATCACCTCTTCTCTCTCTGTGAGATATGTGTCATCACCACCTCTTCTCTCTGTGAGATATGTCTCATCACCACCTCTTCTCTCTCTGTGAGATATGTCTCATCACCACCACCTCTTCTCTCTCTGTGAGATATGTCTCATCACCACCTCTTCTCTCTGTGAGATATGTCTCATCACCACCTCTTCTCTCTCTGTGAGATATGTCTCATCACCACCTCTTCTCTCTCTGTGAGATATGTCTCATCACCACCTCTTCTCTCTCTGTGAGATATGTCTCACCACCACCTCTTCTCTCTCTGTGAGATATGTCTCATCACCACCTCTTCTCTCTCTGTGAGATATGTCTCATCACCACCTCTTCTCTCTCTGTGAGTTTTGTCTCATCACCACCTCTTCTCTCTCTGTGACATATGTCTCATCACCACCTCTTCTCTCTCTGTGAGATATGTCTCATCACCACCTCTTCTCTCTGTGAGATATGTCTCATCACCACCTCTTCTCTCTCTGTGAGATATGTCTCACCACCACCTTTTCTCTCTCTGTGAGATATGTCTCATCACCACCTCTTCTCTCTCTGTGAGATATGTCTCATCACCACCTCTTCTCTCTCTGTGAGATATGTCTCATCACCACCTCTTCTCTCTCTGTGAGATATGTCTCATCACCACCTCTTCTCTCTCTGTGAGGTATGTCTCATCACCACCTCTTCTCTCTCTGTGAGATATGTCTCATCACCACCTCTTCTCTCTCTGTGAGATGTCTCATCACCACCTCTTCTCTCTCTGTGAGATATGTCTCATCACCACCTCTTCTCTCTCTGTGAGATATGTCTCATCACCACCTCTTCTCTCTCTGTGAGGTATGTCTCATCACCACCTCTTCTCTCTCTGTGAGATATGTCTCATCACCACCTCTTCTCTCTCTGTGAGATATGTCTCATCACCACCTCTTCTCTCTCTGTGAGATATGTGTCATCACCACCACCTCTTCTCTCTCTGTGAGATATGTCTCATCACCACCTCTTCTCTCTCTGTGACATATGTCTCATCACCACCTCTTCTCTCTCTGTGACATATGTCTCATCACCACCTCTTCTCTCTCTGTGAGATATGTCTCATCACCACCACCTCTTCTCTCTGTGAGATATGTCCCATAACCACCACCTCTTCTCTTTGTGAGATATGAAGGGATGACACCAGCTATGATTAGGCTACATATTGGAGACATGTCTGTGCAGTAGCAGGCTATTAATTAGTTGTTGCAGTGTGTAGCGTGAGAGGCTAGAGGACTCCAGTTCAACACCTGCAGAGAGGAGTTTAGTGATCCGATCAATGGCTCAATTGGCAGGGGCAATATGAGTGGCTACGGCAGGTGGGAAAGGGCAGTGTGGAGTGCGATTGAGATTGTGTCATCTGTGGATCTGTTTTGGGCGGTATGCAAATTGGAGTGGGTCTAGGGTATCTGGCAGGATGCTGTGTTGTTTGCCTCGAAGCGAGCATAAAAGGCATGTAGCTCGTCTGGTAGGCTCGTGTCACTGGGCAGCTTGCGTCTGGGTTTCCCTTTGCAGTCTGTAATAGTTTTCAAGCCCTGCCACATCCGACGAGCATCAGACCCGGTGTTGTAGGGTTGAATCTTAATCCTGTATTGACGCTTGTTTGCTGGTTCGTCTGAGGCATGCATTGTGAAGCTGAAGTATTCTTTCAAGTTATTTCCTTTTCAGAGTAGATTCACTCAGCCAGGTCTCTGAGTTTTAGACTAAAGTGAGTTTGTGAAATACTTTTGGATTCATTATATAGTCAGTTTTGACTATAGTGAATATTAATGATGAACAATGATTCTGTTTACAATTTTAATTAATCCACATACTTCTATAGTTATCTGTTCAACAAATTTTTATTTTAGCCTACAGTGTAGGATTGGGAGGAGGTTTAGAATAGGTATAGAGCCATATTATTCTTCAATTATCTGTATCTAACAATTATAATGGTACATTGGAGGATTGGGTTAAGGTACACTACATGGCCAAAAGTATGTATATAGGACACCTGCTCGTCGAACATCTCATTCCAGAAATCATGGGTATTAATATGGAGTTCGCCCCCCCCCCCCCCCTTTGTTGCTATAACAGCCGCCACTCTTCTGGGCAGGCATTCCTCTAGATGTTGAAACATTGCTGCCGGACTTGCTTCCATTCAGCCACAAGAGCATTAGTGAGGTCGGGCACTGATGTTGGGCGTCTAGGCCTGGCTCGCAGTCGGCGGTCCAATTCATTCCAAAGATGTTCGATGGGGTTGAGGTCAGGGTTCTGTGCAGGCCAGTCAAGTTCTTCCACACCGATCTCGACAAACCATTTCTGTATGGATCTTGCTTTGTGCCTGGGGGAATTGTCATGCTGAAACAGGAAAGGGCCTTCCCCAAACTGTTGCCATAAAGTTGGAAGCACAGAATTGTCTAGAATGTCATTGTATGCTGTGGCGGTAAGATTTCCCTTCACTGGAACTAAGGGGCCTAGCCCGAGCCATGAAAAACAGCCCCAGACCATTATTCCTCCAACACCAAACTTTACAGTTGGCACTGTGCATTCAGGCAGGTAGCATTCTCCTGGCATCCGCCAAACAGAGATTAGTTCGCCGGACTGCCAGATGGTGAAGCGTGATTTGTTACACCAGAGAACGCGTTTCCACTGGCAGTGTGGCCTACCACTTCGTGGGTGAGTCGTTGTTGCTCCTAGACATTTCCACTTCACAATAACAGCACTTACAGTTGACCTGAGTTGCTCTAGCAGGGCACGAATTTGAAGAACTGACTTGTTGGAAAGGTGGCATCCAATGACGGTGCCATGTTGAAAGTCACTGAGCTCTTCAGTAAGGCCATTCTACTGCCAATGATTGTATATGGAGATTGCATGTCTGTGTGCTCGGTTTTATACACCTGTCAGTAACGGGTGTGGGTGAAATAGCCGAATCCACAAATTTGAAGGGTTGTCAACATACTGCTGTATATCTAGTGTAGGTAGGTATAAATACAGTATAGTGTAGGATTGGGAGTAGGTAGGTAGTTATAGATATACTGTAGGATTGGAGGTAGGTAGGTAGCTATAGATATACTGTAGGATTGGGAGGTAGGTAGGTAGGTATAGATATGCTGTAGGATTGGGAATATGTAGGTAGTTATAGATATACTGTAGGATTGGGAGGTAGGTAGGTAGTTATAGATATACTGTAAGATTGGGGGTATGTAGGTAGTTATAGATATACTGTAGGATTGGGAGTATGTAGGTAGTTATAGATATACTGTAGGATTGGGAGTATGTAGGTAGTTATAGATATACTGTAGGATTGGGAGGAGGTAGGTAGTTATAGATATACTGTAGGATTGGGAGGAGGTAGGTAGTTATAGATATACTGTAGGATTGGGAGGTAGGTAGGTAGCTATAGATATACTGTAGGATTGGGAGGTAGGTAGGTAGGTATAGATATGCTGTAGGATTGGGAGTATGTAGGTAGTTATAGATATACTGTAGGATTGGGAGGAGGTAGGTAGTTATAGATATACTGTAGGATTGGGAGGTAGGTAGGTAGGTAGGTATAGATATGCTGTAGGATTGGGAGTATGTAGGTAGTTATAGATATACTGTAGGATTGGGAGGAGGTAGGTAGTTATAGATATACTGTAGGATTGGGAGGAGGTAGGTAGTTATAGATATACTGTAGGATTGGGAGGAGGTAGGTAGTTATAGATATACTGTAGGATTGGGAGGAGGTAGGTAGGTAGTTATAGATATACTGTAGGATTGGGAGGAGGTAGGTAGTTATAGATATACTGTAGGATTGGGAGGAGGTAGGTAGTTATAGATATACTGTAGGATTGGGAGTATGTAGGTAGTTATAGATATACTGTAGGATTGGGAGGAGGTAGGTAGTTATAGATATACTGTAGGATTGGGAGGAGGTAGGTAGTTATAGATATACTGTAGGATTGGGAGGAGGTAGGTAGTTATAGATATACTGTAGGATTGGGAGGAGGTAGGTAGTTATAGATATACTGTAGGATTGGGAGGAGGTAGGTAGTTATAGATATACTGTAGGATTGGGAGGTAGGTAGGTAGGTAGGTAGGTATAGATATACTGTAGGATTGGGAGGAGGTAGGTAGGTAGTTATAGATATACTGTAGGATTGGGAGTATGTAGGTAGTTATAGATATACTGTAGGATTAGGAGGTGGTATGTAGTTATAGATATACTGTAGGATTGGGAGGTAGGTAGGTAGGTATAGATATACTGTAGGATTGGGAGGTAGGTAGGTAGTTATAGATATACTGTAGGATTGGGAGGAGGTAGGTAGCTATAGATATACTGTAGGATTGGGAGGAGGTAGGTAGGTAGTTATAGATATACTATAGGATTGGGAGGAGGTAGGTAGCTATAGATATACTGTAGGATTGGGAGGAGGTAGGTAGGTAGTTATAGATATACTGTAAGATTGGGGGTATGTAGGTAGTTATAGATATACTGTAGGATTGGGAGTATGTAGGTAGTTATAGATATACTGTAGGATTGGGAGGAGGTAGGTAGTTATAGATATACTGTAGGATTGGGAGGAGGTAGGTAGTTATAGATATACTGTAGGATTGGGAGGAGGTAGGTAGTTATAGATATACTGTAGGATTGGGAGGTAGGTAGGTAGCTATAGATATACTGTAGGATTGGGAGGTAGGTAGGTATAGATATGCTGTAGGATTGGGAGTATGTAGGTAGTTATAGATATACTGTAGGATTGGGAGGAGGTAGGTAGTTATAGATATACTGTAGGATTGGGAAGAGGTAGGTAGTTATAGATATACTGTAGGATTGGGAGGAGGTAGGTAGTTATAGATATACTGTAGGATTGGGAGGAGGTAGGTAGTTATAGATATACTGTAGGATTGGGAGGAGGTAGGTAGTTATAGATATACTGTAGGATTGGGAGGAGGTAGGTAGTTATAGATATACTGTAGGATTGGGAGGAGGTAGGTAGTTATAGATATACTGTAGGATTGGGAGGAGGTAGGTAGTTATAGATATACTGTAGGATTGGGAGGTAGGTAGGTAGGTAGGTAGGTAGGTAGGTAGGTAGGTAGGTAGGTAGGTAGGTAGGTAGGTAGGTAGGTAGGTAGGTAGGTAGGTAGGTAGGTAGGTAGGTAGGTAGGTAGGTAGGTAGGTAGGTAGGTAGGTAGGTAGGTAGGTAGGTATAGATATACTGTAGGATTGGGAGGAGGTAGGTAGTTATAGATATACTGTAGGATTGGGAGGTAGGTAGGTAGTTATAGATATACTGTAGGATTGGGAGTATGTAGGTAGTTATAGATATACTGTAGGATTGGGAGGTGGTATATAGTTATAGATATACTGTAGGATTGGGAGGTAGGTAGGTAGTTATAGATATACTGTAGGATTGGGAGGAGGTAGGTAGCTATAGCTATACTGTAGGATTGGGAGGAGGTAGGTAGGTAGTTATAGATATACTATAGGATTGGGAGGAGGTAGGTAGCTATAGATATACTGTAGGATTGGGAGGAGGTAGGTAGGTAGTTATAGATATACTGTAGGATTGGGAGGAGGTAGGTAGCTATAGATATACTGTAGGATTGGGAGGAGGTAGGTAGGTAGTTATAGATATACTATAGGATTGGGAGGAGGTAGGTAGGTATATTTATACTGTAGGATTGGGAAGGGGTAGGTAGGTAGTTATAGATATACTGTAGGATTGGGAGGAGGTAGGTAGTTATAGATATACTATAGGATTGGGAGGAGGTAGGTAGGTATATTTATACTGTAGGATTGGGAGGAGGTAGGTAGGTATATTTATACTGTAGGATTGGGAGGAGGTAGGTAGGTATATTTATACTGTAGGATTAGGAGGAGGTAGGTAGGTATATTTATACTGTAGGATTAGGAGGAGGTAGGTAGGTATATTTATACTGTAGGATTGGGAGGAGGTAGGTAGGTATATTTATACTGTAGGATTGGGAAGGGGTAGGTAGGTATATTTATACTGTAGGATTGGGAGGAGGTAGGTAGGTATATTTATACTGTAGGATTGGGAGGAGGTAGGTAGGTATATTTATACTGTAGGATTGGGAAGGGGTAGGTAGGTATATTTATACTGTAGGATTGGGAAGGGGTAGGTAGGTATATTTATACTGTAGGATTGGGAGGAGGTAGGTAGGTATATTTATACTGTAGGATTGGGAGGAGGTAGGTAGGTATATTTATACTGTAGGATTGGGAGGAGGTAGGTAGGTATATTTATACTGTAGGATTGGGAAGGGGTAGGTAGGTATATTTATACTGTAGGATTGGGAAGGGGTAGGTAGGTATATTTATACTGTAGGGTTGGGAGGAGGTAGGTAGGTATATTTATACTGTAGGATTGGGAGGAGGTAGGTAGGTATATTTATACTGTAGGATTGGGAAGGGGTAGGTAGGTGTATGTATCCTATACACCATGTGGCATGCTAGGTTGTTTCCATTTTGAAAATCCTGGAGAAAAAAATCTTTCATTAAATAAAATCCACCGGTATTTTCAATGGCGTATCACAGCAAGCCGTTCTGTCAGGCGTTGCGTAAACATCCATATGGTGGGGGAGGCAGCATTGTGACATCACAACCTCCTTCAGTTCCTTCCTGCTGATTCATAATTGGTTATCAAAACAGATTCCAGGTACATTTAGCATGGCTATGGCGCTTCCCAAATGGCAGCCTTTTCCCTTTATGGTGCGCTACTTTGAGCAAAGCCCCATGGGCCCTGGACAAAAATAGTGTTATTATTATTATTATTATTTGAATATTATTATTACTATTATTAATATTACTATTATTATTATTCAAATATTATTATTAGTATTATTATTAGATTATTATTATTGCTATTATTATTAGTATTATTCAAATATTATTATTAATATTAATATTATTATTATTATTATTATTCTAATATTATTATTAGGATTGTTATTATTATCATTATGTTATTATTAGGATTATTATTATAGATTGGAAGAGTGTGAGAGTGTATAATAACTTAGAGATTTTCACAGATATTTCCTGTACCTACAGGAAAATGCACTGTGATAAGGTGAGAGACCAGACACAACATCAAACATCCACATTACTGAAAAACAAAACAAGAATGACAGCTTAAGGACTCTGACCCCACCCTTCCACATGGCATAGCTGTCCCTCCTACACTCAATGTTACACATCCCCTTAAGGACTCTGACCCCTCCCTTCCACATGGCATAGCTGTCCCTCCTACACTCAATGTTACACATCCCCTTAAGGACTCTGACCCCTCCCTTCCACATGGCATAGCTGTCCCTCCTACACAATGTTACACATCCCCTTAAGGACTCTGGCCCCTCTCTTCCACATGACATAGCTGTCCCTCCTACACTGAATGTTACACATCCCCTTAAGGACTCTGGCCCCTCTCTTCCACATGACATAGCTGTCCCTCCTACACAATGTTACACATCCCCTTAAGGACTCTGACCCCTCCCTTCCACATTACATAGCTGTCCCTCCTACACAATGTTACACATCCCCTTAAGGACTCTGACCCCTCCCTTCCACATGACATAGCTGTCCCTCCTACACAATGTTACACATCCCCTTAAGGACTCTGACCCCTCCCTCCACATGACATAGCTGTCCCTCCTACACAATGTTACACATCCCCTTAAGGACTCTGACCCCTCCCTTCCACATTACATAGCTGTCCCTCCTACACAATGTTACACATCCCCTTAAGGACTCTGACCCCTCCCTTCCACATGGCATAGCTGTCCCTCCTACACAATGTTACACATCCCCTTAAGGACTCTGACCCCTCCCTTCCACATGACATAGCTGTCCCTCCTACACAATGTTACACATCCCCTTAAGGACTCTGACCCCTCCCTTCCACATGGCATAGCTGTCCCTCCTACACAATGTTACACATCCCCTTAAGGACTCTGACCCCTCCCTTCCACATGACATAGCTGTCCCTCCTACACAATGTTACACATCCCCTTAATGACTCTGACCCCTCTCTTCCACATGACATAACTGTCCCTCTACTGAATGTTACACATCCCCTTAATGACTCTGACCCCTCTCTTCCACATGACATAACTGTCCCTCCTCTACTGAATGTTACACATCCCCTTAATGACTCTGACCCCTCTCTTCCACATGGCATAGTTGTCCCTCCTACACAATGTTACACATCCCCTTAAGGACTCTGACCCCTCCCTTCCACATTACATAGCTGTCCCTCCTACACAATGTTACACATCCCCTTAAGGACTCTGACCCCTCCCTTCCACATGACATAGCTGTCCCTCCTACACAATGTTACACATCCCCTTAAGGACTCTGACCCCTCCCTCCACATGACATAGCTGTCCCTCCTACACAATGTTACACATCCCCTTAAGGACTCTGACCCCTCCCTTCCACATTACATAGCTGTCCCTCCTACACAATGTTACACATCCCCTTAAGGACTCTGACCCCTCCCTTCCACATGGCATAGCTGTCCCTCCTACACAATGTTACACATCCCCTTAAGGACTCTGACCCCTCCCTTCCACATGACATAGCTGTCCCTCCTACACAATGTTACACATCCCCTTAAGGACTCTGACCCCTCCCTTCCACATGGCATAGCTGTCCCTCCTACACAATGTTACACATCCCCTTAAGGACTCTGACCCCTCCCTTCCACATGACATAGCTGTCCCTCCTACACAATGTTACACATCCCCTTAAGGACTCTGACCCCTCCCTTCCACATGACATAGCTGTCCCTCCTACACAATGTTACACATCCCCTTAAGGACTCTGACCCCTCCCTTCCACATTACATAGCTGTCCCTCCTACACAATGTTACACATCCCCTTAAGGACTCTGACCCCTCCCTTCCACATTACATAGCTGTCCCTCCTACACTCAATGTTACACATCCCCTTGGCAAGACCTCCTCCAGTCCTCTGTGGTCTCTCTATGATGATGCAAGACCTCCTCCAATCCTCTGTGGTTTCTCTATGATGATGCAAGTCTTCCTCCAATCCTCTGTGGTCTCTTTATGATTTTGCAAGACCTCCTCCAATCCTCTGTGGTCTCTCTATGATGATGCAAGACCTCTCCCAATCCTCTGTGATCTATTTATGATGATGCAAGTCTTCCTCCAATCCTCTGTGGTCTATTTATGACGATGCAAGACCTCCTCCAATCCTCTGTGGTCACTTTATGATGATGCAAGGCCTCCTCCAATCCTCTGTGATCTCTTTATGATAATGCAAGACCTCCCCCAATCCTCCGTGGATCGCTTTTAGCGTTTTGTTAATGGTGGCATTGTGGCTGCAGCGGTCCTGTCAAAATGTGCTTGATGGCGAAGGAGCCTGTGACTGCCTGACTGCTTGGGATCGCCTGCCTGCCTGTCTGCCTGC
Organism: Salvelinus namaycush; assembly: GCF_016432855.1. Lineage (NCBI taxonomy): Eukaryota > Metazoa > Chordata > Actinopteri > Salmoniformes > Salmonidae > Salvelinus > Salvelinus namaycush. Next base: position 29,868,968 of record NC_052323.1, on the reverse strand, counting down.
CTGCCTGCACTGCAGCATGAGACAAGACTAATGGTATACCAGGTTGGGGAGTTTTATTTCCCTCCCTTCCTCTCCATCTCTCTCTCCATCTCTCTCCATCTCTCCACCTCCTTCTCTCTCTCTCTCCACCTCCTTCTCCTCCTCTCTCTCTCTCCACCTCCTTCTCCTCCTCCTCTCTCCCTTGCCAGACAGTTTTGCGGTGTCTCCACATAGTGATGATCTTGTGTTGCCATAATGAAGCTAGCAGCTTCTTCAAATCCAAACCCCATTCTGTCACACTCCCACCCCGCCCCACCCGACCAGTGAAATATACATCAAACCTCAACAATAAAGAGTGTGTGCAGCCAGCATGGCGCTGCTATTGGCACAACTATAATGGAGACAGAGATTGATGGTCGGGACCAGGTGTGTTTTTGAATCCTACCTGATTTAATAGCTTTTCCCCTCCACCACCAAGCCAAGCCAACAGAGCCAGTGGAGGAGGAGAGTAGCTCTGAAGGTGAGGGGAGGGGAGGGAGGGAGGGTGGGAGGGAATGGAGGGGAGAGGAGGGAGGGAGGGAAGTGGGGGGAGTGGAGGGGAGGGAAGTGGAGGGAGTGGAGTGGAGTGGAGTGGAGTGGAGGAAAGTGGAGGGAGGGAGGGAGGGAGGGAGGGAGGGAGGGAGGGAGGGAGGGAGGGAGGGAGGGAGGGAGGGAGGGAGGGAGGGAGGGAGGGAGTGGAGGGACGTGGAGGAGGGAGGGAGGGGAGGGGAGGGGAGGAGGGAGGGAGGGAGGGAGGGAAGTGCAGGGGAGGGGAGGGGAAGGGGGGGAAAGTGGAGGGAGGGAGGGAGGGAGGGAGGGAGGGAGGGAGGGAGGGAGGGAGGGAGGGAGGGAGGGAGGGAGGGAGGGAGGGAGGGAGGGAGGGAGGGAGGGAGGGAGGGAGGTGGAGGGGAGGGGAGGGGAGGGGAGGAGATTGAGTGGAGGGGAGGGAGTGGAGGAGATTGAGTGAAGAAGAGGGAGTGGAGGGGAGCGGAGGGAGTGGAGGGAAGTGGAGAGAGTGGAGGGGAGTGGTGGGAAGCGGAGGGAGTGGAGGGAAGTGAAGTGAAGTGAAGGAGGGAGTGGAGGAGATTGAGTGAAGGAGAGGGAGTGGAGGGGAGTGGAGGGAGTGGAGGGAAGTGGAGAGAGTGGAGGGAAGTGAAGTGAAGTGAAGGAGGGAGTGGAGGAGATTGAGTGAAGGAGAGGGAGTGGAGGGAAGTGGAGAGAGTGGAGGGAAGTGGAGGGAGTGGAGTGGAGTGGAGGGAGTGGAGGGAGTGGACGGAGTGGAGGGGAGGGAGTGGAGGGAAGTGGAGGGAGTGGAGGGAAGTGGAGGGAGTGGAGGGAAGTGGAGGGAGTGGAGGGGAGGGGATGGAGTGGAGGGAAGTGGAGGGAAGTGGAGGGAGTGGAGGGAAGTGGAGGGGAGGGGATGGAGTGGAGGGAAGTGGAGGGAAGTGGAGGGAGTGAAGGGAAGTGGAGGGAGTGGAGGGGAGTTGAGGGGAGAGGAGGGGAGGGGAGTGGAGGAAGTGGAGGGAGTGGAGGGGAGGGGTGGAGGGAGTGGAGGAGAGGGAGTGGAGGGGAGGGGAGCGGAGGGAGTGGAGGGGAGGGAGTGGAGGAGAGGGAGTGGTGGGAAGTGGAGGGAGTGGTGAGAAGTGGAGGGAGTGGAGGGGAGTGGAGGGAAGTGGAGGGAGTGAAGGGAGTGGAGGGAGTGGTGGAGGGTGTGGAGGGGAGTGGAGGGGCTGCGATGGAGATTACCTGTTTCACTGCTACATTATCATGTCACGGCACAGCCCCCATCATGGAAACCTCATCCCTTCCCCTCCATTTATATTAAAATAAAACTTCCTGCCTTTCGCTTCTGGCCTTTCGCCCTCCTCTCCTGGGTTCACCTGCTGAGATTCAGCCAATGACCACACTAAGCCTTCTCCTCTCCTGGGTTCACTTCCTGAGATTCAGCCAATGATGGTATTCAACGACAGGAATAATTAGACTAAGCCTCCTCTCCTGGGTTCACCTCTACTCGATGCCATGCAAGAGCAGAATAACAATACCTCTCTGTTTTAATGGCATGCCGGCTGTGTCTGTGGCTGTGTCTGTGTCTGTGGCTGTGCCGGTGTCTGTGGCTGTGGTTGTGGCTGTGGCTGAGGCTGTGGCTGCGGCTGTGGCTGTGTCTGCGTCTGTGGCTGTGGCTGTGCCGGTGTCTGTGGCTGTGGTTGTGGCTGAAGCTGTGGCTGTGGCTGTGCCGGTGTCTGTGGCTGTGGTTGTGTCTGTGGCTGTGTCTGTGTCTGTGGCTGTGCCGGTGCCTGTGGCTGTGGTTGTGTCTGTGACCGAGTCTGTGTCTGTGTCCGTGGCTGTGTCTGTGACTGAGTCTGTGTCTGTGTCTGTGGCTGTGTCTGTGACTGAGTCTGTGTCTGTGACTGAGTCTGTGGCTGTGTCTGTGACTGAGTCTGTGTCTGTGACTGAGTCTGTGTCCGTGGCTGTGTCTGTGACTGAATCTGTGTCTGTGGCGGTGTATGTGACTGAGTCTGTGTCCGTGGCTGTGGCTGTGACTGAGTCTGTGTCTGTGGTGGTGTCTGTGACTGTGACTGAGTCTGTGTCTGTGTCTGTGACTGAGTCTGTGTCCGTGGCTGTGTCTGTGACTGAGTCTGTGACTGTGACTGTGTCTGTGTCTGTGGCTGTGTCTGACGGTTGTAGCTGGTAATACCCTATGCTACAGCCATGTGGTTGTGTGTGTGTGTGTGTGTCTCCTCCACTCTCTGGGAGTGTAACCCTTCATGCCTCTCCCCTCACCGCTCACAGGGCCTCAACCCCTGGTGGTATTCAACGACAGGAATAATTAGACCAAGTCTCCTCCTCTCCTCTAGAATAAATGTGGAGTCTATTCTTCCATATCACCTATAAAGCTAATGTACTCACCCGGACATAAACATTTTTAAGAATCACTGTAATTACGTTTTGTATGTATAATGGCACAGTGAACAATATGAAAACAGCCTAGATGTGCAAACACAGTGTTTATATGTATGTTCCTGGTGAATAATGACAAATGCTTTGGTGCAGCACATTCAGATGTTTATTACTGAACACAGAATCACGTAGATTTGGTGTGTCAGACACCACGGCGACGTACGTAATCTGTCACCACGGTGACGTACGTAATCTGTCATACGGTGACGTACGTAATCTGTCACCACGGTGACGTACGTAATCTGTCTGTGGGACAGAGTGTCTGCTAAATGACTCACTACTGTAGTGGCTCTGGATAAGAGTGTCTGCTAAATTACTCACTACTTATCAACATTATCAGGGATGAGAGGAGAGACAATACAGTTAACCAAACAAGGCAGTGAAATGTGTTGTTTTACAGGGTCAGTAATAGTAGCTCAGCGCCCCTGGAGTAAATTAAGGGTAACCCCTTTCCTGCAGTCAAATGACCTAGTGGTCTCATGGGTGGAATGTTATTCATATATTTCATAATTTCATAATTAATAAATATTATTGAAAAAAAGCTGCCGAAAATTCAAATGGTTTTGTTATATTTCAGTCTTCTGTGATATATATAAAGTGTACTATCGGGATGAAAACTGAAAAACAAATACATTTCAACTCTATATCTGACATGGTACAGGTGTCTTATTTTTTAAGCCCGTAACCATGTGTGTGAAGTGTGTACTTTTGTTTCAAAGAAGATTTGTTGAAGACAAACGGAGAAACACTCCGTTACTCTGAATTAACCCACTGCAGTAAAAGGTTAAGTGCCTTGCTCAAGGGCACATTGGCAGATTTTCCACATTTTCCACCTTGTAAACCAGCTTCAAACAGCTGAAAATACTATATTTTTGGTTATGGAAAATACATTAGTCAGAGGTTCTGATGGTACAATGAGTCTCTACACAATGACTGCTTGTTTTGTCACATAAATTAAATTTAGGTGAACAATTTGAATTGCAACCAGGAAATGGCAGAGAGATTTCTGCACGGTGCGTCTTTGAAGTATTCGGCATACAGTAATAACACTGTGTGTTTGTTGAAGAAAGACTTCTCGTTGAAGTGAAAGAATACAGACAAGCGTGGAAAGGATTGTCTTTGGAAGTGTGAGGTTTGTTGCTGGGCAACGGGGCCTGATAGGGAAAGAAGCGGATTAACTTGCACGCTTATTAGTTACACTTATTGAGGGGTGGTGGGGTATAAACTATGTAATAACATTATTAGGAGGGGAGGGGGGTATAAACTATGTATTAACATTATTAGGAGGGGAGGGTGGGGGTATATACTATGTATTAACATTAGGAGGGTGGGGGGTATAAACTATGTAATAACATTATTAGGAGGGGAGGGTGGGGGTATAAACTATGTAATAACATTATTAGGAGGGGAGGGTGGGGGTATATACTATGTAATAACATTATTAGGAGGGGTGGTGGGGTATAAACTATGTAATAACATTACTAGGAGGGGAGGGTGGGGGTATAAACTATGTATTAACATTAGGAGGGTGGGGGGTATAAACTATGTAATAACATTATTAGGAGGGGTGGTGGGGTATAAACTATGTAATAACATTACTAGGAGGGGAGGGTGGGGGTATATACTATGTAATAACATTATTAAGAGGGGAGGGTGGGGGTATATACTATGTAATAACATTATTAGGAGGGTGGGGGTATATACTATGTAATAACATTATTAGGAGGGGAGGGTGGGGGTATAAACTATGTAATAACATTATTAGGAGGGGAGGGTGGGGTATAAACTATGTAATAACATTATTAGGAGGGGAGGGCGGGGTATAAACTATGTAATAACATTATTAAGAGGGGAGGGTGGGGGTATATACTATGTAATAACATTATTAGGAGGGTGGGGGTATATACTATGTAATAACATTATTAGGAGGGGAGGGTGGGGGTATAAACTATGTAATAACATTATTAGGAGGGGAGGGTGGGGTATAAACTATGTAATAACATTATTAGGAGGGGAGGGTGGGGTATAAACTATGTAATAACATTATTAGGAGGGGAGGGTGGGGTATAAACTATGTAATAACATTATTAGGAGGGTGGGGGTATATACTATGTAATAACATTATTAGGAGGGTGGGGGGTATATACTATGTAATAACATTATTAGGAGGGGAGGGTGGGGGTATATACTATGTAATAACATTATTAGGAGGGGAGGGTGGGGGTATATACTATGTAATAACATTATTAGGAGAGGAGGGTGGGGGTATATACTATGTAATAACATTATTAGGAGGAGAGGGTGGGGGTATATACTATGTAATAACATTATTAAGAGGGGAGGGTGGGGGTATATACTATGTAATAACATTATTAGGAGGGGAGGGTGGGGGTATATACTATGTAATAACATTATTAAGAGGGGAGGGTGGGGGTATATACTATGTAAAAACATTATTAAGGGGGGAGGGTGGGGGTATATACTATGTAATAACATTATTAGGAGGGGAGGGTGGGGGTATATACTATGTAATAACATTATTAAGAGGGGAGGGTGGTGGGGTATAAACTATGTAATAACAGTATTAGGAGGGGAGGGTGGGGGTATATACTATGTAATAACATTATTAGGAGGGTGGGGGTATATACTATGTAAAAACATTATTAAGAGGGTGGAGGGTATATACTATGTAATAACATTATTAGGAGGGGAGGGTGGGGGTATATACTATGTAATAACATTATTAGGAGGGTGGGGGTATATACTATGTAATAACATTATTAGGAGGGGAGGGTGGGGGTATAAACTATGTAATAACATTATTAGGAGGGGAGGGTGGGGGTATATACTATGTAATAACATTATTAGGAGGGGTGGTGGGGTATAAACTATGTAATAACATTACTAGGAGGGGAGGGTGGGGGTATAAACTATGTATTAACATTAGGAGGGTGGGGGGTATAAACTATGTAATAACATTATTAGGAGGGGTGGTGGGGTATAAACTATGTAATAACATTACTAGGAGGGGAGGGTGGGGGTATATACTATGTAATAACATTATTAAGAGGGGAGGGTGGGGGTATATACTATGTAATAACATTATTAGGAGGGTGGGGGTATATACTATGTAATAACATTATTAGGAGGGGAGGGTGGGGGTATAAACTATGTAATAACATTATTAGGAGGGGAGGGTGGGGTATAAACTATGTAATAACATTATTAGGAGGGGAGGGTGGGGTATAAACTATGTAATAACATTATTAAGAGGGGAGGGTGGGGGTATATACTATGTAATAACATTATTAGGAGGGTGGGGGTATATACTATGTAATAACATTATTAGGAGGGGAGGGTGGGGGTATAAACTATGTAATAACATTATTAGGAGGGGAGGGTGGGGTATAAACTATGTAATAACATTATTAGGAGGGGAGGGTGGGGTATAAACTATGTAATAACATTATTAGGAGGGGAAGGTGGGGGTATAAACTATGTAATAACATTATTAGGAGGGGAGGGTGGGGTATAAACTATGTAATAACATTATTAGGAGGGGAGGGTGGGGTATAAACTATGTAATAACATTATTAGGAGGGTGGGGGTATATACTATGTAATAACATTATTAGGAGGGTGGGGGTATATACTATGTAATAACATTATTAGGAGGGTGGGGGGTATATACTATGTAATAACATTATTAGGAGGGGAGGGTGGGGGTATATACTATGTAATAACATTATTAGGAGAGGAGGGTGGGGGTATATACTATGTAATAACATTATTAGGAGGAGAGGGTGGGGGTATATACTATGTAATAACATTATTAAGAGGGGAGGGTGGGGGTATATACTATGTAATAACATTATTAGGAGGGGAGGGTGGGGGTATATACTATGTAATAACATTATTAAGAGGGGAGGGTGGGGGTATATACTATGTAAAAACATTATTAAGGGGGGAGGGTGGGGGTATATACTATGTAATAACATTATTAGGAGGGGAGGGTGGGGGTATATACTATGTAATAACATTATTAAGAGGGGAGTGTGGTGGGGTATAAACTATGTAATAACAGTATTAGGAGGGGAGGGTGGGGGTATATACTATGTAATAACATTATTAGGAGGGTGGGGGTATATACTATGTAAAAACATTATTAAGAGGGGAGGGTGGGGGTATATACTATGTAAAATCATTATTAAGAGGGGAGGGTGGGGGTATATACTATGTAAAAACATTATTAAGAGGGGAGGGTGGGGGTATATACTATGTAATAACATTATTAGGAGGGGAGGGTGGGGGTATATACTATGTAATAACATTATTAGGAGGGGAGGGTGGGGGTATATACTATGTAATAACATTATTAGGAGGGGAGGGTGGGGGTATATACTATGTAAAAACATTATTAGGAGGGGAGGGTGGGGGTATATACTATGTAATAACATTATTAGGAGGGGAGGGTGGGGGTATATACTATGTAATAACATTATTAGGAGGGGAGGGTGGGGGTATATACTATGTAAAAACATTATTAAGAGGGGAGGGTGGGGGTATATACTATTTCCATTGTGGATGGAGAGACTGTGGGATACACGCTATTCAATATCATTATCAAGTATGAGGGAGATGATGTGAAGAAAACGCCTATTTCTGTTTGTTTGTTGGAGAAACCAGAATAGATATTTAACGGTGTGGATGGATGGTCGGTCTGATTAAGGAGAGAAGCTTATTAACTCACAGGCAAAACAGGCCCGTGACATTATTTGTAAGATATGTCACTACCATCACATCACAACGCTCCCTGACCTTCCTGACAAAGTCCTAACAGACTCCTGACAGACTCCTAACAGACTCCTAACAGACTCCTGACAGACTCCTAACAGACTCCTGACAGACTCCTGACAGACTCCTGACAGACTCCTGACAGACTCCTAACAGACTCCTGACAGACTCCTGACAGACTCCTAACAGACTCCTAACAGACTCCTGACAGACTCCTAACAGACTCCTAACAGACTCCTGACAGACTCCTGACAGACTCCTAACAGACTCCTAACAGACTCCTGACAGACTCCTGACAGACTCCTAACAGACTCCTAACAGACTCCTAACAGACTCCTGACAGACTCCTGACAGACTCCTGACAGACTCCTGACAGACTCCTGACAGACTCCTGACAGACTCCTGACAGACTCCTAACAGACTCCTGACAGACTCCTAACAGACTCCTAACAGACTCCTAACAGACTCCTGACAGACTCCTAACAGACTCCTAACAGACTCCTGACAGACTCCTGACAGACTCCTGACAGACTCCTAAGACTCCTGACAGACTCCTAACAGACTCCTAACAGACTCCTAACAGACTCCTGACAGACTCCTAACAGACTCCTAACAGACTCCTGACAGACTCCTGACAGACTCCTGACAGACTCCTGACAGACTCCTGACAGACTCCTGACAGACTCCTGACAGACTCCTGACAGACTCCTAACAGACTCCTAACAGACTCCTGACAGACTCTGACAGACTCCTAACAGACTCCTAACGACTCCTAACAGACTCCTGACAGACTCCTGACAGACTCCTAACAGACTCCTGACAGACTCCCTGACGACTCCTAAACAGACTCCTCAGACTCCTGACAGACTCCTAACAGACTCCTGACAGACTCTCCTAACAGACTCCTGACAGACTCCTGACAGACTCCTGACAGACTCCTGACAGACTCCTGACAGACTCCTGACAGACTCCTAACAGACTCCTAACAGACTCCTGACAGACGTAGGTAGGAGTATAGATATACTGTAGTTAGGTATTGGTGGTAGGTAAGATAGTAGGTGGAGGGGTAGGAGTTATAGATATACTGTAGGATTGGGACGTATGTAGGTAGTATAGATATACTGTAGGATTAGGACGGTTGGTTAGTTAGTTATAGATATACTGAGGATTGGGAGGGTAGGTAGGTAGGTATAGATATACTGTAGGATGGGAGGTAGGTAGGTAGTATAGATATACTGTAGGATTGGGAGGAGGTAGGTAAGCTATAGGATATACTGTAGGATTGGGAGGAGTGTAGGTAGGTAGTATAGATATTACTATAGGATTGGGAGGAGTAGGTAGCTATAGATATACGTAGGATGGGGAGGAGGTAGGTAGTAGTTATACGATAACTGTAGGATTGGGGGTATGTAGGTTCTAGTTATAGAATACTGTAGGATTGGGGTATGTAGGTAGGTATAGAATACTGTAGGATTTGGGAGGAGGTAGGTAGTTATAGAGTATGACTGAGGATTGGAGGGAGGTAGGTAGTTATAGAATACTGTAGGATTGGGAGGATGGTAGGGTTAGTTATAGATATACTGTAGATTGGGAGTAGGTAAGGTAGCTATAGATACTACTGTAGGAAGTTGGGAGGTAAGGAGGTATAGATATTGCTGTAGGATTGGAGTATGTCAGGTAGTTTATTAAGATATACGGTAGGATGGGAGGGAGGTAGGTAGTTATAGATATACTGTAGGATTGGGAAGAGGTAGGTAGTTATGATATACTGTAGGGATGGAGTAGGAGGTAGGTAGTTAAGATATACGTGTAGGATTGGGAGGAGGTAGGTAGTATCAGATATATCGTAGGATTGAGGAGGTAGGTAGTTATAGATTATACGGTAGGATTGGGAGGGAGGTAGGTTTTATAGAATATACTGTAGGATTGGGAGGAGGTAGTAGTTATGATATACTGTAGGATTGGGAGGAGGTTAGGTAGTTATACGATATACTGTAGGATTGGGGAGGTAGGGTAGGTATGTAGGTAGGTACGGTAGTAGGTAGGTAGGTATGTAGGGTAGGTACGGTAGGTAGGTAGGTAGGTAGGTAGGTAGGTAGGTAGGTAGGTAGGTAGGGTAGGTACGGTAGGTAGGTAGTAGGTAGGTGAGGTATAGGATATACTGTAGGATTGGAGGAGGTAGGTAGTGATAGATATTACTGTAGGATTGGCGAGGTAGTAGGTAGGTAGTTATAGATATACTGTAGGATTGGGAGTTGTAGGTAGTAGGTATAGATAACTGTAGGATTGGGAGGTGGTATATTAGTTATAGATTACTGTAGGATTGGGAGGTAGGTAGGTAGTATAGGATATTACTTGTAGGATTGGGAGGAGGTTGGTAGCTATAGCTCTATACTGTAGGATGGGAGGAGGAGTAGGTAGTAGGTAGTTATAGATATTACTAATAGGATTGGGAGGAGGTAGGTAGCTATAGATATACTGTAGTAGATTGTGGGAGGAGGTAGGTAGGTGTTATAGATTACTGTAGGATTGGAGGAGGGAGGTATGCTATAGCTATACTGTAGGATTGGGAGGAGGTAGGTAGGTAGTTATAAGATCTACTATAGGATTGGGAGGAGGTAGTACGGTATATTTATGTACTGTAGGATTGGGAAGGTGGAGGTAGTGAGAATGTAGGATTGGAGAGGGTGTTATAGATCTACTGTAGATTGGGAGAGGTAGTAGTTATTAGATATACTTAGGTGGGAGGAGGTGGTAGGTATATTATCGTAGGATTGGGAAGGAGTGTAGGAGGTATATTTATACTGTAGGATTGGGAGGTAGGTAGGTATATTTATACTGTAGGATTAGGGGAGTAGGTAGGTATATTGTTATACTGTAGGATGGGAGGAGGGTAGGTAGGTATATTATACTGTAGATTGGGAAGGGTAGTAGGTATATTTATACTGTAGGATTGGAGGGGTAGTAGGATATTTATACTGTGATGGAGGATATGGTAGAATGGGATGGATGAGGTAGGTAATATATTATACTGTAGGATTGGGAAGGGGTAGGTAGGTATATTTATTACTGTAGGATGGGAAGGGGTAGGTAGGTAATGTATTACTGTAGGATTGGGAGGAGGTAGGTAGGTATATTTACTTACTGTAGGATTGGGAGGAGGTAGGTAAGGTATATTTATACTGTAGATTGGGAGGAGGGTAGGTAGGTATATTATACTGAGGATTGGGGAAGGGTTAGGTAGGTATTATTTATACTGTAGGATTGGAAGGGGTATGGTATGGTATATTTATCTACTTAGGGTTTGGGAGGAGGTAGTAGGCTATATTTATACTGTAGGATTGGGAGGAGGTAGGTAGGTATATTATACTGTAGGATGGGAAGGGGTAGGTAGGTGTATAGGTATCTATACACCATGGTGGCATGCTAGGTTGTTTCCATTTTGAAAATCCTGGAAAAAAAATCTTCATTAATAAAATCCCCCGGTATTCTTCATGGCGTATCACAGCAAAGCCGTTATGGCAGGCGTTTTGGCGTAAACATCCATATGGTGGGGGAGGCATGCCATGTGACACATTCACAACCTCCCTTCAGTTCCTTCCTGCTGATCATAATGGTTATCAAAAACAGATTCCAGGTACATTTAGCATCGGACTATGGCGACTTCCCAAAGGCAGCTTTCCCTTTATGGTGCGCTACTTTGAGCAAGCCCCATGGGCCTGGACAAAAAATAGTGTTATATTTTATTATTATTTGAATATTATTATTACTATTATTAATATTACTATTATTATTATTCAAATATTATTATTAGTGATTATTATAGATTATTATTATTTGACTATTATTATTAGTATTATTCAAATATTATTATTAATTATTATAGTTTATTTTATATTATTCTAATATTATTTATTAGGATTGTTATTATTATATTATGTTATTATTAGGATTATTATATAGATTGGAAGGAGTGGAGAGTGTATAAACTTAGAGATTTTCACAGATATTTCCTGTACCTACAGGAAAATGCACTGTGATAAGGTGAGAGACCAGACACAACATCAAACATCCACATTACTGAAAAACAAAACAAGAAGACAGCTTAAGGACTCTGACCCCACCCTTCCACATGGCATATCTCCCTCCTACACTCAATGTTACACATCCCTTAATGACTCTGACCCCTCTCTTCCACATGACATAACTGTCCCTCCTCTACTGAATGTTACACATCCCTTAATGACTCTGACCCCTCTCTTCCACATGACATAACTGTCCCTCCTCTACTGAATGTTACACATCCCCTTAATGACTCTGACCCTCTCTTCCACATGACATAGCTGTCCTCCTACACCTCAATGTTACACAAATCCCCTTAAGGACTCTGACCCTCCCTTCCACATGCTTAGCTGTCCTCCTACACAATGTTACACATCCCCTTAAGGACTCTGACCCCTCCCTTCACATGTTAATAGCTGTCCCTCCTACACAATGTTACACATCCCCTTAAGGACTCGACCCCTCCCTCACTCGATAGCTGTCCCCTACCATGTTAACATCCCCTTAGGACTGACCCCTCCTCCACATGACATAGTCCCTCCTACACAATGTTCACATCCCCTTAAGGACTCTTGACCCTCCCTCCACATTACCTAGCTGTCCCTCCTACACAATGTTACACATCCCTTAAGGACTCTGACCCCTCCCCTTCCACATGCATAGCTGTCCCTCCTACACAATGTTACACATCCCCTTAAGGACTCTGACCCCTCCCTTCACATGACATAGCTGTCCCTCCTACACAAATGTTACACATCACCTTAAGGACTCTGACCCCCCCTTCCACATGGCATAGCTGTCCTCCTACACAATGGTACACATCCCCTTAAGGACGCTGACCCCTCCCTTCCACATGACATAGCTGTCCTCCTACACAATGTTACACAATCCCTTAAGGACTCTGACCCCTCCCTTCCACATGACATAGCTGTCCCTCTAAACAATGTTAACATCCCTTAAGGACTCTGACCCCTCCCTTCCACATGACATAGCTGTCCCTCCTACACTTCAATGTTACAACATCCCCCTTAAGGACTCTGACCCTCCCTTCCACATGGCATAGTTGTCCCTCCTACACAATGTTACACATCCCCTTAAGGACTCTGACCCCTCCCTTCCAATTACATAGCTGTCCCTCCTACACAATGTTACACATCCCCTTAAGGACTCTGACCCTCTCCCTTCAATGACATAGCTGTCCCTCCTACACAATGTACACATCCCCTTAAGGACTCTGACCCCTCCCTCCACATGACATAGCTGTCCCTCCTACACAATTGTACACATCCCCTTAAGGACTCTGACCCCTCCCTTCCACATTACATAGCGGTCCCTCCTACACAATGTTACACATCCCTAAGGACTCTGACCCTCCCTTCCACAGTGGCATAGCTGTCCCTCCTACACAAGTGTACACATCCCCTTAAGGACTCTGAACCCATCCCTTCCACATGACATAGCGTCCTCCTACACAATGTACACATCCCTTAAGGACTCTGACCCCTCCCTTCCACATGGCATAGCTGTCCCTCCTACACAATGTTACACATCCCCTTAAGGACTCTGACCCCTCCTTCCACATGACATAGCTGTCCCTCCTACACAATGTACACATCCCTTAAGGACTCTGACCCTCCCTCCAATGACATAGCTGTCCCTCCTACACAATGTTACACATCCCCTTAATGACTCTGACCCCTCTCTTCCACATGACATAACTGTCCCTCCTCTACTGAATGTTACACATCCCTTAATGACTCTGACCCCCCCTCCACATTACATAGCTGTCCCTCCTACACCAATTTACACATCCCCTTGGCAAGACCTCCTCCAGTCCTCTGTGGTCTCTCTATGATGATGCAAGACCTCTCTCAATCCTCTGTGGTTTCTTATGATGATGCAAGTCTTCCTCCAATCCTCTGTGGTCTCTTTATGATTTTGCAAGACCTCCTCCAATCCTCTGTGGTCTCTTATGATGATGCAAGACCTCTCCAATCCTCTGTGATCTATTTATGATGATGCAAGTCTTCCTCCAATCCTCTGTGGTCTATTTATGACGATGCAAGACCTCCTCCAATCCTCTGTGGTCACTTTATGTGATGCAAGGCCTCCTCCAATCCTCTGTGATCTCTTTATGATAATGCAAGACCTCCCCAATCCTCCGTGGATCGCTTTTAGCGTTTTGTAATGGTGGCATGTGGCTGCAGCGGTCCTGTCAAATGTGCTTGATGGCGAAGGAGACTGTGACTGCCTGACTGTTGGGATCGCTGCCTGCCTGTCTGCCTGCCTGCCTGCACTGCAGCATGAGACAAGACTAATGGTATACCAGGTTGGGGAGTTTTATTTTCCCTCCCTTCCTCTCCATCTCTCTTCCATCTCTCCATCTCTCCACTCCTTCTCTCTCTCTCTCCACTCCTTCTCCTCCCTCTCTCTTCCACCTCCTTCTCCTCCTCCTCTCTCCTTGCCGACAGTTTTGCGGTGTCTCCACATAGTGATGATCTGGTTGCCCTAATGAAGCTAGCAGCTTCTTCAAATCCAAACCCCCATTCTGTCACACTCCACCCCGCCCCACCCGACCAGTGAAATATACATCAAACTCAACAATAAAGAGTGTGTGCAGCCAGCATGGCGCTGCTATTGGCACAACTATAATGGAGACAGAGATTGATGGTCGGGACCAGGTGTGTTTTTGAATCCTACCTGATTAATAGCTTTTCCCCTCACCACCAAGCCAAGCCAACAGAGCCAGTGGAGGAGGAGAGTAGCTCTGAAGGTGGAGGGGAGGGAGGGAGGGAGGGTGGGAGGGAAGGGAGGGAGAGGAGGAGGGAGGGAAGTGGGGGAGTGGAGGGGAGGGAAGTGGAGGGGTGGAGTGGAGTGGAGTGTGGAGTGGAGGAAAGTGGAGGGAGGGAGGGAGGGAGGAGGGAGGGAGGGAGGGAGGGAGGGAGGAGGGGGAGGGAGGGAGGGAGGGGGGGAGGGAGGGAGTGGAGGACGTGGAGGAGGGAGGGAGGGGGGGAGGGGAGGAGGGAGGGAGGGAGGGAGGGAAGTGCAGGAGGGAGGGAAGGGGGGAAGGGGGGAAGTGGGAGGGAGGGAGGGAGGGAGGAGGGAGGGAGGGAGGGAGGGAGGGAGGGAGGGAGGGAGGGAGGGAGGGAGGGAGGGAGGGGGGAGGGAGGGAGGGAGGGAGGTGGAGGGGGGGGAGGGGAGGGGAGGAGGAGATTGAGTGGAGGGGAGGGAGTGGAGGAGATTGAGTGAAGAAAGGGGTGGAGGGGAGCGGAGGGAGTGGAAGGAAGTGGAGAGAGTGGAGGGGAGTGGTGGGAAGCGGAGGGATGGAGGAAGTGAAGTGAAGTGAAGGAGGGAGTGGAGGAGATTGAGTGAAGGAGAGGGAGTGGAGGGGAGTGGAGGGAGTGGAGGAAGTGGAGAGAGTGGAGGAGTGAAGTGAAGTGAAGGAGGGAGTGGAGGAGATTGAGTGAAGGAGAGGGAGTGGAGGAAGTGGAGAGAGTGGAGGGAGTGGAGGGAGGGAGTGGAGTGGAGGGAGTGGAGGGAGTGGACGGGTGGAGGGGAGGGAGTGGAGGGAAGTGGAGGGAGTGGAGGGAAGTGGAGGGAGTGGAGGGAAGTGGAGGGAGTGGAGGGGAGGGGATGGAGTGGAGGAAGTGGAGGGAAGTGGAGGGAGTGGAGGGAAGTGGAGGGGAGGGGATGGAGTGGAGGGAAGTGAGGGAGTGAAGGGAAGTGGAGGGAGTGGAGGGGAGTTGAGGGGAGAGGAGGGAGGGGAGTGGAGGAAGTGGAGGGAGTGGAGGGGAGGGTGGAGGGAGTGGAGGAGAGGGAGTGGAGGGGAGGGGAGCGGGGAGGTGGAGGGAGGGAGTGGAGGAGAGGGAGGTGGTGGGAAGTGGAGGGAGTGGTGAGAAGATGGAGGGAGTGGAGGGGAGTGGAGGGAAGTGGAGGGAGTGAAGGGAGTGGAGGGAGTGGTGGAGGGGTTGTGGAGGGAGTGGAGGGGCTGCGATGGAGATTACCTGTTTCACTGCTACATTACATGTCCGCGCACAGCCCCCATCATGGAAACCTCATCCCTTCCCCTCCATTTATATTAAAATAAAACTTCCTGCCTTTCGCTTCTGGCCTTTTCGCCCTCCTCTCCTGGGTTCACCTGCTGAGATTCAGCCAATGACCACACTAAGCCTCTCCTCTCCTGGGTTCACTTCTCTGAGATTCAGCCAATGATGGTATTCAACGACAGGAATAATTAGACTAAGCCTCCTCTCCTGGGTTCACCTCTACTCGATGCATGCAAGAGCAGAATAACATACCTCTCTGTTTAATGGCATGACGGCTGTGTCTGTGGCTGTGTCTGTGTCTGTGGCTGTGCCGGTGTCTGTGGCTGTGGGTGTGGCTGTGGCTGAGGCGTGGCTGCGGCTGTGGCTGTGTCTGCGTCTGTGGCTGTGGCTGTGCCGGTGTCTGTGGCTGTGGCTGTGGTTGTGCTGAAGCTGGGCTGGCTTGTGCCTGGTCTGTGGCTGTGGTTGTGTCTGTGGCTGTGGCTGCTGTTCTGTGGCTGTGCCGGTGCCTGTGGCTGTGGTTGTGTCTGTGACCGAGTCTGTGTCTGTGTCCGTGGCTGTGTCTGTGACTGAGTCTGTGTCTGTGTCTGTGGCTGTGTCTGTGACTGAGTCTGTGTCGTTGGACTGAGTCTGTGGCTGTGTCTGTGACTGAGTCTTGTCTGTGACTGAGTCTGGGTCCGTGGCTGTGTCTGTGACTGAATTGTGTCTGTGGCGGTGTATGTGACTGAGTCTGTGTCCGTGGCTGTGGCTGTTACTGAGTCTGTGTCTGTGGTGGTGTCTGTGACTGTGACTGAGTCTGTGTCTGTGTCTGTGACTGAGTCTGTGTCCGTGGCTGTGTCTGTGACTGAGTCTGTGACTGTGACTGTGTCTGTGTCTGTGGCTGTGTCTGACGGTTGTAGCTGGTAATACCCTATGCTACAGCCATGTGGTTGTGTGTGTGTGTGTGTGTCTCCTCCACTCTTGGGAGTGTAACCCTTCATGCCTCTCCCCTCACCGCTCACAGGCCTCAAACCCCTGGTGGTATTCAACGACAGGAATAATTAGACCAAGTCTCCTCCTCTCCTCTAGAATAAATGGGAGTCTATTCTTCCATATCACATATAAAGCTAATGTACTCACCCGGACAAAACATTTTTAAGAATCACTGTAATTACGTTTTGTATGTATAAGGCACAGTGAACAATATGAAAACAGCCTAGATGTGCAAACACAGTGTTTATATGTATGTTCCTGGTGAATAATGACAAAGCTTTGGTGCAGCACATTCAGATGTTTATTACTGAACACAGAATCACGTAGATTTGGTTGTGTCAGACACCACGGCGACGTACGTAATCTGTCACCACGGTGACGTACGTAATCGTCATACGGTGACGTACGTAATCTGTCACCACGGGACGTACGAATCTGTCGTGGGACAGAGTGTCTGCTAAATGACCACTACTGTAGTGGCTGGATAAGAGTGTCTGCTAAATTACTCACTACTTATCAACACATTATCAGGGATGAGAGGAGAGACAATACAGTTAACCAAACAAGGCAGTGAAATGTGTTGTTTTACAGGGTCAGTAATAGTAGCTCAGCGCCCCTGAGTAAATTAAGGGTAACCCCTTTCCTGCAGTCAAATGACCTAGTGGTCTCATGGGTGGAATGTTATTCATATATTTCATAATTTCATATAATAAATATATTGAAAAAAGCTGCCGAAAATTCAAATGGTTTTGTTATATTTCAGTCTTCTGTGATATATATAAGTGTACTATCGGGATGAAAACTGAAAAACAAATACATTTCAACTTATATCTGACATGGTACAGGTGTCTTATTTTTTAAGCCCGTAACCATGTGGTGTGAAGTGTGTACTTTTGTTTCAAAGAAGATTGTTGAAGACAAACGGAGAAAACTCCGTTACTCTGAATTAACCCACTGCAGTAAAAGGTTAAGTTCCTTGCTCAAGGGCACATTGGCAGATTTTCCACATTTTCCACCTTGTAAACCAGCTTCAAACAGCTGAAAATACTAATTTTTGGTTATGGAAAACATTAGTCAGAGGTTCTGATGGTACAATGAGTCTCTACACAATGAACTGCTTGTTTTGTCACATAAATTAAATTTAGGCGAACAATTTGAATTGCAACCAGGAAATGGCAGAGAGATTTCTGCACGGTGCGTCTTTGAAGTATTCGGCATACAGTAATAACACTGTGTGTTTGTTGAAGAAAGACTTCTCGTTGAAGTGAAAGAATACAGACAAGCGTGGAAAGGATTGTCTTTGGAAGTGTGAGGTTTGTTGCTGGGCAACGGGGCCTGATAGGGAAAGAAGCGGATTAACTTGCACGCTTATTAGTTACACTTATTGAGGGGTGGTGGGGTATAAACTATGTAATAACTTATTAGGAGGGGAGGGGGGTATAAACTATGATAACATTATTAGGAGGGGAGGTGGGGGTATATACTATGTATTAACATTAGGAGGGTGGGGGGTATAAACTATGTAATAACATATTAGGAGGGGAGGGTGGGGTATAAACTAGTAATAACATTATTAGGAGGGGAGGGTGGGGGTATATACTATGTAATAACATTATTAGGAGGGGTGGTGGGGTATAAACTATGTAATAACATTACTAGGAGGGGAGGGGGGGGTATAAACTATGTATTAACATTAGGAGGGTGGGGGTATAAAACTATGTAATAACATTATTAGGAGGGGTGTGGGGTATAAACTATTTAATAACATTAACTAGGAGGGGAGGGTGGGGGTATATACTATGTAATAACATTATTAAGAGGGGAGGGTGGGGGTATATACTATGTAATAACATTATTAGGAGGGTGGGGGTATATACTAGTAATAACATTATAGGAGGGGAGGGTGGGGTATAAACTATGTAATAACATTATTAGGAGGGGAGGGTGGGTATAAACTATGTAATAACATTATTAGGAGGGGAGGGCGGGGTATAAACTATGTAATAACATTATTAAGAGGGGAGGGTGGGGATATACTATGTAATAACATTATTAGGAGGGTGGGGGTATATACTATGTAATAACATTATTAGGGGGAGGGGGGGGGTATAAACTATGTAATAACATTATTAGGAGGGGAGGGTGGGGTATAAACTATGTAATAACATTATTAGGAGGGGAGGGTGGGGTATAAACTATGTAATAACTTATTAGGAGGGGAGGGTGGGGTATAAACTATGTAATAACATTATTAGGAGGGTGGGGGGATATACTATGTATAACATTATTAGGAGGGTGGGGGGTATATACTATGTATAACATTATTAGGAGGGGAGGGGGGGGTATATACTATGTAATAACATTATTAGGAGGGGAGGGTGGGGGTATATATATGTAATAACATTATTAGGAGAGGAGGGTGGGGGTATATACTATGTAATAACATTATTAGGAGGAGAGGGTGGGGGTATATACATGTAATAACATTATTAAGAGGGGAGGGTGGGGGTATATACTATGTAATAACATTTAGGAGGGGAGGGTGGGGGTATATACTATGTAATAACATTATTAAGAGGGGAGGGTGGGGGTATATACTATGTAAAAACATTATTAAGGGGGGAGGGTGGGGGTATATACTATGTAATAACATTATGTAGGGGAGGGTGGGGGTATATACTATGTAATAACATTATTAAGAGGGGAGGGTGGTGGTGGTATAAACTATGTAATAACGTAATAGGAGGGGAGGGTGGGGTATATACTATGTAATAACATTATTAGGAGGGTGGGGGTATATACTATGTAAAAACATTATTAAGGGTGGAGGGTATATACTATGTAATAACATTATTAGGAGGGAGGGTGGGGGTATATACTAGTAATAACATTATTAGGAGGGTGGGGGTATATACTATGTAATAACATTATTAGGAGGGGAGGGTGGGGGTATAAACTATGTAATAACATTATTAGGAGGGGAGGGGGGGGGTATATACTATGTAATAACATTATTAGGAGGGGTGGTGGGGTATAAACTATGTAATAACATTACTAGGAGGGGAGGTGGGGTATAAACTATGTATTAACATTAGGAGGGTGGGGGGTATAAACTATGTAATAACATTATTAGGAGGGGTGGTGGGTATAAACTATGTAATAACATTACTAGGAGGGGAGGGTGGGGGTATATACTATGTAATAACATTATTAAGAGGGGAGGGTGGGGGTATATACTATGTAATAACATTATTAGGAGGGTGGGGGTATATACTATGTAATAACATTATTAGGAGGGAGGGGGGGGTATAAACTATGTAATAACATTATAGGAGGGGAGGGTGGGTATAAACTATGAATAACATTATTAGGAGGGGAGGGTGGGGTATAAACTATGTAATAACATTATTAGAGGGGAGGGTGGGGATATACTATGTAATAACATTATTAGGAGGGTGGGGTATATACTATGTAATAACATTATAGGAGGGAGGGTGGGGTATAAACTATGTAATAACATATTAGGAGGGGAGGGTGGGGTATAAACTATGTAATAACATTATTAGGAGGGGGGGTGGGGTATAAACTATGTAATAAATTATTAGGAGGGGAAGGTGGGGGTATAAAATATGTAATAACATTATTAGGAGGGGAGGTGGGGTATAAACTATGTAATAACATTATTAGGAGGGGAGGGTGGGGTATAAACTATGTAATAACATTATTAGGAGGGTGGGGGTATATACTATGTAATAAACATATTAGGAGGGTGGGGGTATATACTATGTAATAACATTATTAGGAGGGTGGGGGGTATATACTATGTAATAACATTATTAGGAGGGGAGGGTGGGGGTATATACTATGTAATAACATTATTAGGAGAGGAGGGTGGGGGTATATATATGTAATAACATTATTAGGAGGAGAGGGTGGGGGTATATACTATGTAATAACATTTTAAGAGGGGAGGGTGGGGGTAATACTATGTTAATAACATTATTAGGAGGGGAGGGTGGGGGTATATACTATGTAATAACATTATTAAGAGGGGAGGGTGGGGGTATTACTATGTAAAAACATTATTAAGGGGGGAGGGTGGGGGTATATACTATGTAATAAACATATTAGGAGGGGAGGGTGGGGGTATATACTATGTAATAACATTATAAGAGGGGAGTGTGGTGGGGTATAAACTATGTAATAACAGTATTAGGAGGGGAGGGTGGGGGTATATACTATGTAATAACATTATTAGGAGGGTGGGGGTATATACTATGTAAAAACATTATTAAGAGGGGAGGGTGGGGGTATATACTATGTAAAATCATTATTAAGAGGGGAGGGTGGGGGTATATACTATGTAAAAACATTATTAAGAGGGGAGGGTGGGGGTATATACTATGTAATAACATTATTAGGAGGGGAGGGTGGGGGTAATACTATGTAATAACATTATTAGGAGGGGAGGGTGGGGGTATATACTATGTAATAACATTATTAGGAGGGGAGGTGGGGGTATATACTATGTAAAAACATTATTAGGAGGGGAGGGTGGGGGGTATATACTATGTAATAACATTATTAGGAGGGGAGGGTGGGGGTATATACTAGTAATAACATATTAGGAGGGGAGGGTGGGGGTATATACATGTAAAAACATTATTAAGAGGGGAGGGTGGGGGTATATACTATTTCCATTGTGGATGGAGAGACTGTGGGATACACGCTATTCAATATCATTATCAAGTATGAGGGAGATGATGTGAAGAAAACGCCTATTTCTGTTTGTTTGTTGGAGAAACCAGAATAGATATTTAACGGTGTGGATGGTGGTCGGTCTGATTAGGAGAGAAGCTTATTAACTCACAGGCAAAACAGGCCCGTGACATATTTGTAAGATATGTCACTACCATCACATCACAACGCTCCCTGCACTTCCTGACAAAGTCCTAACAGACTCCTGACAGACTCCTAACAGACTCCTAACAGACTCCTGACAGACTCCTAACAGAATCTGACAGACTCCTGACAGACTCCTGACAGAATCCGACGACTCCTAACAGACTTCTGACAGACTCCTGACAGACTCCTAACAGACTCCTAACAGACTCCTAACAGATCCTAACAGACTCCTAACAGACTCTACAGACTCCTGACAGACTCCTAACAGACTCCTACAGACCCTGACAGACTCTACGACTCTAACAGACTCCTAAGACCACTACAGACTCTGACAGAATCCTGACAGAATCCTGACAGACTCCTGACAGACTCCTGACAGACTCCTGACAGACTCCTGACAGATCCTAAAGACTCCTGACAGACTCCTAACAGACTCCTAACAGACTCCTAACAGACTCTACAGATCCTAACAGACTCCTAACAGACTCCTGACAGACTCCTGACAGACTCCTGACAGACTCCTGACAGACTCCTGACAGACTCCTGACAGACTCCTGACAGACTCCTGACAGACTCCTAACAGACTCCTGACAGACTCCTGACAGCTCCTGACAGACTCCTAACAGACTCCTAACAGACTCCTAACAGAATCTACAGACTCCTGACAGACTCCTAACAGACTCTGACAGACTCTGACAGACTCCTAACAGATCCTAACGAATCCTGACAGACTCCTAACAGACTCCTGACAGACTCCTAACAGACTCCTGACGACTCCTGACAGACTCCTGACAGACTCTGACAGAATCCTGACAGACTCCTGACAGACTCCTAACAGACTCCTACACCAGACAGTCCTGACAGACTCCTAGACGACTCCTGACAGACTCCTACAGACTCCTGACAGACTCCTGACAGACTCCTGACAGACTCCTAACAGACTCCTAACAGACTCCTGACAGACTCCTAACAGACTCCTAACAGACTCCTGACAGACTCCTGACAGACTCCTAACAGACTCCTGACAGACTCCTAACAGACTCCTGACAGACTCTGACAGATTCCTAACAGACTCCTGACAGACTCTGAGAAGACTCCTAACAGACTCCTGACAGGACTCCTGACAGACTCCTGACAGACTCCTGACAGAACTCCTGACAGACTCCTAACAGACTCCTGACAGACTCCTAACAGACTCCTGACAGACTCCTGACAGGACTCCTTACAGACTCCTAACAGACTCCTGACAGACTCCTAACAGGCTCTAACAGACTCCTGACAGACTCCTAACAGACTCCTGACAGACTCCTAACAGACTCCTGACAGACTCCTAACAGACTCCTGACAGACTCCTGACAGACTCCTAACAGACTCCTGACAGACTGTGACAGACTCCTGACAGACTCCTAAACGACTCCTGACAGACTCCTGACAGACTCCTGACAGACTCCTAACAGACTCCTAAGACTCCTGACAGACTCCTAACAGACTCCTGACCGACTCCTGACAGACTCCTAACAGACTCCTGACAGACTCCTAACAGACTCCTGACAGACTCCTAACAGACTCCTAACAGACTCCTGACAGACTCCTGACAGACTCCTAACAGACTCCTGACAGACTCCTGACAGACTCCTAACAGACTCCTGACAGACTCCTAACAGACTCCTGACAGACTCCTGACAGACTCCTGACAGACTCCTAACAGACTCCTAACAGTTGATGTGGCTTTTGATAGATAGAAGTCTAATCTGGTCACATCTTACTCACACTGCCTCCGTTTTATGATAGATTCTTTTTATATTTCCTTTTTATAAATTCCCTCTTTCTGTCTCTCTTGATTCCTTTTGGTCGTTCAGTGTGTGTTATTTTTTCCAATTTCCCTTCAGTGACATTAGGTAATAATAATAATTTGGTAGGTGCTATATTTGTCTTATTTCACATGTACAAGCCTGTTTTTCCACACGTGTGAGTTGGAAATGTGTTTTTTTGCATATCCAAACTCCCACGGCGACATCCTCGGAGACATCCTCGGAGAGTGGGGCCATGTCCAGGGCCGTTATCAACGGCAACCCTGGAGTCATTTAAATGCCTTGCTCAAGGGCAAATCGACAGATTTTTTAACTTCTTTTTCAAGACACATATTACAGATCAATCTCATATACTCCAGCGTGTTAACACATGTTACACGTCAATCTCATACAATACAGCATGCTGAAATGAATGAGCCCTGTGACCTTTACTCCATTACAAAAGCCCTCTCACCAAACCCATCACTGTACTGGTAGTGTGTTTACGTACAAGCCGGTTCTGACAGTCGAAACCTATTTCACAGTTTAAATACATGATCAAATATATGTTGCTGACCCCCACTTGACTTATCATACACCCGGGGAGCTCAGCCCCCCCCCCCTCCCCATTGAGAACTAGGCCTGCATCATAAAAGGCATCCTATACCCTATGTAGTACACTATACCTGTATTAGGGAACCTGGTCAAGAAGCACAGCCTTTTACAGTAGCCCCACTGATGAAGACTTAAATCCTTTCCTCAGGAGGTTGCTTTCATTCGTTTTGTTTCTCTCTCTTGGTTCTACTTAATCTCCAGTCTGCATAGTTGTTACATTTCTACTCAGACCGACTGATGGCTAAATCCCAAAACAGCAGAACAGACCGGGGGTTTTGATGGCTAAATCCCAAAACAGCGGAACAGCCCGGGGGTTTTGATGGCTAAATCCCAAAACAGCAGAACAGCCCGGGGGTTTTGATGGCTAAACTATTAAACAACAAAATAGACCGGGGGGTTTGATGGCTAAACTATTAAACAACAAAATAGACCGGGGGGTTTGATGGCTAACAATATTAAAACAACAAATAGACCGGGGGGTTTGATGGCTAAACTATTAAACAACAAAATAGACCGGGGGGTTTGATGGCTAAACTATTAAACAACAAAATAGACCGGGGGGGTTGATGGCTAAACTATTAAACAACAAAACAGACCGGGGGGTTGATGGCTAAACTATTAAACAACAGAACAGAAATAACACCAATTCCAAGATACTGTAACTGGATTATTCTCATGTCCTCTTGTCCTCCTGTCCTAACCATCTGTTCCTGGTAAACCAAGTAGATTCTTCTCTTGTCCTCCTGTCCTCCTGTTCTAACCATCTGTTCCTGGTAAACCAAGTAGAAAACTTACTCATGTCCTCCTGTCCTAACCATCTGTTCCTGGTAAACCAAGTGGATGTGCCCTTCCCAAATGGAACCCTATTCCTTATAAACTCAGTATATACCCTATGGGCCCCTGATCGAAAGGACTGCCCTATATAGGGAATAGTATGCCATTTGGGACGCAGGCTGTGTCTGCCGCGAACACGGGCCGCTTTCATTCCTCAAATCTGTTTACAACACCTGCTTTACAGCGGTACAGAGAGGAGAGTGAACCTGTTCTGTTTGAAGGTTGTAAAAGAGGTTCAGAAATTCAGCTGATGGAGAGAAAATCTGAAATATATACTTTTTTACTTTGCCATCTTCGAGATAACTAATTGGGCTTTGATATTTGCATCATAAATATCCTTATGAAAGTGATTGAGGACACCATAATAGGATATATTAATATACAGACAAAATGAAGTCGTTAGGAAATGAGACCTTGGAGGACAGGGTAGTGGTAGGAGTGGTACTTGGTATTCAGAGGGATACAGGTAGCTAATGCTGACCTTCAAAATCAGAAACACTGAAAACCTTTAATCATACACTACTCTGTTCTTTGTTCAGCACAACGACATTGATAGATTTCTCTTTGAAGTATGTGTCACGGATTCCCCCGGTACTGCTGCTCATTCCGTGCACAAGTTCCGGAGGTCTACGTCACCGGCCTCTAGACGTCACTGAACTGTCTCATTACGCACACCTGGTTCCAATTACCCCTGATTAGTAATTGTATATATATATGCCATCTGTTCCCCATTGTCTTGTCGGTTATATTTCCCATGTCTGTTGGTCTGTGAGTACTTTTCCTTTGTAATCTCGGCTTTCGTGCTGCGTGTATTGTGCACTTGTTATTACGGGTCTCGTCCCGTGTAGTGTATTACGGGTCTCGTCCCGTGTAGTGTATTACGGGTCTCGTCCCGTGTAGTGTATTACGGGTCTCGTCCCGTGTAGTGTATTACGGGTCTCGTCCCGTGTAGTGTATTACGGGTCTCGTCCCGTGTAGTGTATTACGGGTCTCGTCCCGTGTAGTGTATTACGGGTCTCGTCCCGTGTAGTGTATTACGGGTCTCGTCCCGTGTAGTGTATTACGGGTCTCGTCCTGTGTAGTGTATTACAGGTCTCATCCCGTGTAATGTATTACGGGTCTCGTCCCGTGTAGTGCATTACGGGTCTCGTCCCGTGTAGTGTATTACGGGTCTCGTCCCGTGTAATGTATTACGGGTCTCGTCCCGTGTAGTGCATTACGGGTCTCGTCCCGTGTAGTGTATTACGGGTCTCGTCCCGTGTAGTGTATTACGGGTCTCGTCCCGTGTAGTGTA
Source organism: Salvelinus namaycush (assembly GCF_016432855.1). Taxonomy (NCBI): domain Eukaryota; kingdom Metazoa; phylum Chordata; class Actinopteri; order Salmoniformes; family Salmonidae; genus Salvelinus; species Salvelinus namaycush. The sequence continues at coordinate 29,842,684 of NC_052323.1, read as the reverse complement.
TGTGGGTCTCGTATTGAACCTCGCTCTTTTGTTTGGGTTACATCCCCGTGTCCTGTATTTACTAGAGGTTTAACCTCTTTTGTTTGGGTTACATCCCCATGTCCTGTATTTACTAGAGGTTTAACCTCTTTTGTTTGGGTTACATCCCCATGTTCCTGTATTTACTAGAGGTTTAACCTCTTTGTTTGTGTTACATCCCCATGTCCTGTATTTACTAGAGGTTTAACCTCTTTTGTTTGGGTCACATCCCCATGTCCTGTATTTACTAGAGTTTAACCTCTTTTGTTGGGTTACATCCCCGCTTCTGTATTTACTAGAGGTTTAACCTCTATTGTTTGGGTACATCCCCATGTCCTGTATTTACTAGAGGTTTAACCTCTTTTGTTTGGGTTACATCCCCATGTCCTGTATTTACTAGAGGTTAATAACTCTTTTGTTTGGGTTACATCCCATGTCCTGTATTTACTAGAGGTTTAACCTCTTTTGTTTGGGTTACATCCCCATGTCCTGTATTTACTAGAGGTTTAACCTCTTTTGTTTGGGTCACATCCCATGTCCTGTATTTACTAGAGGTTTAACCTCTTTTGTTTGGGTCACATCCCATGTCCTGTATTTACTAGAGGTTTAACCTCTTTTGTTTGGGTTACATCCCAGTCCTGTATTTACTAGAGGTTTAACCTCTTTTGTTTGGGTTACATCCCCATGTCCTGTATTTACTAGAGGTTTAACCTCTTTTGTTTGGGTTACATCATGTCCTGTATTTACTAGAGGTTTAACCTCTTTTGTTTGGGTTACATCCCCGTGTGTGTATTTACTAGAGGTTTAACCTCTTTTGTTTGGGTTACATCCCTGTCTGTATTTACTAGAGGTTTAACCTCTTTTGTTTGGGTTACATCCCCATGTCCTGTATTTTAGAGGTTTAACCTCTTTTGTTGGGTTACATCCCCATGTCCTGTATTTATTAGAGGTATCCTCTTTTGTTTGGGTTACATCCCCATGTCCTGTATTTACTAGAGGTTTAACCTCTTTCTTTTGGGTTACATCCCGTGTCCTGTATTACTAGAGGTTTACATCTTTTGTTTGGTTACATCCCTGTCCTGTATTTACTAGAGGTTTAACCTCTTTGTTTGGGTTACATCCCCATGTCCTGTATTTACTAGAGGTTTAACCTCTTTTGTTTGGGTTACATCCCATGTCCTGTATTTACTAGAGGTTTAACCTCTTTTGTTTGGGTTACCATCCCATGTCCTGTATTTACTAGAGGTTTAACCTCTTTTGTTTGGGTTACATCCCATGTCCTGTATTTACTAGAGGTTTAACCTCTTTGTTTGGGTCACATCA